>NC_133307.1:21675700-21829853 GCF_012295235.1 Primulina huaijiensis
TATATTTCCAAACCTTTGTCCATGAATATGGGTTCAGAATTAGGCGAGGGAAACTTCCATCAAGACTTGAAATATCAAACCGGAGTGGACCTGTACACATGCATGAATTGTTGTTACAAAGTTAATTTTGTGACCCTTTTCACCCACATATATATGATCATTACACTATGGTTTTATCAACGCATTAATTTTAAAAAATATTTAACTTTTGGGTTGGAATATTTATGAAAATTAATTTGGCAGTTCCCTATTGTTCGTAGGGAAAAATGATTAGGCCAAGGTGGAACCACATCAAATGTGAGCAGGCAAGGGTAAGGTAATAAAATAATGCAAACGTGGCTTTGTCATCAACGTTATTAAAAAAATTCTATTTCTCGTAAAAAAAAATTAACCATTTTTACGAGAAACGTAAAAGATCTGAATAGAGCCGAATATTAGTAAAAATTTAAAGTTCGAATAAAAGATCTTGATTATATCATTCAGTATGTAATTATATAGTCTCTTCTCATATGATTATATTATTGTTAAATGTCCAACTAATTTTGATTATGTAATTTAAATAGTTTTAATGTATGGAAAGATGTGTGTGACAACACGAGATCGAACTAACGTATTTAATAGACAGTTAAATAATAAACACGAGTCGCACCAGATTTGAAGTGCAAAATTAGTTTCACTTGTTTAATTCTTGAAAATGATCATCAAACATAATATTTAATAAATAAATTAAAAAGAAATGATCATGAGCAGGAGAAGAAGAAGAAGAAGACGAAGAAGAAGGCGGCGGCTGCACGCACCTATTTCATAAACCAGACCGGAGAAACCAGAGCAACCGGGTCCGCCCGTCAACCAAAGCACAAGCGGATCCTTATCAGGATCTCCTTCGGACTCTACAAAGTAATAGAATAGCTGCACTTGTTCGTCTTCTCCAACTCCAATATATCTGATCTCTTCAACCACTGTGGACTGGTTATTAAGTGGCTCTCCCATTCCTTGCTCAGAACAAATAATCAGAACAATAACACCTCACACAAGCTGATCTTCACTTAACAACAGCAACAACCATAAATAAGCAAACTTTAAAGCACATTTAGCTATTAAATTTCTTAGGTTCTCAAAAGCAAAGTGAAGGACCGACTAGGAAATTTACAAGTAACATCTTTAAACCATCTTTCATTGTGGATAGGAAAACTAGTAGGAGGACCAGCTAGGAAATTTAATGACCATGTTTTCCTGTGCAATGGATAAAATAAAGTATTAACAGAATTCTAATGAGATGGGACATTGGTTCGGGCACATATCACGATGTGCGAGAGTCGATTGGAAATTAATTTGCATTTTGAGGGAGACAAGTTTGAAATTGGTTTTAAAATGGATACGTGACTAGTAATTAAATGTAATTCGCGGTCTCTTTTACATAGTTCATGTCTCTTTTACGTAGTTCATGCCTTTTTTGGTTTTATCAACTCGTAGCAGCAAAGAGATTTTCCCATCGTTGATTGATGTTTTTCAGTTTATTTTTGGTACAAATATTAAGATCCTAACTTTTCATGTGAATTGGATTGAAATGGAAACTTGATACCTTTGTTCCATCTTAATTTGCAATTTATCAACAATTCTTACCGTTTCTCTCTTTCCATCTTTTTGTGTTTCAGCTGCCACATGCAACAGGAAAACTTTTTCGATTGTGGCCTCTTCTTGCTTCACTATGCAGAACTATTTCTTCAACTGGCTGCTAATTTCAGCACGAGAAAATATGCTGACTTTAGTGAGTTTCTTTATCTCACTTGGAACTTCGGGCATTCAATTTTACCATCTGTCTTTTCAAGCTACACTGAAATGGATCATGGGTTTAAGTTTCTGGTATATTTTACTCTTTTGGTGTGTATTTTTTACTCACATGTTGAAAGTTTCCTTTTAGCGACTAACGAAAGAGCCATGTTTTGTTACTGATCAATTTGTTAGCTTTAGTTATCAGCTGTGAAACATGCATGTCTGCTGCATGCATTATATTTTTTTTTCTTGGCTTTTGGTGAGTGTTAGCTACTGAACTGCACCTAGAAGAAAGTTTTGAATTAAATTAATCAATTTTATATATGGGAGTAAATATATATTGTTTTTGGTATTATATTTCGATAATGTTAATTAATTTACAGAAATTGTTAATGCTAACTATTTCGAGAATACATGAAAATTTAATTTCAATTTGGAGGATTCATGGAAATCGTTGGATATAATATGAAGTGCAAGTATGTTGTAATGTGGAAATATTTTTATAGATTCATGTAGTTATTAAAGTATGTTGTAAACTTTTATGGCAAAACTAAGAATAATGTATTTAATGATGGTCAAACTATACAAAAAATTTTAGCATGTTTTCGGGTTATTCTCAAATTTTGGGGAAATTTTCGAAGGTTCAGTGGAAGTTTTTAAATAAAATTAAAAGTTGAATTTCGTTTAGGTAGGTTAGGAAATAAAAATTTTGGAGGAAAATCGAAAAAGATGATGTCAGTAAATCAGTTCCGTGACACTAGTTTTTTTATTTGTTTTTCGGTGCATCATATGATTTGCGTGAACAAACTTTAGTTTCAACAATTTTGCTCACTTTTCTTTCTATTAGATGCTGTTTCTTGCATGCTAACACGAGTCTAGTAAATTGTACTTGGGTACTAGTATCTAACAAAAATTCATCTTAGCTTACCATGATGCAATGTGCTCAAAATCTTCTTGTACGAAATTTTCTTCTTCTATTTTGTTTCCATGCCAAGCTTTTGGTTGATTCCTCTGTCGTTTATGTTGCATTTTCTAAAGAACGTATCCCTTGATCATTCAGGCCTCCAAACAAAAATATATGTTTCTTGATCTCGTTTATTTGAAACAGGAAGAAGCACATGAAAAAACCCACAAGTTTTCGACCACCAATCTGAGCAAGCTCGCGTGAAGCTGATGGTAATAGTGTATCTTTGTCTTCTCCTTGTCCTGTTAGAAATTTCAAGACACCCGAAACGGATGCTGAATGCGAAATTGTTTCAACTTCTGCTGTGGCTTCTATCATAATCGACGCACATAATGAAGAAGACTGGGTTATTGAAGTCAAATCCACTGCTGACCATGAGAAAAATGAGAGTGATTGTTCTTCACCATCAAGCGAGGTTCTTGCAGCATGTGTTGCAGATTCTGATGTTAGAGTTTGCAAACCAACGGTTGGTTAGAGAATTTATTGACTCAAGTGTAATAAACAATCTTTATTTTAATATAATTTAATCTTTTATAGTTTTATTTAGCTTTATCTGCATGTATACTCATGCAATCAGCACGTATAAATTCATTGATTATACTTTAATATAAATAAATCGTAATTCGATCTTGAAACTTATTGTAAACACTGGATATTTTAAATTCGTTCCTACTCGATTCAGTCGCCTAGAAATAAGGATAAAGGTCGCTTGAGCTTGAGGCTATCATCTGTGATGTTGTGTACCGTGTTTCATTTTAAGGTCATAATGATGTCCAATCATACAGATGGGTAATCATACGATGATTGTACCGAACAACCCTCCCTCGGACTTTCCAAGTGGTTATCATTCATCGAGAGGAAAAGTTCGTAGTTATTATTGTCCATGATTAGTTTTTACGGGTGTGGATATCCTATGTGATCTAACGAAATAATAGTACATGAAATCTCTGGCCAGAGTGTGGGATGTACATTAGGGAAAGAGTTCTCTAGTTGTGTATGAAATGACACTATGAATATTTCATGATTGTATCACATAGCTATAGAATTTAATATGCAACTCTCGATGAACCAATTGTTGCACAATCGACCGGGATATATGAGATGAAGAGACCGTACTGTACGTTAATCATAACCGATTGGTTCTTGCATGCACTATCAGTGATACCTAGGGAATCATGGGACGATGCTACTATACGCTCTTACCGTGATTCGATGGGTTTAATCAGAAAATGGTTTCTGAAATTCTCATGATCAAATGTTGGTGCATGAAATGTGGGCAAATTAGGGTAAGGCGGAATAAAGGAAATTGTCTTGAATCACAAAGAGTTGTGAACCCACGGATAGCTGTATCCCTGAACCATTGAGAGTCGGACAAGTACCGGTTTACTTGTTTCCGTTAGATAATAAATTCAAAGAGTTGAATTTATAATAAATAAGTTTGATAGTATCAATCGATAAGCTTATAAATAAAATTTATAAAAGCTTATAGAAATTTTGAGAGCATGACTGCTAAAACAGTCAAAAGGAGTGCACCTGCCTTATTTAGACATTGGTGATCTCGAAATTAAAGTGTGTGTCGAAATAACAAATAAGTTGAAATTGTCATATATCGATGATATTTGATCGTCGATCGGGATTATGATGTGATTAATGTAATGAGAACATAGATCATGGGCTTGTAAGAGTATAATCCCATCATATTAATTTGTTAAAGTTCAAATGGACTTTAATAATTAAATTATATTTTAATTGAGTTAAAATATAGCACATTAAGTTTTTATAAAATATGGTATTGATTTATACAATATGGAAATATTTATGATACCATAATTTTAAAAAATTGCACACAAAGCAAAATAATATTAATACATGATATTCTCAAAAATATATGTATTAAAATTCGAGATTGATTTTGATATAACATGCAATTAGAATCTATAATTAACTTAATTAATCTAATTAATTAAGTAAATGATGGATTAAAAATATAATAAGGATTTTATTATTCTTATTGCATAGGAGGCTTTCGAAACATTCTTCACACACAAGGAAAAAATTTCAGCTCTCGAAATCCTATTTCTCTTGCAAGAAAAATTCGGCTTATCCTAATCAATAGTGTTGAGTCGATTTCTTCTTCGTGTTCTATCTCGACGCAAAATATCTTCTATTTGTCTAGTGCCATTTAGAAGAGTAATAAATATTCCAGTCACGGACCGGATTAGGAGATCGAAGAAATGAATCTTTGAAGAAAGTTCGTAGAGATATACAACAAGAGCTACATCCGCTAATAGCGGAGTAGTTGGAGTCAAGTGAAATTTGACTAAAGGTAGATTTACAAACTCCATATGAATGTTTATTCAATTTAAACCATACGAGTGTCCAAATATTTTGATTATCCAAATAAAGTTTTTAAACTTTCGCTGTAATTTGGACACGAGAAAACCTATAACCCAACAGTGGTATCAGAGACAGGTTCTCTTTATCGTATGGTTTAAATCATGTTGAATAATATTTCTAACCACACAAGAAAATTTTTCAGAAAATTGATGCACCATTAAAATTTTTATTTTTAATAAATTTTATGGAATTTAAAAGTCTAGAGTTTAACGGTGTGTATTGGTTCTAGATTTTTAATAATTTTTATGGAATTTAAAAGTCTAAATGTATTCAATCTAGACTTTTATATACTCTATAAAAGTTTTGTGGTATTCAATATAAACTTTTGTAGAATTTTAAAAAGTCATGTGGTATTCAAATTTGATTTTTAAAAACTCTACAAAAATCTATAGATATTCAAAATGTCAATAGACTTTTAATTACTCTGTGTAATTCTATTAAGTACAAGAATTAAAGCCTAATGTACAACAATAAAATGTCAATAATTATCTTTGATTCAACCTAAAGATTTGTAGGTAAATCTTCCAAACTCACATACTCAATAGAAACACTAAAATTTTCATTCTTTTCTCACCCATTTATTTTTCTTTTTATTTGAACTTTTTAAAAACATATTTTTTTATTGTTAACAATAGTTTAAAATCAAAATTATTAACATTTTTCATTTTATTTTTGGAGTTCCAGTAGCAAAACCTCATAAAATTTAAAATTACATTTATTAAAATTTTTAAAAATTATTACACTACATAATTATAGAAATTATAATATTTTATTGACCTATAAATTGAAAATAATAATAATTTTTAATAAGTAAAATTTAATTTTTTATTAATTATTATATAACATTTGATGTTTAATTATTTTTTATAATTTTAATTAATCTATATCTTGATTTTAATTATAACTCAAAATTAATTCTTGCACATGATATTTTTCATTAACTTACTTACTTACATATATGTGTGTGTGTGTGATTGATACATAATTTTAGAAGTTTATCAACAAATATATATAAGAATAACAATGATAAATTAAATATATTAAAATTTTATAAAGTTACCTTAATTACAAATATTATAACATACTTATTATTTATTTTCAGATACAAATAATTGTTTTTTTATTTTTTGGTTTGATATATTGTAAAAAACAAAATTGATATACTTTCTATACAAAAATTTATTTAAAATGAATAAAATTATTTTAAGTTTGATTATTTATTAATATTGAAAATTATTGTTATTTATTTTTAAAAAATATTAATTATTTAAATAAACATATTGATTTGAATAATTGAAGTTAAATTACAATAAATTTAGTATTAACTTTATTTATTGTCTTTTGTAAAATCAATATGTAAAAAATATTATATTGAGAGAGAAAAATATTTGAAATAAATAAAAAGTTATTCACGTTTAATTGTTACTTCAAATAAAATTAAAAAAATCACAATAATAAATTACAAAATACATAGGGTTTTATAAAAAAATTTACAAATGTCAATAAAAATCATTCAAATCTATATAATAAATACACCTCCATAATTGTAGTAAATATTTCTTTATTCGAGTCCTGATTTATTTTCTTTTCCTAATTTTATAAATAAATATGTGAATTTATTTAGTAGAAGTGCAGTACTTAGGGAGGTAGACATTGCAAGGTGCAAGCGATTGAATTTACAAAACCGTACAAAAAAATAATTATTTTTAAAATCGACCATGAATGCAAAATAATTACCAGTCGAATCACAATATACCCGCGATTGTTGGGATATCAGATAAATAAACGAGATAACATCGTAGCGGAACATCATAAGTAGTATCAACAATGAATAAAATGAACACCAATATCTATAGTGTTTCACCCCAAGATTGGACTACGTCCACTCTAAACCTCTTAAGGAGATCGATTCTTTATTAATAACAAAGAAAACAAGATAATTGAGAATACAAAGTATTTCACTCAGAATATTCTGATTTTAACACTCACTTTCTCTCCACTAATCTTATTCTTTTTAAGGATAAACACTATTTAAGAAATTTCACACTAAATCTTTTATCTCACTTCTATACTTATTATTGTAGATGAGATGATTTTGTGTTTTGATGTGATTTTGAAATTAAGAATGAATGTGTATTTATAGGTGAAGTTTATGGAAGAAAACAAAAAATAAAACATCATTGCTTACATAATCAAACCAAACATTTTTTTACCAATTCAAACCATATGTTAATTGTGTTGTTGAATTCCAAAATGATTGCTTGAATATTAGCAACGAGAACCACATATTACGCTTGAGTTGGACACAATTTCAAACAAAACGATCACAACTCCAACAAGAACGTTGGGGTTGGATTTGCAACAAATGTGAAGACTGTGTCACTTCATCGCTAGTGATTTCACTTTCTTATAACGCTGATCAAAGACTGTAGAAATTCTTGAGATTGTATTCTTTGACACTCTGTTGGGAGAGAGTTTGAGCCCTCGAAGTTTAGTAAAAAAGAATGCCAAATATCAATTTTATTTCATTATGTGGAAATGTTTACAAGGTGTAGTTTGTATCAACGGCGTTTATGCTTTATACAATGGCTGTGCTCTTCTAATTCAATACCGATAGTGGAAATATAGTGCACCACGTTGATAATCCACATGGACCAGCAAGCACACTTATTAATGATAAGAAAATCTATCAGGATGGCTACATACCAACATTTTTTTCTCTACAGTGGAAACAAAGAGAGCCATCTCTTTATCATGGCAAGACATTGTTTGGGCATGTATTCCGGAGCTGTGTGACCTGCACCCTACAAAACAATAGCATCGAGTTAGATGCTACCATTCACTTCTTCACTTCATCCCTATAAAGATCACGCATAGAGCTGATTTTTCTTGCCTTCACAGTTGCGAAGGTGATGTAGGCTTCTCCGTTTTTATATTTCTCCGTGTATCTATAACAGGAACATAGCAAACCAAATTTTAAAAACCATTAGAATGTAGTAATATGAAATTTGTGGCTGCAGGATCAAGAATTTAAAGCAAACCCTGCGACTTGGCCATCGACGGTCCAAGGCCTCCAATTATCTTCAACGGTGAGGTTGAGAGAGCGTATCCATTTTATTGTACCGATGTATGGAACAAGCATATCATGATCTCCACTGGAAAGAAGAAATACAAAATTTTAGCTCAGAGGGTAATATTGTTCTGTGATCGATGAAAATTAAACTCGGTGAATGAAAAATATAACTGTAGGAAGTGATATTGTGTGATGAAAATGATAAGATGTGTGGGTAACACATCTATTAACATAGATCCAGTCTATACTATTATGCATCCGGCGATCGCCACTCGACAAGAAATATTTCTGCTGGTAAAGTATAAGAGAGCATGCCGTTATCAAGTTGGCGCTGATTCGACACATGTTTACAGACATATCCAAACACATACATGATCTAATTGTATGGTAAATTCGGACCATTACAAATCCTAAATTAATTCATCATTGGATTGTGACACATATATGTGATTCACAAAAACTGATTTCAAGCTTTCTGATCCGATCTCAACTTCGTCGAAGTGGAAACCTGATTCAAAACCGCTTTTCCAAGGAAAAAAGTACACGAGGATCACCTGTACACCAAACTTTGAAAGCCTTTCTGATTTAGCATTTGATGATACTGGATAACGCTAGCGACATTATTCTCGTAACCCGATAAGCTCTTGTTACATCTTATCCATTCTCGTATGGTTCCCTGGTTGTTGAAATAAAGTCATACATACATGAGATAAAAAAATTTGTAGTTTTATCAAAAAATAAAAAATTTCTTCATTTTAAGGTAGTGCATACGTACATTTCTGATGTAAAGAGCTTCTTGCACAGTTTGATCATTTGCCCAGACAGCAGAATCCGAGTAATTGTTATTCTACAACCAACAAGATTTCATCCTTACAATACTCAAGAAAATACATAGCCACATCTTTTAAAAATAACTAGTAAAACAAACTCTTAAAATCAATATTCGTATTCAAAAACTTCAGCAAATGATTATATCCATAAAACTAAATTTAATAATTTTCATATTAAAAAATCCAAGATGTCAAAATCCGTTGATCTTATGATAAAAGCGCCTTGATCCGATTAAAAGGGCTCCCCCTTTAGGCTTAATAGTTTTTTCAAATACACACATCTATTGAAATGATGAAATCTTCAAAATAAAAAAAATTCATGTGAATTCTTACAACTTACTTGGTGATAGGTTTATATATTTTGCATAAATCAAAATATAACCTATAATTTTTCTGCCAAACAATCGGAGGTTTTAACATGTTATGTCTTCAGATAGAAAAATAACCACTGGAGTATTTAAAATTTATGTTAAAGAGTTCTCAGTCATTTTCCATATACTACCAAGACAGGTCATAGGAAAAGTTAAAGAAATTACACGGCACCATTGCTCCTCCTGTTTTAACATGAAGCGGAAATCGTCGGGATCATCATCTTCTACGATATAATCGAGTTTCGGTGAAAACAGTTTACAGTTTGGATCCAAAATGTAGGCATTGTTGATGTTCTTTGTGCACTGCATCCATATTACGGTAACTGTTGCCATAAATCATAGAGCAAAGAAAATGAAGAACATGCACGCAGTGCTTGTTTTCAGTTTCCTAAAATACTTTCTCATCCCCTACAACGTACATAAATAAAAACTATCATTTTCTTTTTATTCTCTTCCTCCAAACCAAGTTTCGAATCATTTGCGTATATTTTTTGAACATAATCAGTAATTTTAACTAAAGTTTTCATGATCATTTCCAAAAATACTCTTTTATCATATCATATTCTAACCTCATATCTTTTAAATTTTATCCAACCATGCTGACATTATTCGACACTTGCAATAAATTTTTTTCCTTCCAAGATAAAATTAAACATACTTTTTATTTCTCCAAAACTCTACTCCCACCCCAAAAAAAGCACAAAAAAAAATTTTACCTCATCACATAGATGAAGAGCATAACGGCATTCTGCACTACTTGTATCTTGATCGCTGTAGTTCCCATTACAGCTGCTCTTTGCTAACTGAAAATAGGAAAAGAATTCACCCCTTATACACCGCATTTTATTTAAAACATCAGCCCATATTTGATATTACCTTGCATGCAACATTGAGTAGATTTTTGCTTAGTTTGTATCGTTTGACAGCATGCATGTTACACTATCCTCGAACAAACTTGTTAGAATATAAGTGTTCAGAGATTGGGCACATATGTCATGTGAGTGGATAAATCAATGTTTGAATCGAATTAATTAGAAACTCACAGTCAAATTAATCAGATGAGCATAATCTAATTCAAACTCAACTCGGACTCGATAAAATGTCTCTCAGGGATAATGCAGGGCATTTTACCTCAAAATATTCATCTGATATGAGTGCCATCCGATGAGCATAAGGGACCTTTTCATTAGTATCCAAGGCTTCATCTGTTTTAGGATTTCCAATGAAATATCCCTGGTTCAATTTTTTTCGTCAAGTGCGTTTTTTTTTCTCCAATGAATAGGATTAAGTTATGAAAGTAATGTGTACTTGGAGGTTCATTCGTTGCTCCAGCCCTCCTCCATTTCCTAAGTTAATGTGACAACATGGTCAAATTTCTGGATGAATATAATATAATAACACATACTTGTGTGAAAACTCTCATATATATAGGGCAATATAATAATTAATTGATGGTAAAATTTACCCATTGCAATTTCTAAAGCAAGCAAGGTTACAGTTTTGCCTCCGTAGGAATCACCTCCAATGTACAGTCGATTCTTGATGAATCTTGGATGGAACGATAACCACTGGATTGTAAGAACAAAAATATTTTTAAAGATATATTTCATCTGTCAAAATTTATCTACCAAGAATTTCACTCCCTCCGATCCGTCTCATGTATTTAGTACAACTGGTGTTGTCACACATTAACAAAATTATTGGAACAATGAGTTTTACGCATAAAATTCTCATTTCACCCTTATTAATAAGTGTTTTAATATCATATAAAAACTTTTTGGAAATAATTAATGTATTCAATGAATAAAGATGGATTGACACACTCGACTATATATTTGAGACACATAAATAAGAAAATGTAGGCTATGTGAGACATTGAGAATATCTCTTTTCAATTTTCCATTTCAGTTTGAGAATCCTATTAAATAATTCAACGTCATTATCTCTTCCCCAGTCAAGTTCTCCCGTCCCTTTGATCCGTGGGTTTACACCTCAAAATAATAATAATAATAATAATAATAATAATAATAATAATCATAATAATAATAATAATAATAATAACGTGTCTTTGACCAAGTGTGGTTGAATAGCATGCAGAATCCTGTGCTCCATTTAATTTCTTAAAATTAAAATTAAAAATTTTCATCCTAAATGTCCCAAATATATAGTGCAGTATCTATATTTAGTATTATTTTTTCTGTTTATCAAATACACACTACAACAATAAATGACTATTGTGACACTTTTTTGTAGTGGCATTACTTATTGTCAATAATTTTTCATATGATATCATATTAAAGCTTAACAGTAAAATTGAAATTTTATTAAACTTGATTTTCCAATAATTTTCTCAATTATGTATGAAAACACAAATTGATACGTTGGACAGATCAGGTATTGATTAATTTCTGCAAAAATTATTCTGGATTCAGAGAAAAACTTACCTTCTTCAAGAATGTGTAGTTATCCATGGTCGCTTTGGTGTCGGAGGAAGTGAAACCTTCTGGGGTGGTTGCATACGAGTATCCAGTCCCAACCGGTGAGTCTATAAATATAATATTGGNAGACTTGAAATATCAAACCGGAGTGGACCTGTACACATGCATGAATGATGAATTGTAGTTACAAAGTTAATTTGTGACCCTCAACCTTTTCAGCCACATATGGTAATTAAATTATGGTTTTATAAACGCATTAAATTTTTTTTTATGCTTGCTTTTTTTTTAGCTTTTGTGTTGGAATATTTATAGTGTGTTTGGAAATAGTGATTTGGACGATGAGATTAATTTATGAAAATTAATTTTGGCAGTTCCCTTTTGTTTCTAGGGAAAATTGATTAGGCCAGAGTTGAACCACGTCGCAGGCAAGGGTAAGGTAGTAAAATAATGCAAACGAGGCTTTGTCATCAACGTTATTAAAAAAATTCAGTTTTCCGTAAAAAAATTTAACCATTTTGATTAGAGGTGTTAATGATCCGAATAGAGTCGAATATTAGTAAAAATTTAAAGCTCGAATTTTCAAGTTAGAGCTCCATTCGAAATTCGAATTTTTAAAAAAATTTAGCTCAAAATGAAGTTCGAGTGTGAATTTATCTCAAAATCTTTGAATTTATTCATGAGCTATTTGAATTATTGTTTGGATAATAAGGTTCGAGAATAAAAGTTCGAAAACTACTATATATATATATATATATATTTCGAATCGAAGTTATTTTGTTATATTGTTTGAGAGTCTTAAGATTTTATTTTATATATATACTCTCAAACAATATAACAAAATAACTTCGACTCGAAAAGAATTTCGAATATTTTCGAGTTCGATAAATTCGAATATGAATACGAATTTAATATTTATCGATCCGACTCAAAAAATTTGCAAACAAGCTCGATTAGTTTAGCTACCTAAATTTGACTCCATATTTAACTCATTCACTCATCCCCAATGAATATATATAAAAGATCTTGATTATGTCATTCAGTATGTAATTATCTAATCTCTTCTCATGTGATTATATTATTGTTAAATGTCCCACTAATTTTGATTATTTAATTTAAAATAGTTTTAATGTATGGAAAGATGTGACAACACGAGGACTAACGTATTTAATAGACAGTTAAATAATAAAAACGAGTTGCACCAGATTTGAAGTGCAAAATTAGTTTCATTTGTTTAATTCTTGAAACTGATAATCAAACATAATATTTAATAAATAAATTAAAAAGAAATGATCATGAGCAGAAGAAAACGAAGAAGAAGGCGGCGGCTGCACGCACCTATTTCATAAACCAGACCGGAGAAACCAGAGCAACCGGGTCCCCCCGTCAACCAACGCACAAGCGGATCCTTATCAGGATCTCCTTCGGACTCTACAAAGTAATAGAATAGCTGCACTTGTTCGTCTTCTCCAACTCCAATATATCTGAAACTCACATATTATATAAATAGTTTTTTTTCAAAAAAAAAAAATAGAAAGAAAGAAAGAAAGAAGACCGACCCGGTTTCGAGGTGGAAAGGCAGGATATCCTCCGGGTAACCCGGAAGAGTTTGGATAATATTAGTAGCAGCTGCAGCGGTGATCAGACAGAGCAACAGAGAAGTACTGTACGGTAATGGCACCATTTCTATTTTCGTGTGCTCAGATATATGGGAAGGCCTAAATGGGCTATATGTCAAAAATATCACCCATATAGGAGATACGGACAGTCGGCCTAACACTTTTTCAATTCCACGCAATTTTCGAATTTAGATATTATTTATTTTATATAAATATTTTGACCATGCTTATATAGTTATATTCTAGACCAATTACAATATATTACGAATAAGCTAGCTAATTTTAACATATCCAAGGTTTTTCTAAAAAAATTATAATACTATTAATAGTAATAGTAAATAAAATAAAAGTACATAAGAAGAAAATTTTTAAAACAGTTGGTGATTTGAGTCTCTAATAATATATTTTAGAACTTGAATATTTATGCATTTATTTTAAAATTTTGTATGGATTCATATATACTAGACTCGTTTTATTGTCTCAATAAACTACGGAAACAATAAAGGAAATAAATGCAAGCCTAACTATTAAATGTCAACCACCATCACATCTAATCAAAAAAATTGTGATGTTTCCAGTCAAATCGAAATCGCAAGTGAAATATTTCAAAGGCAGATGAGTTCAATCAAGAGTCAAGACCATTCCGACGTTTTCTCAAAGCTCAATCAACGTGTGACATACTAATGGTCCAAAAGGTCGGGGATGTAAAAGGGATAAGAAATTTGTTTAATCAAAAACAAAATAAATTTTTTGATTGTTGAACTTACTGAAAAGTAACATAATCATGTAGTATTTTCCTTGAGTTATCATATTTTCGAATTATTAGAAGGTAATTAGTAATGTATATATAATTAACGTGGTATCATTTATATTTATAGATATTTAATTAGAAAATATACTTAGAAACCAACAAGTTTAATAATTTGTACGAGAATTGAAAAATAGTTCAAACAATTATAATTTATAGACTATATGAACACAAAAAAGAAAAAGTTTGGAAAGAAATGAATTTTTGGTAAAATATAATGAAAAAAGGGTATTTATTTTTAACTGATATATTTTCACACAGGCACAACCATCAAAGGATTAAATACGAAGAACTTCAATGTCTGTTATAAGATCTGCGCTTCTAGAGGACCCTTTTCCCTGTATGTATACTACTAATTGGCAACAAGCGCCGCTTATATCTTGGCACATTTGCTTACGAACCAGCCGTTCTAATGTTGTAAGTGCCTCTTAGTATTATTATCTGGAACTTGCTGACTTTCTGATCGTTGGTAGTTTTGTAATGACTCAGAGAACCGATTGGATTAAAAGGAATTAGATTCACAACCTGTGTGGTATACGACAAAGATCAATGTCAACAGTGCATGGATGGGTTACTTGTACATAGAATGCAAAACTAGTATATCTTTGCACTGTGAAGCATACCACTTCGAAGTTCGAACGTTTCAAGCAATTTACCAAGGTGGTGGGCGTGCTGTTTTTCTTCATTCACCCCATCGAGGATTATGTACTCGATAAATTAAATATTTTCTGCTGGCTACAACAAAACAAACAAGTGAGATATATGTTGTCTTCGTCTTACGCCCATGATTGATCAGGATATACATATGATACAGGGAGATATAAACCTGGAAGCTTGATAGTCCTGTGATGCATTCATTCGTCTCTCTAGTGGAAAAGCCCTTGCTGCAGGCATTATCCGACAGCGAATTTCTTGAACTGGTGCATGCAGGGACACAGCTAGGATTTAAGTTTGGTATATCTCAGTGAAGCTTGCTGATTGCGTGGATGACACCTACCTGAACAAGCTTGATGTGAATGAAAACAAAGACCAGATACTTTCCACCATACTGTGGGCACACAACATAGCATAGAAATAGAAACAGAAGAAAATATCTTCATTACAACGAACAAGTGCAGAGGTTTCAGTAGAAATTAAAAGTTTGAACTAAACAAGTCTGATTAACTTATAAGTGCTAAATAAAGAAGAAAAAAATTCATAACATGAGAGAAGTATGTCATACACCATTGAGACAGTAATTTTCTTTGGTGATAACTGAAAAAGAGTTGCTATCATAACTCTGATATCTCCGACCACTGTGAAGTAGTTATTAAGTGGCATTCCCATTCCCTGCTCAGAACAAATAATCAGAACAATAACACTTCACATAAGCTGATCTTCACTTGACAACAGCAACAACCATAAATAAGCAAACTTTAACATTCAGCTATTAAATTTCTTAGGTTCTCAAAAGCGAAGTGATAGAACAACGCAAAACCGTAAGTTAAAAGGGACCGATACAATGGTGGTCAACCGCCATGAAAGTGTATAAACTACGAATAACTGCATTTAACTCCTACTACTTATTGCATTGAGGTAAAAATATACATATCATCTAATCCACCATTAGCAAACCATGATGAGCAAATTACCCAATTAAACACTGAAACCTGAGCATAAGATTTGAAAAAACAAATAAGATACCATGAAAACAACATTGTGTATAGCCGCTATGCGAGAAGCATGCACTAGTTATTCCAAGATTTCTCTAGATGAAAGATTGCTTTTAAATCCCATGCTTCCTGTCGCACAAAAGTTGCACCCATTTTGCATCCAACCTAAAATCAGAAATCAAAAGGTAAAAAGACTGAAGTACAGAGGGTGACATGTGAGGAAGTCTTTATACGTAAATGACTTAGGTGGGCATAGACATGAGCATCTCTGACCTCTGAAGATATGCACAAGGTTGACCTAAGACCTCCAGGACGAGGCTTTCCGTCATATTTCCCCAATCAGGTGTCGTATCTCATTATCACAGCCTCCACAAACTCCCCATTCTAGCAAACAAAAAATATATGCATAACAAGAAATAGCAAATTCTAAAGCTAGTACAGATAAACCAAATAATTCAACTACACAGATAAATGAAATGCCGAAATGTTATTATAGTTCGGAAATAATAGCCCTTGTGATCCACAAAGTGACCAATTTTCCAATCTTATCGCAATTTTGTGGCTTGGTAGTTCAATAAATACTGATACAATATTATGTAACAATTAAAATATGCTAATACCATCCCGTCACCAAAATCATATTCACACATTTTCAGTCGAACATCACAACCATTTATGGAACTTCCTCCTATTCCACACCAACGCCAATCCATCATGCCCTCTATTATGTCCTTTGTAGCATAAGTTACATCCCATCAGTGATAAAGATGTTCCAGTGAATGAACCATGAACACACGATTTGCAGGGGCACTCTCAACGGCTATCATCATGGCAACCACCATTCCGTTAACAATGCATTGTCTCAGAACAAGTACTACAAATAAACGCATTATTATTCCGTCTGATGATATGGTAAAAAATCATATCATATCATCAATTATATTTTAGAGATATTACAAAATATTATATGGATATGTACAAGTCTAGTTACCATGTATTACAAAATTCTATACCATCTAAGACTACACACCTATAAATAAAGGGCTCCTAACCCTAATCCAGGTACGTTTTTATGTACAATTATTTACTTTAGTCTTGTATTTTTTCTCTAAAACACTATACTGACTTGAGCGTCGTCTCACCCATTTTCTTTGATAAACAGTTATATTTTTGGAGCGATTTGATTCGGCTTATTGAAGAAATTGGTGGGAGATTATCATATCAAAGTATTTTAATGGATGCGCATTTTTTGAACGCATCAATGGCGCCGTCCTTGGGAAAGAAATTTAATCCCATGATTACTCTCCACGGTTGACTTAAGAATGAAGAAAATAAGAAAATACCAAGGAAGAGACTGGACATCCGCGCCGCCAACCCTCCAATATTGTTCTCTTTTTGATCCCATACTAATCACCTACAGAACCTCCCATAAAATAACCCAAAACAAAAATCCTTATTGTTGAATCCGAGCAAAAATCCACCTTTATAGGATTTCGCTAAAATCTCGTTGGCCGTTAAACTTAAATCCGACCACACCTCACCAAAGCCCGGGGCAAAGGCTGGCCACCAAGACTATTCTCGGCCTCTATTACAATCAAGTGTGCAACCAAACGCCTCACCGTCACCACCCGCTTCATCAAACGTCTTCCTTCGATCATCTCTTCTCGCTTATGTTGGCCTTGTCAAAGCGCCCACCATGATTTTAACTCGCTCGTTGCGCGACACTTGCGAGCCTTTGATAAAAAAATTTGTGGAGTCCCAACAACCCTATCAACACATTACATGAGTGTGAAGTTGCACATCCACCAACAGTTCGATGAAATCACTTTAAGGGGACCGGTCTGTAACTTTGTTGAACAGGACATGCATTATTTTATCTAATAGTGCAGCTAAGCTCAGTTGTTAATGGAGCAATCCTCGTGGATACAACTGATATATTGAATCTCAAAGAATCAAAAGTGATAAGAATATTCGACATTTTGGCGTTTTCCTTTAGAAAATTAGAGAGATTGCGGCTTGGCGGGCTGACGGTTATTTGACGAATCTACCTTCACAATCGAGGAACAAAGATAAGTCTATATTCTCATTACGATTTATCGTACAACCATTGATTTTCAGCAACATTCAATAACTTAAGCATCTCTGTTTTTGCATTTTGCATCTATCTCTCTTGGGAATCGTTTGTTGTATTTCCTTGTTCAGTCATGCTTATTGATGGATTATTATATTGTTTGTGCGACCTCTGGTTCTGGTTCATATTCAATTGTCAACTTGGTTTGTTTGTCTTGAAATTGGGCTCGATCGTTCCCTTGCTCTAGGCACCTTTGTTTCCACTTCTGCCACACTTTAAGTGTTTGATCAATTGCTTGAATTGGCGTTTTCTTTGCCTACTCTACTGATTTGTTTCCTGTTAGCTTCAGTTTAGCTTAGTCATGAGAAGAGGGAAGAAATTTAAAAAAAATTTATGCCTCTCAACACTCATATCCTCACCACATGTTTCTCGGTTGATCACCACCTCTGCTCCTTGTATCGTCGTCTAGACTTCCATAGCATGGAGTCATGACATGTATCGGCATCATTGTCCTAAGAAACATTGTGATATAGTTTTATTATTGCCTTAGATTTGATATTTTTATGTGCATTAAGTCAGTAAACTTAAATAAAATAAAATAAAAAACCAGTTGAATATTAGCACCTCGTTTGCTATCACAAGTAAATTTGTTTGAGAATATATTGTGGACCAGATCAAAGTGACTCCCGTTGTTATATTCTTGTCTGTTGGCCTAAGGGGAGGGGATACTTAGTTCTTCTTTGCATATTTATCACATTCGGAACATTTATTTCTTCACACTTTAGCAGGTCTTTCTTTGGGAATTAACTTGACTCAAGTGACCACATGATTGACAAAAGAATACCTAGTCTATTGGTTCATAATAATAGATTGTTCTACGAGAATTCATTTCGTAAGGGGATTTGAGAATTTGTTAGTGCCTATGGGAATTTTGCTCTAAATTCTTGAAGTTCTATTTAAAATTCACGATAAACTTCACGTCTATCGAAGGATATTTTTCCAATTAAATCTTATTTCTAATAAAAATTAGTAAGGGCATTTGGTCTTATAAACCAAGATCATCCGATTGCTCTCTTGGGCAACAAATCTTTATTTTGCTCAAATTACTTTTTAAATTATTATGGGTTTGGCTCTTCAAAAATATGCCATATATGGGTCAATTAGATGAATTTAAGAGCTGCAGTCCTTATTTTTTTATGACAATTGAGGTATATACTTTCACTTTGTCTATACTCCCGCCTACGACCTATCCGTGGAGTCTTAGGAATAAGGAATCATTCAAGCATGTAGTTGAATTTTCTCCCATGATTAATTTGAAAGAAAGTTCACAATTCTACGGACATTAGATTCTCACAAGTCGAGACTTACCGTGTTAGGTACTCCAAACTCGTGGCCCGCACTTAAATGGAATCATTTGGGTTTTTGTGATTTAGAAAGGGATTCATATTTGGTCCTAAATTTTTGTCTAACATGTGCTGGAATTTTGTTGTTAGATGTTTTCGTTGCTGATTCGATAGAGGTAGTATATATTTGTTAGATCTTTTTAGAATTCAGACACAAAAATATTTGAAATTTAGCAGGACATGTCCACTAAATTTGTTTTCGATATGTCAAGCTTAAATTTTAGATGATGCCAAGCATCATGAATTTGGGATTTGATCATTACTCGAATCGTGATAGTTTTTGATAAATTTTAGATGCCAAGTTATATATTCAAATTATTATTATTTTAGATTCCTTGTGTCTTGGTTTCGTTTTTTGGTGCAGAATTCAGAGCATATTATATTTAGCTACAGACAATGGGCTTGAACTCAACTCATGTCATTTTACTAGTGGGCACATGAGCTTGGCACTTTGTGACAACATAGCTAGGTTCTACTCGGCGACTCAAGAAATATAGGATACAAGACATGGATCGCAAACAGAAAGAATAAGCTTTTAACTTTGAGGCAAACTCAGTAAGCCCAACTCTGCTTGGCAATTACATAAGCCCGACTTTGCTCGGCACCTCAATAAGCCCGACCTTGCTCGGCACCTCAGTAAGTCCGACTTTGCTTGGCAATTACATAAGCCCGACTTTGCTCGGCACCTCAGTAAGTCCAACTCTGCTTGGCAATCACATAAGCCCGACTTTGCTCGGCACCTCAGTAAGCCCGACCTTGCTCGGCACCTCAGTAAGTCCACCTTTGCTTGGCAATTACATAAGCCCGACTTTGCTCGACACCTCAGTAAGTCCAACTCTACTTGGCACCTCAGTAAGCCCGACTCTGCTCGGCACCTCAGTAAGCCCGACCTTGCTCGGCACCTCAGTAAGTCCAACTCTACTTGGCAATTACATAAACCCGACTCTGCTCGGCACCTCAGTAAGCTCATCCTTGCTCGGCACTTCAGTAAGTCCAACTCTGTTTGGCAATTACATAAGCCCGACTTTCCTCGGTACCTCAGTAAGCCCGACCTTGCTCGGCATCTCAGTAAGTCCAACTCTGCTTGGCAATTACATAAGCCCGACTTTGCTCGGCACCTCAGTAAGCCTGATCTTGCTTGACACCTCAGTAAGCCCGACTTTGCTCGGCACCTCAATAAGTCTGACCTCGCGCTTGGCACTCAGTAAGCCCAACTCTACTTGGCAAATATACAAGTTCGACCTCGCACTCGCTCGGCACTCAGTAAGTCCAACTCGGCTTGGAAAACATATAAGCTCGACCTCGCGCTCGATAGCAGTAATTTGATTCTTAATCTATAGTTCTTATTTGAGCTCGATTTTCAGCATACTATTATCTATAGGTCTTTATTGGAGCTCGACTTTCAGCAGAGTATTATCTATAGCTCTTTATTTGAGTTTGGTTTTCAGGAGGATCTTATCTATAGCTCTTTATTTGAGCTCGGTTTTCAGCAGACTATTATCTATAGCTTTTATTTGAGCTCGGTTTTCAGCAGACTATGATCTATAACTCTTTATTTGAGCTCGGTTTCAGCAGATTACTATCTATGGCTCTTTATTTGAGCTCAGTTGTTAGCAGATTACTACCTATGGCTCTTTATTTGAGCTCAGTTTTCAGCAGACTATTATCTATAGCTTTTATTTGAGCTCGGTTTTCAGCAGACTATGATCTATAACTCTCTATTTGAGCTCGGTTTCAGTAGATTACTATCTATGGCTCTTTATTTGAGCTCAGTTGTTAGCAGATTACTACCTATGGCTCTTTATTTGAGCTCAGTTTTCAGCAGACTATTATCTATGGCTCTTCATCTGAGCTCGACTTTCAGCAGGTATTCATCAACAACTCTTATTTGAGTATGACTTCCAAACAGCTCAGATCATCATATCAAACTGTATTTTGGTTCGGACTCTTAATCATGGTCTACTTGGACACGTACTATCTTCTCGCGACAATCGATATATCTCGAACTTCTTATTTATGTTTGATATTATGCTAGTCTCGACATCTTGACCCGACTTCTTATTGAGAAGTATAGCCATTATTGGCTCTTTTGACTCTCTAGTGACTCGACAGGAGAGATAATTTGACTATCTATTCAGTATCAGATGACTACATTGGCCGCTTAATTTTGCTCATCTCTGAAAGCACACTCCATAACAAGCGCTCAAAGGGCATTGTTACAGGTAACTATATTATTATATTGCTTACTACTCTAAAATATAATTTCATTCATTTAACGTTCCTCCATCATTTCACTCGTCGTCACTTTTCTGCGGGGATACTATTGATGATATGGTAAAAAATCATATCATATCATCAATTATATTTTAGAGATATTACAAAATATTATATGGATATACACAAATCTAGTTACCATGTGTTACAAATTCTATACCATCTAAAACTACACACCTATAAATAAAGGGCTCCTAACCCTAATCAAGGTACGTTTTTATGTACAATTATTTACTTTAGTCTTGTATTTGTTCTCTAAAACACTATACTGACTTGAGCGGCGTGGCTCCGCCTTATGGCGGAGTCATCTCACCCATTTTCTTTGATAAACAGTTATATTTTGGAGCGATTTGATTCGGCTTATTGAAGAAATTGGTGGGAGATTATCGGATCAAAGTATTTTAATGGATGCGCATTTTTTGAACGCATCACCGTCCAGCTCAGTCGCGACCATTCCAACCCCGATAGGCATTTTTGTGAACCATGCATGTATGAAATCCCATGGATATATCCAGGATATCGTATCAATACTAAAGAACAGACTCTCACATACACCACAGAAAATCGAATGCTAACAAAAATTTCTACTCAATGCTTCAATTCACACCAAAACTACCTTCAAATTGATGAAGAGCTTAGTCGTGACCTTGTCAACGGAATCTACAGCGGAGTGGAGAGTAGAGGTAGAGGGTTTGAACTTGGAACCGTGGAGAGAGTAAGCTGCAACAGGCAGAGACGGAATTTCATCCCACCTGTTTCAGAACGTGCTTTCAGATGATGGGGATGAAATTAGGGTTAATTCCAGCAGCCTCGAACTCGGATTTGACGGCGGAAGCATCGAAAACCGATTAATACGCCATCCGCAAACCAAAGCTCCGGCCTCGCTACTTTCCGGTATGTCATATGATGTGTCTGGCGGTACAAAAAAAATGATATTTAAATTTTATATGAATTTCATCATTTAAAACATTAAAATTTATATTTTTTACCACCAAAAAATTAAAAAAAAATTATTTTCAATACTAAATTTTTGATACGATATTCGAACATCAAATTACATACTCGAAATGATTATGAAATATAATTTCGAACATTCTAATTAGAAAATTATTAATAGTAATCTACATTTGTTCTAAAAAAAATATGCAGACGGTTAGTCTATAAATCGCATTCCTTGTCAAATTTTAGTTTAAGACTTATAAAAAAGTTAACTTTCATTTTTAATTTAAATTAAAATACCAAAAAACCTAAGCCCGCCTACAACCCCCTAAGCTGAACGATTGGTCATTTTCGAGGGAAATTTTTGGAACTTACGTTGAATAGAATGCAAGCAAAGTTTCAAATATGTTTGGAGGTATGCAGCAACACAGTTTACCCTATTGAGAAGGTATTTTCGAACTTTTGATCAGTTTTTTGTCCTACAAATTAACTACTTTATAATAAGATTGCACAAAATATGGACGAACACATGCTATTTGACATAAATATTATGGTGCAAAAGGTGACTGTGAATGAAAGATCATACCACACGACCTGCTTCCAGTGCACTCATGGAGGCTGCACCATTAGCCATTTTGCAACCTTTAGGGATACATTATGTGTTATTTTGCAATTTTAAAGTTGAGGATGTTTTAATTATTATTAATTTTTTTTAACAGATAATATCGGCAATGTAAACTTATCTTAACACAAATAATTATTATATTTCAAATTATTTTTTCTTATTAGTAAACTATGCACACACGTAAGTGAAAATAATTATCATAATTTATACAAGTGAAATGATAATATTATTTTTCTTATTTCATGCTTATTTTTATGTCTTTTTCTCTATCTCAAATTATAAATGCATATGAGAGTTATGTCTGAAAATTTATGCGGATAATTTAATAAGAATTGACAACGGATGAAATTTGAGGATGAAGTTAGAGAAAAAAAATCTGGTTAGAGAAGTCAAAGTATACAATCTGGTTTTTGTTTAAACAAAAAATAAAAAAATTTAACCAGTACACTTTATTGAATAGGTCTCTTGTGAGACGGTCTCACAGATTTTTATCTGTGAGACGGATCAACCCTACCGATATTCACACTAAAAGTAATACTCTTGACATAAAAAATAATATTTTTTTATGGATGACCCAAATAAGATATCTGTATCACAAAACACGACCAGTGAGACCGTCTAACACAAGTTTTTGCCCACATTATTTTATTGTTGTCTTTTATAAAAGAAAATATTTATTTTCATATTTTACAAGTTCAATCACCAATTAACGAGGCGAACAGTAATCCACTGCTTTGATGCGTTGATTGGGGGTGTTTATTGATCGATTTTGTTGGATTTTCGATTTTTTTTCTATTTTGAAAATATATGATATGATATCTGAACTGTTTTTTCGGTTCAGTTCGGTACGATTTTTTAACAAAAAAGATTTGATTATTTCGGTTCGGTTTATTTGATTTTAATAAATATTTAAATTAATAATTAAAATATAATATATCATTTTTAATTAATTTTTTAAGTAAACCTTTAAAATAAAATATCTAAATAAATTAAATAAATAACAATCAACTAAAAATCAATAAAAATATTTTTAATTCACTAAATATCATTTCATAAAATATATAATCTAGATAAAAATATTAATTTAATTACATTTCAATTTTTTTAGTCGATTCGGTTTTGAAAAAATAAAATTCGAAAACGAACCATATAAATTTTGGTTTTAACATTTATATTCGAATTTAAAAATTCGATTGAGTTCGATTTGGATTTACGATTTTTTTGATTTTATCCGAAGATTGAAGATTGAACATCCTCAGCTTTGATCGGGTTAATATCTAAGTCGGATATTATTTTTTAAATATGTTGATAAAAAACAAGCACTACATAATACCTATCAAGTATCATTGTGTAATTTTGACATACCTAAAATACCCATAAATCATCTAAATTTCTCGTAATATCCTACTATTTGACCTTCAATTCAATGTTTTTTATGCACAAATAGAATACATTTTATAAATTAAAACATCATTGTCAAAAATAGAACAGAATTTAAGCTTCTCTTTTAAAATCTAAACTCATATTCGATTTCAATTAAATCAAAATTTCACAATCTGAAAAAATCTTCTAATCCAATTTTTGCCTCCTACTTTTCCGTCATTGACACTGTCTCTAAGTCTTGAGGTAGACACTAGACTGGCTCTTACTTCCAGTGTTCTAAAAATCCCCGCCTAGGACCGCTTAGGCGGCGTCTAAGCGCTGACCGCCCCGATTTTAGGCTAGTCGAAACTTCTAGGCGCCACCATATTAATCGGCCGCCTGGCATGAAAGCCGTCTAGGCGATTTTACAATTATGGCACAAGGATGGATTGTTTATGCTATAACCCTTTCAAACCTCGAGGTAACAGTTATCGTGATTATTTGAAAGGATTATCAGGATAAGTCGACAAGTTTCGACTGCCAAAAATTGTTTTCCTTCTTTGAAATAAGAGCATAATCTACGACGACTCTCGGAGACGTTGACAATGACGAAGAATAACAGCAAAGATGGGCTCAAAAGATTTTTTCGCATCTTGAGATTTTGACATTCAATTGAAATTAAAGATTGGTTTAGATTTTAAAAAATAAATATGAAGCCTATTCTATTTTGAGAAAGATATTTTAATTTCGGGAAAAAAAAGAGTTTAATTTCTGTATAAGAAACATTGAATTGAAGGTCGAGTGGTAGGATATTACAAGACATTTGAATAATCTAGAGGCATTTTAGGTGTACCAGAATTAATAATGACACCCAATAACTATTATTTAGCACTTATTTTTAACAATAATATTACGTCATCGTGGAAGATAAATTCAATTTATAGCTAAGTTAGATGATTCAGTCTTACCCATATACATGGTTTATACCGCAAACTAGAAATCTCAAACCATATTTTGAGTTTTCGGATTGAAGCCTAACTGTAAAGAAATATGGTCAGTTTAGGTTTTTCAAGCAAAAATAGAGACATCACATGAACACACATAAGACCATAGAATTCCACATGCATGATCCATATGGAAAATTTCATGTTACCCTTATGACAATATGTATGAAGTCCACATATACAAAATAGGTCGATGAAAACTGCAAGATTTTGTCACCCCAAATTCAAAAATGCAAGGTGCCATAAATTTATTATATACTTTTAATGTTCACATAAAAGGGAGACCAAAACAAAGCAGCCCTGAGCATCGGCAAGACCACTCTTTCACCAAATCAAGAGCCAATCTTGATAATTTCTCCTCTTCAAAGTAAAGAAACTAAGAGATTGAGAAGTGGTACACGAAACTTCACTGGCCGGTATAGATATACAGGCTGGAAAAATTATTGCTATCTTCTATCATTTCATACATTGATTTGTTTGGTGTTTGATCCATTCTGAACATTTTTCAAGCCTTTGTTACAAATATCAAAATGTTTTGTTTCATGCATGTATTATTTTTGCTGTACAAGATTTTGAAGATGAGATTCTTGCATTTTTCAAGCCTCTATTACAACTATCAAAATGTTGTATTTCATGCATGCATTATTTTTGATGTACAAGATTTTGAAGATGAGATTCTTGCAAAATATTTCAGACTGCAGCACATGAAATCATTGACATCAAGGCCTTATATTCGTTAAACCATCGTGAATTCCTGAAACTAGATCATATGGAATTCGAAAATTTGCAAAGAAAAACCATTACCGTGCATCAAAATAGATGGACCCGAGAAAAAATAACGAGAAGTTCGAAACAATCTCACATTGTGCAGCACATCAAGTAATTTCAATGTGCACCTTCCTTGATATATTTGAACTTATTGGTTGCAGCTACAAGTTCTTCAGATATTCCTGGCTCATTAGCAGAATGGCCTGCATCCGGAACAATCTGCCAAAAGGAGACACATTTTTCATTTTCCGGAAAATACACTCGGATTATTCCATAATTCTTTTCGAAAAAATACGTGAACTGACGCAATGGAAGTACAGGGAAAGTTTTGTAACCCGCTGATTCTTGAAAAATAGCCGGCAAACAGGAAAATAAGCAACTTGTTTGTTGAGCAAACAAGAAAATAAATTTACTTTCAAATTTTAACTGTGAAAAAGATTTACTTTAAAACAATCCTAGATTAGCAATATATAGAGTGGAAAAGAAACATAGTTCGAATGGGAAACAAATTTAATATAGAAAACTTAATTTGAATATACGCTGCATCGTCAATTTACTTCCACATTTCTTGATACAATCACTGTTTTATATTCAATTTTCATCACTCCAAAAAAATATCATAAATATTTAAAAACAAAATAATCCCACACATTCTGACATGATATAATATCGACAATAGAAACTATATCCTTTTAAAACATCACCAAAAATTATATTCATACCCCAATTCATTTCTCAAAAATATATTTTCAGTTAAATAAAGTAAATAATGAGATACATCAAAGAGACAAAAAACTAAACAAGCCAAGATAATGCACTATATAGTTTTAGGAAGAGTATTTTAAGAAACAAAAAGAAATACCAATGAAACAGAAAGTAATTCCTCTATAGTGCTCTTGCTTAAATTACAACTAATCACGTCACATGAAATGTCTGTTCGCTATTATTAAATCTGAATTGTTGCCGTTTACGTTATTAACCAAGTAGATAAATCAAAGGCTGAAAATACTATTCCATGAAAACTCTGATGTTTAAGGGAATTTGATTCATTAATGATGTATAAAAAAACACTACATAAACACTAGCTCCATTTCAGTTGATAAAAGAGGTTAGGCTATCACAGTAAATTCAATTGGCGACACACTCCAAAGAGGGCAAGAAAAAAAATAATACAACGTGTTCTGCTTAGTATATCACATGTTCATAGATTAAACAAAGTAGTTAATAACCCCACTTGGTGACATGTCAAAGAGATCAATTAGTTGCGATGAGGGTTTAATATGCAGGTAGATAGCATAAGATGCAGTGATGAAACTTTTTCTATGTCAAATGAGGTAATATGTCGTAGTGTCTGTCAAAATGAGAAATCAAGAACAATGATAAATTTATAGCACCGGAAAGCAACCATGGTGCCTCCACTGTCCGTACTTCCCTGTGGTATATGCTAACTATTTCATCAAAAACTATTTTATCATCCAAAAAGCTTTATATTTTTATGGTGGTGTTGTGTGTCCCCGATAGATCTCTTCCCATAGATCTCTTACCTTGAGATCAGCCTCTGGCCAAGCCTTGTGAAGATCCCATGCAGACATCAGAGGGCAGCAGACATCATATCTTCCCTGCATAATAGAGGAGATAGTGAGTTTTGAAACATGGGTTGACCAAACGGCTTCATATGAATCTGAACAGTCTCCAAAGTTCTTTTTTTTTTTGTTTTCAGGCAACATCGTAATTGTTGCAACTTGAAATCTCAAGCATAAAACATATTCAGCCAGAATCTGAAAGTAAAGGTGCTATAATGCATGGTAAATCTAATTAGACGAGGCCTCGTACAAACCTGAACAATTATCGTGTTGATATGCTTTATTTTCTCAATGTTATCCAACAGGAACGAATCAGAGGGTAAAAAGCCTTTGTTCACAAAGTAGTGGTTCTCAATCCTTGCAAATGCCTAAACATAGCATAATTCAGCCATGTTAAGGAAATTCACTTATAAATTCCGCACTGCCCATCACACTAATCAATAGCGGAAAGAGCTAGATGCAGATACATACATACACACAATAGACGTATAAATATATGCTATGTACATGCATACTGGTTTCATGTAAACACTCACCAAACAGAAGTCATCGTCATTTCCTCGTTTTATATTCACTTCATTTGGCAGAAGATGAGCAGTCATCATTTCCCATTTGGTCCATGCCCTAGCAGCTTTATACTATAAATTTAAAAAATCATATAAATAAAGGGATGGAAGGAAGCAAAATATACACTTGGAAACTTAAAAAAAAAATATGATACCCCACATTTTGACAGTGTGTATTAAATGTATAGATGAAACAACATGATAAGACCACTGATGATGGTCATTGCTAATATTTCAGATACTTCAGTTTGGATTCATGAATTTGGATTGGACGAGTTTTGACTGAAGGAATTGAAAGTGAATGGACTTCAAATAAGTATTTTCTGTAACAATTTCAAACGCCTCGAAAAAAGGCTAAGGATAATTTCAAATTCCCAACCCCTTTTCTCTAGCCGTTTGTATGATGGATTTTGATGACTACTTCTATCAAGACAGAAAAGGTGAGAAAAACCATAAAAAATGACGGACTTTGCTCATTATTATGGAAAGCGTTCTTCAGCAAGCAGAAGCAACAAGAAGTCCTCAAAAAGGATTGAGGAATGGTATCACCAGAGTACTTATCTTACCTGTGTCTCCTTGTCATTGGAGTTTAACCTCTTATGGTAAGCATCAACGAAACAACCTCTTTCACCAGCTGGAATAAGATCTCTAAACAGCTCCCAAGCTATAAAAATATGTTACATAGAGGATAACGCCCCCATCTAGAGTAGATTTAAGCACTAGTGAAATCAAAAGGACAAAACCACTAACTTCAACTTAGATTTCAGCAATGTTTATGATAGATTAAGATATAAAACTGTTGACAAATTATTTATTCCCAATAAAATAATGCCAAAAATAAAATAGTTAAATATTATCGAATTTTGTTAGCTATTTTGTTTTGCAATGTTACCAAATTTAAATCTAAAAATAAAAAAGTAAATTAAATAAATTTGTAATAGTTATTTATTGTTTATTGACATGTGGAACTATAACATGCGCCAAGGCAAGCAAAAGAATATGAAAGAGTCAAAGCATACTACATGGGCAAGTGGACATTTCTCACAGACAAAAAAAGATTAATTATGAAATAAAAAGATTAATTATCTCTTAAATAGATAACTGTATGATATATCAGTTATTTGGTATATATATAACATATAATAACTGAATAGCATTCATGCTGCATTCCGTTAGTAGACTACCTACAGCAGAAATTTTGTGCCCACGACTATGAAAGAACATAAATTATCTTACAACTAAATTACAGTACAACCATATCAAATACATATCATTATCTAGATAATATAAAATCTGACTAAGAAGTATACTTTTTGATTTCTAATAAAAAAAAAAATTTCATCCCGTAAGGATATTTAGAGCCCAAATGAACAAATTAAGTACGCAAACTATCACAATTTCAACTAACAAATTCGGTCGATCCTTTCAATTGAATACAAACATTTCCATTTTAAGCATACATAAAGCAACTGCAAGGTCAACTGCCATCTCCAAAAAAGAAGGGGGAAAAAACAAAGTATACCATCTGGAAATATCGCAGCAGCGCCACCCTCATAAAACCAATCAATTTCTTTCTTGCGCAGTAGAAAGATACCTCTCAAGACCATGCCAGTGACCTTAAAAGTAAGAACAAAAAGATTATTGGTGAAGAATTGATATGAACTCTTGCATCTAGATTTCCAAAAGGTAAAACATCACTTCCAAACATAGGAAAGACATCTTGAGAAACCTTATCTGGGTTTGACTGACTATATGCTAGGGCGAGTGTGCTACCCCATGAACCCCCAAAAACCTGCAAAGTCCACTAGTGGGATGCACATATTGGAGCATTTACCAAAATTCACAAGGAAGAAAATATTTACTAGCCATTCTGGGACTTTCAAGTGTTCTCGCAGCTTTTCAATGTCATCAATAAGGTCCCATGTTGTATTCTCCTCCAGGCAAGCATGAGGTGTGCTTTTACCAGCACCTCGCTGACAGAAGATTTTTTCACAAAAATGTCAGATGACTAGAACTTAGGTATCCTCCAAAACCAAATAGTTCGGATAATATACCTGGTCAAACAAAATTATCCTGTAAAAATTAGGATCAAAGAATTTCCTGTTACTTGGTGAAGTCCCTCCTCCAGGGCCTCCATGGAAAAAAACTACTGGCTGCGATGAAATATGATCAAAAGGTCCAATAAGCTCCGTATAATCAATAAGATCTGTTCTGGTCTTTTTTCAAAAAGAAGCCGGGGAGAAACAGATAAAATTTGAAGGTTCAGTATGCTAAAACACTAGTAGTGCAAATTGATTGCACACGATCCAGATAGGGTTTTTTCTTCACGAGCACAATATGCACAAGAAGTTCAACACAAGAACAAAATATTGAAATTAAAATCAGAGCTGCAATTGCAATTGGAGACCCAAGAAAACTCACATGCCCATCTGGATTTCCAGACTGCTCATAATATATTGAATGAATTTTAGAAACCTTTAAAAACCCCGTGCTATATGGCTCTATATCAGGGTAAAGATTCCTATCCATTGCCGGAAACAGAGCCTTTGAATCCATTAACTTCGGGCTTAATTGTTGCTCACTGTCGTAATACTCGAGATTATGAACTTGACTCCGAGAAACTAAAGTCCTCCCTGCACACACCATTCACGTTGTCAATTAACTGGTACGGGCAAGATTTTGACCAAAGTTTAAAAGACAGTACGAAACTAAGAAAATAAGATCGCACGCAACAAAAAGAGAAGAGCTAAATATATTGTATATACAAGAAACGAAATAGATGATTCAGCATAATCATGTCATTTTACCAATAAAAATCATCAAGAAAAGTTGGTCTTTAAATGCATTTTTCGCTTTTCTACCGTAGCGCTGTAAAATCACACATTCACGCGATCAAGGATAGTCGGCTTGTGTTTCTTGATTTTGTTTCCTTGAAATATAATTGTTTTACTCAATCAGCACTGAAACTAAGAGAACAATTTTCCAGTAAACCAATTACACGTTCTTACAGAATCACGCATCCTAGCAAAATTCATCCACAAAGCACATAAGTAGGCACATAGAGCAACAATGTGAGACGCAACCTCATATTTTTGTTTCTTTCAGGATTCAAGATTCTCGATCTCCTTTTCCTCAAGAATCTTGAGTTTAGCATTAACGATGAATGGGAAAAAAACAAAAAAACAAAAACTGCGTTCCATCGACCTACTTATACACGCCAACAAAATACAATCCAGCCCAAGTGAGATTGAAAGAAAGTGAAAAACAACCTGGGTTTTGGGGATTTCTTTTGGGAAACAAGGAACGGGCAGGCGCATGATTGACGTATTGAGGTAAAAATGGAGTCTTTGCTGATATAGACACAATACCAAGACTCATTGGAAAATTAATTTGAAGCAATCATGCCCGGATTTTTCTCTTTTTATTTGCAATATCAATAATCTTTAGCCATCAATATAAAATTTCGTCACATATTATATGACCGATTTAGGATTATCAAGCTAAACAAAAGCTTGGAAATAAAGATAACATAGGTATGTAAAGAAAAATATTCCCACTTGACAAAACAATAAAAGATTTGTTTAATAAAAGATTTTTACAATTATTCAGTGATGCTGCTAAAAAGTAATGTAATTGATTTGAGATTTTGGGCAGTCCGTTAATGCTCCAACAAATCCAATAAACAATTATTTGGGTGTTATCCACATCACAAAGAAAAATCGAAAATGATAGACGTATAAAAGATACTACGATGTTAAAATTAATAGTTGTCGAGATTAATCCCGAATAGTAAATATGAGATTGATTTTAAAAAGAAAAGTATGGAGTTCTTTGGATTGATGAACTAAAAATGGGTCAGATTCTGAAATTAGGCAGCAATATATATTCTTTACAAGTTAACATGTCCCTTGATGTCATGCAAAACTAAACCTCATTTCAAATGATTCTGCTTCATTGAAGAAATAATATTGGATGTTCTTCTGACATTGTTCGATTTTAGATTCATGATTCATCCATATGCTCATGATTCATGAATACCTTCCATAGAAAAAAAATGTTTGATAAATTAAAATTTTGCACATGATTCATCCATATGCTCTCTAATTTCACAATTATATGTGCAAGTCAAAATATTTGAAGGAAAAAAAAATCGTTTTTTTTAAGTTAAAAAAAGATCGAACTGTGAGAGTCTAATATCTCATTTGAGCTCAGCTCATTTCAATTTATTTTAAACTCAACATATGTAATGTATTGCGTACATTATAGAAATAAAGCTTTTCCCATCCCTCCTGTTTCTGCAGCCCTCGTGCAGCACCGCCAGCAGTCGGAGAAGTAGCGCAACAACCCATCAACCTTCTTCCTTCAGGCTTAAAGTCTCTTTCCTGCAACTTAACGGAAGATTTCGAGATCGATCGGCCCTGTTTCCAGCACCTGTGCACGGGAGCTTTGATCCGGTTTTAGATAAGATTTTGGCTTCGATTCTTAATGATTCTTGGTGGATTAGTATATATAAGTGAAGCCTCGAGTTTTTCATTTTGTATAGCTTGTTTTCTCACTGTGAACAGTATTTCCGGTGTCTTTTCCGGCAAGCCACCTTTCCTGAGACCACCGTTCTGCGTTTAAGCTTTGATTCTTAAGGTATTACACTTGAAATTCTAGATTCTAAATCAGTTTATAGGTTGCTAGAATTCAATTTTTAACGCTCCGATTTAATTTTTGTTAGTCATTGAAAATGCATTATATTGAAGTATATAACAAATTTTTATTGTAGATTCTATCGTTGGACGATTTTAAGGTTTGGAGTCATCAGAAAGTCTTTAAGAATTACTGTGGATTGTGATATTGTAAGTTGTAGTTGAGGTACACTCAAACTTATATTATTATTACGTCTATGTCACCGTGTAAGAATATCTAGTGTATGTTGTTTGCTATTTTGTGCCTTGAATGTTTTATCTGATACATTCATACATTAATTATTTTGGCATAGCATATTGAACCTTAACTTTTTTGCGATAATTTATGTTAATTTTGTTGAGATATATTGAGTCATCAGAGGGACGAGTGGGATAGGATTATCCACATTCCCATATGACAGCTAGGGACGAGCGACAATTTGATGCTGCATTACTAGCACAGGTGACCACTGTTATTGTTGTTGATGCTATTTGTTTGGACGTCGTTTGGTATCCGTTATTCCATTGATAATCGCATAACATTGTTTTTTACTTGGTATTATTACATATCATTTATTTACGTCATAATTTTTTTGATTTGTCGTTATGAGGTCCGACTCCTGTTTTCTTTTTTATGTTATGGCTGTTTTTTTTATGTCATAACAAGTTATTCCAAGCGATTTGATACTTCTGGTGGAGCGTTAGCGAGTAGTACCTAGTAGTTGCGTCGGTTTGTTTCAGAGTCCTAGGATATCTACATATATTATACTAGTTTGATACTTTTGTCATTGAGATGCCTTGTGCAGCTGTATTGTGAAGTTTTTATGTTGTTTTAGATTTGTTTGTGATGTGTTATGTCTAGTCCTGGCCAGTGCGATTGTAGGATATTTGTTTGGTTGATTGTGAATTTGATGTTATTTCGCGCGTGAATTGTTGTCGTGCTTTTTTGAATTTTTGGGATGTCCTATTTATGAGGAGTTAATGCCAAAATTTATGCAGCCTCAAATGAGCTTTTTTTTTAAAATCGTTTTCGTTGTTTACACTAATTAATTTTTATTGTTTGGTAATTAAATATTAATTATCATAACGGGCCCTCACACGAACCGACTTATCTCAGGCCCAGACCCGAACCGGCCCTAGCTTAGGCCGGGTCTACTATTCTGGGATGCCGCTGGTGGCACAAGGCTGCTACCATATGCCTCCAATATGGAGGTGGAGGCCCATTTGTGGGTTGATCCACCTCCCCCGATATCGAATAAAGAATGCTACTTGTGGAGCTACTATATATATATATATATATATATATATACGAAGCATTCGATCGTATATATTCCGCTGTTATATGCAATTATGCATATATATCCAAAAAAAAACTCAAAATTATTGGGAAAACAATCAAGGATTTTTAAAGCTTTCTATTCTACAAATTAATAGTCACTCGCCCATAATTTTGATGTATATTTGACAATACAAAAAAGCAGGCGAAGGATTTGCGACAGTTTTCCGAGATTTCGTTGAAATCGAGTGTGAATCTGACGATTGAATCCGGGAATTAGGGGTTTTAATCTGGTGAAGCGTTAGTGGGTATGCAATTGAACGGAGAGATTTCAGATTCATGCATCCGTGATGAAGAAGAAGAAGAGATTGGCGAAACACATGTGAATTCTTCCGGCCCCGACATTTCTTCTTCACCGCCTACTTCTCCCTCAGTGTCGCCCTCGCCGAGTGTTGTGATCGGCTGTGCTCTTACTTCAAAGAAGAAGAAGAGTTTCTTGCAGCCGAAACTTATCCGTTTGTCCCGGTAACCATTTCAAGCTAAATCTGTAAATGCAACCGTGTTTTCTAACCGTGCTCTTTGTGAAATGCGTGCTTTTTGCTATAATGTATTTTCAGAAATTTGCATCTATAAATGACTGCTGCGTGAATTGTTATCTTGTTTTACCGAGGTAGTTCATGCTCTAATACATTAAGATCCTTGCGCCTTTCAACTTTCGGGTTTTTTTGTATTTGGGAATTACACTCAGTTTTAGAATTGTTGATTGTGAACTTTTTAAAATGATAAAAAGTACAACAGAATTCAATCTTGAGTTCGATTTTGTTTCCTTTTTCCATTCTATTGCGCACGGATGCATAGGGATGACAAATTTTTTTTTATATATATTAATTTCGTTATTATACAGCTTTCAATGATACATTATCAAGTTAAAATTTTTAGATTTTTCTAAAAAATTGAAAAGAAATAAATCAAGTACAACAAAAATTGCGCGCCATAAGTTTTTATTCGGCATCGTTGTAGCGTCCGATTTGAACAATTCTTGGTCAATATTTGTTTGACTTGTACATTTATTTCAATGGTATTAGGAGGAAGTTGAAACTTATTATTGGGTATATTCCATAATATATTCTCTTTTGTATTATTTTATGATATATTCCACAATATATGCTCTTAAACCTGCAGTTTTTGGTATTTTATGACTACATGGTGATCTTACCGAAGTCAACCATATTATTTTCCTCATGCAAGCGGAATGCTTGTCTCTACCGTCTTTGTTGCTAAGGATGAGTATTCCCCTAGAAAAAAAATTATTTTCTTCATAAATCGTTAATTAAGATCTTCTGGATTCAGAGTTTTCAGAGGAGTAAACTTTTCAAGGTTCTTGTATTTCTGCTTTACATCCGCTTTTTTTATTTCTTTGGAGTAGCCCAAAGGGGACAATAATAATTATTATGATTATTATTTTGAAAAAGGAAGGGAATTTTGCAGGCCGGAATAAGTTTATATACATTCTCAAGGGTCGTTCGAACGTATCTAAATAGATAGTATGTTTACATATGGATCCCCTAGGTGGCTTCATTCCATTTAGGATTATCTCTTGTTATTTTGGGAACCCTTTTCACCTCGTTGAGCTTCTATTGAATCGAGAAATAAAATAGGTTTCTCAATCTTCAACTTATGCCATGCTGATTCCAGTTTATTCATTAGCCCTTGGGGAACGCCCATGTGAAGGAATAGGATATATTAGGAGAGGCGTTCTTAGTACTTTGTTTATCTCTTCAATACTTGGGGAATTGCCTTGAATTGCAATTTGTTACTACTTTTAAAATCTCTATAATCTATTCTGGGGAAAGAAATGAAGCTATCTATTTTTTGCAACCTTTTGTTGTGCTGGACATGTCTTGTTAGATGTTTTATCTAAGTTCTATTTTTTTTTACATTGTCTACCTATTTACTATTACAAAATTTGTTTTGATGTTCGTGTGGCCTAAGCTTTCTTTATTGTGTTGTTTATAAATACAATATTGACGCAGAAGCAAGGGGATACAGTATGTCTCCATTGACTTGAACAGACCTTTGTTGGAGCAAGGACCATTCGACATTATTTTACAAAAGGTAAGAGCTTAACTCTCTGTAAAGAGCTTGTAGATGTTTAGTAATACTATTATAATTACAAGGGATCTGCATATCAATTTTGAGTGCTAAAACAGAACAATGGAAATCTTCCACCTACATCATCTGGATTAGGTCTCATTGATAAACTTGTAATCTCTATAAATGAAAACATTTAGTTGTTCGTTCCAAAGAGGGGATCTGCAGAGTAGAAGTCAAAAAATGAATGATGGATAAAAGCTGGCTTGATCCGTTAAACAAACATATGGTTTCAAATATTAACATTTCTACTAATATTAGTCAACAAAAGTCAAACATTTCTCAATATGAATGAATAGTTTCATATTTTATCTCCAAGGGTTCTTTTCCTTTCATCTGGTTACCTCTGAAGATTCAGATTGTTGATTTGATATCTCTTCTTATTCACGCACTACTTGCCACTGGCATCACCTACCTGCACTGGTTTTTAGCAGCATTACCAAAATATACTGGAGTTTTCCACTATGATCTCCATTGGAGTCCAACTCTATGTTATTTGGTAGCTCACTATTTTCAATAGGAGGGCACGTAATCTTTGTTTTTTAACCTGTCAGTCGTCACTAGACTCACAACTCTTTCCATTTCCTTTTCCTTAGCATGTCAAAAGTTGGATTCTGTTTTTCCTCTGGAATATGAAAATACAACTATGATGACTGGAAATGGTAAGTTTTTTATCCGGCTAATAAAAACTTGACTCTAAAATCCAATGGGACTTCTATCTATGTCTATGGATTGGAGTGTAGGTCACGATCTGTTACTTGGTTAAAACCTCTATTTGAATTTAATATGTTGCTTTATTTTTATTATCATAAGACCTACAAGGGAAGGAAGTAAAAATGTATTTAAGGAAACAATGTCCTCATTATTCGAGTTATTGTAATATCATATCAATTGTCAATTCATCCCGCCTTCAGCAGGAATTCCTGTCAGTAAAAGGTCTAGCCAGTGAAAATTGACCTCATTATTTTCCTGTTGCCATTTCAAGAAGTTTCAAGTTTAACATTTTCTTGATTGATTTTTCCCTTTTCTCTTTTAGTTAACTGGAAAAGAGTGGTCCCAGTCAATTAAGGTTCGTGCTCTCTATCTTCATAGCGTTTTCACAAAAGTTCTATGAAAGGAAAATGAATTATTTCCGATGATGCTGTGGAATTTTGTTTGCAATATTTCTAATGCATGCCAAAATGTAGATGTTCTCCTGCTAGGATAGAGATATACTGCTGATAATTTATGCCCGAATTTTATTGTCTGAAGATGGTAGTTTGAAAGCTGTACTGTATGAGGCCTAAAACTCATTTATGCTGACATGATCGCAGTGTTTTCTCTCTTTATCATGATTCACAATCTAATAGTTGTGGGTAGTTCCTGAGAGTCATATTAGTGAGAATTTTAACTTGTGAGATCTGTATAACCCATCCGGCTGTTGCTGATAATCATGGCCAAAAGTCTGATGTATTTTCTTGCTTTGTTTTAGCTACTTGGTTGATGGTCAATTTTACTCGCCATTGCGTTGATAAATGATTTTTTGTTGAGTTTTTTATCGACTACTCTATCAGTCGAGTGCGTTTTTAGCTAGCTACAACTTGATATATTTGGTATAGTGATGCAGCTACTTCCTTGGTTGTAAAATTGTTCTCACATTTGGATTAATATTATAATTATGACTTCTTGAAAGCCCAGTTGCTGTAAAAATTAGACTTCTAAAACTTTTTAGTTTAAAGAATTCAGGGAATGGAAAGAATTCACCTATAATGCTACAATTCACCTTTATGGTTGTGGGTGCCATAAATAAAATTATCATGGAAGGTAAGAAAATATTCTCCAAGTTGTGGTAAAACAACTAAGGAATATGTTGTGTGCGTTTGCTGAATTACTAGAATTCCTAACCATGTTTATGCTTAGAACTTCAAGGAGTTGTCATTTTTTTCATGTCTAATACTAATATGGTTTTGAGGTGCGGCTCGATGAATTGATTATGCTAGGATATTTTTCTCCCTGTTGTTTGAAGGCATTTTAGTAGTTACGGATTGACCAGAAATTAACGAGTAGAATGCAAATTTGTCTAATGGTTTAAAAGTGTGAAACACTCCAGAGTGCTAAAACTAGCAATGCCGGAGCCGGATTCATGCGTGTGAAGCATTGTGCCTATTTCTAATCTGAATGATATCTCATCCTAGTGAATAGAAGTGATTTTTATCCTCCTGAAACAGCCTCCTTTCAGTGGCAATGATGTTTATTTTTATTTTTAATAAAGGATTATCAGAGAGAATATCCCGCGGTTATTATTTTGGATCCTCCTCAAGCCATACAGCATGTTCACAACCGTCAATCAATGCTTGAAGAGGTCGCTGAACTGAAGTTGCCTGATTACTATGGTACTTTCATTTCTTTGGGGCTATCTGACATATATTTCTCATCATGCACACCCAAAAAAATGAAAAACTAAAAAAATGTTGCCTTTCTTCTTATCATGTGTGCTGTTAATGTTAGTATTTTCTCCGAGATAATTTTCCATGTAATTTTTTACCTTCCTGTAAACTGCAATAGGAAAAGTTTCCACTCCAAGGCAATTGGTTGTTATGAAAGATCCAGCTGCAATACCAGATGAAGTTGCTAAAGCTGGATTAAGAGTACCTCTAGGTAAGCTAGTTTTCCTCCATTTTATTTTGGTAGAATACACGAATTTATTGCAATAACACTATAAGAAATACTGCAGGACATATGGTTTTTACCCAATTCCCTCTAATTGTGGAAGGGGGTTTGTTTATGCGTAGTAAAAGGACCTTGCTTTGATTATAGTATTATACAAAAAGGATACTTGTAGTGGCTGTGCATTACTGGCAGAGGCATGCTGTTTCGAAATCAGAATTCTTTTAATTAAAGTGGTTAAAGATTTCTCCCATAGAATGTGTGATGGTGTGACCTAGTTTGAAATGCTAAAATCCGATAATATGTTGTGCAATAGATTATATTTTTCTTATCTGTGTCACTCCATAAGTACATTTTGTTTTCTCTACTGAAATTTTAATTTATGGCTTAAACTTTTCTAACACTATTATTTCAGTTGTGAAACCTCTATTTGTGGATGGAAGTGCTAAGTCGCATGAATTATTCCTTGCATATGATCAGTTGTCCCCCTCAGAACTGGAGCCTCCAATGGTTTTACAAGAGTTCATTAATCATGGTATGTGTATTCCGTAGTTCGTCACCATTATTTTCTGGTGTTGCCTGTATGATTTATGAACATTTACTTGCGAAATAATAGGTGGTGTTCTCTTTAAAGTTTATGTCATTGGGGAGTCCGTAAAAGTTACCCGGCGTTTCTCTCTGCCTGATATAACCAAATGCGACTTACCAAAAATTTCTGGTGTTTTCCGTTTTCCAAGAGTTTCATGTGCTGCAGCTAGTGCAGATGAGGCTGATCTGGATCCTGCTGTTGCTGGTGAGTTTGAGTCCCGTTGCAGCAGTGATGTCTACCCTGTTGCAAATAGGACTTCTTTGGCACTTCAAAATATCTTAAGCCAGGTGGTATGTGTACTGGGTGCTCATTCACCAACCAAAAAAGTGATGATACATTGGTTCACGGGGAGAATTATTATTATTTTTTGTTTGAAAATTTGACTGGGACAATTTACAATCACTATCTGAAATGAATTAAACACGATAAAGCACATTCAAGTGTAGATGCTCAAAAACTCCAACTTCCATCTTTGGCCTTCTTTAGAGTTTAGATAATTGTTAGCTATTTTTTTTTATTTCACTGCTTTTACCAACAGAGTTGGACAAACCATAAGATGTCAGCTATTGGTTTTGTTGTCTTATTTACGTCAATTCAAAACGCCAGGTTTTATTTCATAGTAGTTCATTGATTGATGTAGAACTTCCTCCAAGACCTTTGCTTGAGGGACTTGCAAGAGAACTCCGTAATCGACTGGTGAATATCACTCTTTAACAAAATTTTAATTTCATGCCACTTTATAAGGGGTCTTCTGCTACTTTTGATGCTACAGTATATAACGTGTCGTCAACATTTATGTGTGATCTGTGTTATTTTACTTGATGTTTAGGGCCTCCGGCTATTTAACGTCGATATGATTCGGCAAAAGGGAACCAAAGATCTATATTACGTCATTGACATCAACTACTTCCCTGGTAAGTGATGATATTCGAATTCATTTGATTTTTAAGTGCTGAGTCCACACATAAGCAGTTGTTTTAACCATTGTAGCATGTTTGCTATATGAAGTGTATCATCTGAGGTTGTGATTGCCCAAAATTACACTCACATCTGCCTACGTTTTCCAAACTACAATAACCACTCTTAAGTTTTCTTAACTATGATAACCAGCCCTTAGGTATTTACACAGTCAACATTTTTTCACTGTGCTGCACTGAAAAATCTACTGATGTTATCAAAACTACTAATTTTTTTGGGAATATCCTCAGGTCAATAATTAAGATTTGGAAAATTTTCCGGACTATAATGCCCTTTAGGGGAAACTGTGATTATAAAATTCCTTGTGGTTTAATTTAAGAAAGAGACTTCAGATTTTTTAAAGTTAAAAGGTACAATATTTTCAATCAGTTATAGAAAGACCTTAACTTTAAAAATAATATACCAAATATTCTACGGATTTGGAATTAATTTACATGGTTACCCAAATGTTGCAACACCAGAAGATTTGGGATCAATTATTGGAATGAAATCAAACTCAAAGTTCATTTTTTAGCTTACTCTTGTGAGAGATACAGTTTATTCCTTTTCTACCTTAAACTAACAATAGGAAGTTAGATAAAGAATGGGATGTCAGATTTACGATAAGTTGGAGGGAGAGGACAGAATTGCAGCGATAGGGTGACACTGCTATGGTGGTGGAGAGCAAAGTGAAAGAAGATAGATCTAGGTGGGGGTTAAAGTGGCTGTAGAACGACAAATGACGTGGTGCAAAGAATGAACTTGGGGGGGAAGCACGATTGTGAGGGAGATGGTGTAACGAGTGGTACGTCGCTCTTAGGAAGAGTTGGTGAACACTGAAATGGATGGGAGGTAGTAGTGATTGAAAGGATGGTGTTTTGTTGGCTAAGGAAGAAGATAAGAGGTGAAGGGTAACGATGACTTGTCATAACAAATGTTTTGATATTCTAATTCTTCAGATGTCGGGGTTGTTTTTGTAGTTTTTGAAGAGTGAGGGATTGTCTTTGTAACTAAACCAGCCTCTATGGATACCCGTATAGTTTACCTTTAATCTTTGATTGCATCTGTTCTCAGGATTCAGATCCTGAATCTCTAGATTAGATCACGTGTGTATCCTTTTCCTATTTTAGATAATTTTCTTGTTTTAGGGACTCTTACCGATTCAAGTACAAAACTGTTTCTTTGTTTACTCCTTTTTTTTTTGGATCATGAAAGTATGAACAAGTGAATTGCTGACTTTTTACACATGTTAGCAGGATATGGGAAAATGCCGGAATATGAACATATATTTACTGATTTTGTTCTTGGTCTGGTGCAAAACAAACACAAACAGAGACCTCCTGCAGCGTAGCATCGTGGAAACATGTAAATCTTTGTACATCCTTTTTTAGCAGGTTTTACCTGAGACTTTTGCTTACAACCGGGTGTGCTAGTGTAATGTGACAATGAGGTTAAATCTGAGTGCACAACACCCTGTATAGGCAGTAATTTTCTAGTTTACACTAACTGGACTTAAGCTAGTTATGGAATCAGTCCTCAGTGGTCATTGGTTGAATGAGGCGCAGACAAGAATAATTGAGTTCCCCCCCCCCCCCCCCCCCCCAGTTTTTCGTGTGTTAGTACATCTTTTGGTTAATGATGCAGTAAGTTTTGCTTTGTAGCTTATTGTACTTGGAACTTCAAAAGAATCTGTTATGTAGTATGATGTTTCAAGTCGTCAAATGTGATGCGACACTCGACGCCAACTCCTGAATGTTGCCAACTTGGTTACCCATAATAAGTCAATTTTTTTTTAATTTTTAAAAATATTTTCTCCATATATATTTATAATTTTGCGTATTTAGAAAACAAAATTACTTATTCAATTAATTGTTTTAGTCATAAAAATTCCTAGTCTGTAATATTTTATATTATTCTATTGTATTTGTTTAGTTAAAAATATTTCTTAAACAAACAAACAAGCCTGAACTGAATCTGGTCCCAGCCGATCAGGATCGACTTTTCCGACGAGTGATTTTTATGTCAATACAACATGATTTTAAATCTGTTGAGTTGAAGTTATATTGAAACCTTATTAGCCCGCCAAACGGGCCGGCGATCACCGTATCCTTTGCCCCGGAAGTTCTCAAAAATCAAAATGCAATTCAAAAGTTAATTTAAATTCCAAAAACTCATTAAAAATAATAAGAACCCCACGAATGCATTACAACTCAAATTTAGAGCTTTTGCATTAACAAATATAGTGACATTCAATTCATCAGACCCCCAAATGTCTAATTGGTCGGCCAACTACCGTAACCGCTGTCGAGTCCACCAAGCCCCGAACCTCTACTATTAATAACGCTAGTAGCATATGGAAGCATCGAAGCAGCAGCGGAACTCGGTCCACTCGAAAATATAGCCATGGGGTTTAGTATATCCTGGAAATTGTCACGAGTGTTGGGACCTCGACTCCTTATGTTTATATCATTACTACCAGCTATTTGAATTGATTCGTTGATCCCGACGTGGGGATTGAAATAAGGGGAAACATTACCAAGTCCATGTGACCATGACTTGACATCAAAAGAGGATGCACCATGAATACTTGATCCGACCATAATAGGATAACCCTTGACAGACTCGTTTTTCTGTATCAAGGAGTCATAGTAATCAAACGAATGCTGGGAAGTCGCATGCATATGGATTCCCTTGTGCACCATGTCTTCAAATTTTTTCTTGAGGTCCAACATGGCTTCCTTCAAGATTGAAAGTTGGGTGTAGTTGAGTCCATCAACGCAAGGAGGAAACTGGGGAGGCATATGGCCTGCTGTTTTCGTGATCTTATCAAGCTCTTCCCCGCGGTTTCTTTCTGCTGTCAGCATGCTTTCGACTTGGACCAGCTCCAAGTTTCGTTCACGGATCGCAGAGTTACGGTGAGACTCGACGATAAGCTCATGATTTGCGGCAGTGTTGTTATTTTGCCAAGGAGATGTCCCATTGAGAAACTTGTTGATAACGTTTTCTACGTTAGGGTGGCCGAAACTATAAACCTTTTCCGCAGGTGAGAAGATGATTATGGCGGCTTCCACCCCGCATAGAACACAGAGTTCGCTAGCTTTCTTGAACAGACCTGCACGACGTTTCGAGAAAGTAACCTGCAAATTACTTTGGTTCTCCATCTTCGCCATTCTCACCTTCCTACGGCCATTGCTTTTTCTTGGTGGTGCTTGGCTTGATGAACTCATGAACATATTTTTGTTTGTGAAAAATGAGGAAAACCAATGTAAAAGTTGAGCTTTTTGTCTTCAAGAAGAAAAGGGTATTTATAGGAAGTGTGTATTTATGGTTCAAGGATCTTGTCTTCTTTCTTGGCATTGGTACGTTGGTGCAATTAATTCAATGGATCGAGTTTATAACATTTGAAACATTGTGCTTTACATAGATATTAAGTTTGTTTCACAATACAATCTTCATATTAGTGTCTTGTTCCTAGAAAATCTACACAAGTAAATGATATGCATTAGTAAAATAAGTTTTAACATAAATGAAACAACCAACTTGCAATCCCAAAGTTCTAAATTTAAAAAATTTTAACATCTTGTACATGCACAAATTCAAAATGTGCGAGCAAATATGCCAAGAAAATTAATCGGCATGTTAATAAAGGTGTATTATGTACATAGTATGTTTCTCCCTTTCAAATTCATTCAAGAATCACATATACAAGTATCTCCCAAAGTAGAAATAATATATCAAAATATTTTGGTTTGATTGTACAACAAAAAAGAGATTTTAAATGATGCATTTCATTTAATTATTCTCTTAAAATGACAATTTATTTATCTCCAATCTAACAATATGCTAAACTGTTTAGAAAATTTTTCAAAATTTTCATTCAAATATTTCTAAAAATTTATGCATCACATGACATGGAAATATTTGAGACGAAGGCGGCACAACACATTGAGATAAGTCGTCCTAGAAAATGCAGGACTTCATGTTGTGAAATCAAGAAAATTTTAGAAACAAAGCGCCATGGAGTGCACCTAATTCCTAAACATAGGGCTGGGGAGACGAGGCATGAGACCGCATCGTAAAATGGTACCCGATACACGCAGTGTGTTTTAGTAAAATCGTTTTTTTTAAACTGATTATTGAATCACTTTTTTTAGAAGACGCAAATATTCTCTAAATGATAATTAAATTTAACTTTAAACTCGAGATACACCAGTATATTATGTTCCATACAATGGATTACTCTCCGGATGTACATGTTTCCAGTTAGCTTTTTTTGGAGGTATATGTATGTTTCATATAGAAATAGGATTTTTGTTATTTGGATTTAGAAATCAGTGTAACTTGGAATTTTAAATCATTTTCTGTTCTTTAGTAAAAGCGTAGTCTTTCTTGTCACCAAAAGAATCTCCATGGAACCTTATTACTAATTCAAATAGATCATTTAGATACAAACTGCGTCGAATAAGTTCAAAAAACAATTCTCGTTTTCATCTAACAATAAAATGAAGTGCGTTTGGAGCTCCTTTCAGAAAGTTTCATACATTAAAATAATTCTTGGTTGTGCTTCAGCAGATGAGCAAGCTACACTCTATTCGATCTTGCCTTTTGTCACTTACATTCCATAACCTTATCGATGGAACATCGTCGTTCCTTTATAAGCAAATCGGCATACCAAGAACCGGCCTATGATCTGCAAATCCATCTACAAATGTGGACATAGAACATCAGTCAATAGCAAAGAACAAAAGGGATAGGGCTTGAAGGAGAAAAATGATAAAGAGCAACTGCAACGGATACAAATTCGCTATGATCGACCTTCAATTATCTATGCCTTGGAATGGAATTGCAACTATACAACATGGTGTCAGAATCATCCTGTCTTTATGAATCAAGTTTGATTTTATTAAATGTTGCAGCTCCCGGAAAAGGAAATACACTCTAAGAAGAGGGGGATTGAAAGCCAAGAATCAGGAACACGACCAAATCACTGTAAATTTATTTTTCAGCATGGTCAAAAACTATCCTGCCACAAAAGAACATACATACAACTTGAATTCCACATCTATACAACCAGAACAAATCATCTTGATGAAGACAGCAGAAACACAAAACGACCAAGAGAAGTATGGATAGTAGGCTGAAAAACATGCAAATTCAATCAGAGAAAACAACATTTTTTCATCAAGCCACCAGAGAGACCAAAACATGGTCGAGCAAAGAAAAGTAAGGAAAAATCACTTTGACGCCAAGAACCGGGCACAACCTATCCAGAAGCCACATGCAACACCTCCACTGTCCATAATTACAAGGCATCATCAAACCAACAGCAAATAATCAATAAGATTTGAAAAAACATATAATAAGAACACGAAATGAAGCATAAAACAAATGAAAAACCCACTGCCCAAACCCGAGAACGCAGAAGGTTTTCTACCCCTCATAATATATAAGGTGGGAACTAAAAACACGAAGGAGCAGAAAAGCATAGAAACCCAGGCAAATCAGAATCAGCAAAATTTACTAACCAACAATTAATACATTTTTCAATTCCTCACAAACAAATGCAAGCATTCACACATCCACAAATAATGCAACGTCCATGAGAATCCACAATCATAAATGCCAACAGGTACACACGCAAGCAATCCACCATATGTTTTTTTTTTATTCCAATCCACCGTACTTAAACCATCTACAAATCATATTATTGCCCTCACTGAAGCATTAGATTCCAAAAACACCCCATGCTTTTTCACATTGTCATGCAATCATTGGACAATTTAGAAAATATACAATTCAAAACTTTGCCCTCCAATTCACTTTTATACAGAAAATATAGAACATATATATATATATGCATCCCAGCCTTTCTAATGAGCCACATCAAGATGGTAAAGCTATGGAGCCAAACTAAAATCAACAACACACTTTTTTTCTCCATTTAAAGACCCATGATCACGCAAAAAAGATCTTATTTTGATTGATAACAACAAATACACAATCTTATTACTTATTCTTTATATTTGATTTTGTCTCCAGGTCAAAGTACTGACATTCATGACACATTCAACACTTATTTTTCAGGTGTTCATCCACAACTTTCAATTCATCATCAAGCAGAGCTTGCTCTGAAGTCTGAACCATCAGTGGGATCCTTGCTCTTCAAAAACTTCACAAAAGAAGGAAATATTTTGGAACCCCTATAATAAGTTTGGAAGCCACGAATCAGTATAAGAAATTATATGCACAGAAAAACAGAAAAATTCCAATGGTTCGTAATGGCACAAAGCAAACTAACATGCTTAGTGGCCTGCAGCATATGTGCAAAGCAAGAAAACGTACAAATATACAATATTCTAGATTCTAAATATATGGATAAAATTATGTCAGATTACATCCAATGTGTACTTTAAAAACAATCAAGTAACAATAAAGCATGTAATACATTTACAATATGAATTACTTATATTTGTCAACATGGATTATTCACAACTCCAGCAATTGAGGCGTTATTGAAGGGCTTCTTGAGTATACGCAGTGAGCTTTCACAGACTAAAACACATGCTTTGTTAAAGGTGGTGATGCTTTGGCTTGAGCCTGAAGGTATTAAACACTAATACCACAACATAAACTTAAGGGATTAAACCAAAGTACAAGAATCAAATGAACTTCGAACTTAAAGAGGTAACCGAGTTTAAAAGAATTTGATTAAACTAAAGTTGCATAAGATATTTTCACTTAAACTCTATATTTTATATTGTAATAAATATTATACAAAATATTTTAATAAACCTGATATAAATAATATAAATTAATGTGATTACTTTCAAAGTAAAAATATTTCAATGAAAACAAAACAGAAAAGCAAGTATTTACCGCAAACCATAAAATATAGAAAACAAAAAATAAAGTTCCTTACATCAACCCTTTCTAGATGCTAGACCCTCTCCACGAGGCATTTTCCTTGATACTACATCCTCAACTGATAATAATGCAGAGCTATTTCTACCAGTCATTCCGTTTTAGTCGTTTATCTGTCGCATATACTCCTTGGTTGTCAAAACCAGTTCATGGTATATGACCCATCTTGGTTGCACATGTGCTAAACCTGAGCCACGGTGAATATAAACAATCTGCGGATGTTTCACAGTTCTATAGGATCCCTTCTTCTGCAGCCTAGTTGAGTTGGGGAAGAATCTTGAAGTTATTACTTTCTTAATAGAATCTAAAACGTTGGGATTTGTTGTCAACTCGATTCCAACCCTTTCAAGCAGCCCCTCCAGCTGATCTCGTATATCTCTAGCTCTCTCCATGCTCCTAACTTGAATATAATTTTCATAGCACCATTTGTAAAAAATAAGAGAATAATTTCCTGTATTTTTTTCCAATAACTATATGATGTTTATACAACATACTAAATTATTTATAATGTAAACCCTAGATCTTAATCTTAGCAATCTCCTGATTTAAGGAAACCAAATATACACTTATATCACTCTAAAATACACAATATCAATTAAAAATCTACAAGATATTATTTATACAATCTTCCAACATAGTAACAATATCTTCATTTTTTTAACACTCCCCCTCAAACTGGGAAGTAGACATCTTCCATTCCCAGTTTGGAAATACTTCTTTGCAATACTGTACTCTGGAGTCCTTTTGTAAGCACGTCGGCAAGTTCGCCATTTGAATGAACGAATGGAGTACAAATCAATCCATTATCTAGCTTCTCCTTTATGAAATGTCTATCCACTTCAACATGCTTCGTTCTATCATGTTGAACCGGATTATGAGCAATATTTATGGCAGATTTGTTGTCGCAAAATAATCTTATCGGCCCTCCTCATTTAATTTTTAAGTCATTCAAAATTATCTTGATCCATAAAAGTTCACATATTCCCAATGTCATGCTCTAAACTCAGCCTCTGAACTCGATCGAGCCACAACATCTTGCTTCTTGCTTCTCCACGTCACTAGATTGCCTCCTAAAAAAGTACAATATCCTGAAGTTGACCTTCTATCAACAAGAGAACCTGCATAATCAGCGTCAATATATGCATCAAGGCTTAATCCAGCGTTTCTCGTGAATAAAATGTTTTTGCCTGGGTTGGCTTTTAGGTACTGCAGCACCCTGTAGACTGCATGTAAGTGTACTTCTCTGGGATCATGCATAAATTGACTTATTACCCCCACAGTGTATGCAATATCTGGTCAGGTATGAGCAAGATAGATAAGCTTACCAACCAACCTTTGATACCTCTCTTTGTCGACCACGGGTCCATCATTGTCATCACCAAGTTTGTGGGTAGCGTCAATTGGTGTAGGGGCTGTTTGCAAGCTAACATTCCGGTTTCAAACAGTAGGTCTATGACATACTTTTGTTGTAAGACAAAGATCTTTTTCTTGGAATGAGCTACTTCTATTCCAAGAAAATACTTCAATCTCCCAAGTTCAAAAGTATGATGCATCTTCATCAAAAATAACGTCCATAGAAACAAAAAATTTCTTGGTAGCAGGATGATAATACTTGTAGCCCTTTTGGGTTGATGAATACCCAACAAAGATACACTTAAGAGCTTTATGATCTAACTTTCCCTTCTTATGAACATGAACAAATGCAGGGTAGCCAAAAATTTTTGGGTTGAGGTGAGGATCCTTGTCAAGGTTAGGGAAAAACTCAGACAGTACCTGGATTGGACTTCTAAAACCTAACGTTTTTTAGGGCAGGCGGTTTATGATGTATGCAGCTGTTAATACGGCTTCTCCCCAATAATTTTTTGGAACATTTTTATGAAAAAGAAGAGCTCGTGCTGTAGCTAGCAAATGACCATTTTTCTTTTCCGCCACTCCGTTTTGTTGTGGGGTATAAGAGCAAGATTATTCATGGATAATTCCCTCATTTTCAAAATAAGAAGACAATGTGTGATTGAAATATTCTCTTGCGTTATCGGATATATTTTTTTGATTTTTTTTTTCAAATTGATTCTGGATCATAGAATGAAAATTTTGAAACACAGTACTAACATCGGACTTATTTTTGAAAAGGGATATCCATGAAATCCGAGTGCAATCATAAATAAATGAGACAAACCATCGAGGTCCAGATATATTAAGAGTAATTGAGGCTCCCCAAACATCACTATGGATTAGATAAAAAGGTGTATCACATCTTTTATTGCTTATTGGAAAGTTTACATGTTTATGTTTTGCAAATTCACAAACATCGCAATGAAGACGTTCATTTCCTAACCCTACAAATAACAACGGAAACATAGATTTTAAAACTCCAAAAGATGGATGACCTAATCGGAAATGATGAAGCCAAATGTTATCTTTATTTGAAGATGACAAAAAAGATGAAGACACTTGAAACCTAACGCTGTTCAAGTTGCCAATATCCTCAAGAAAATATAGCCCGTTTTCTTCCCTAGCACGTCAAATCTTCCTCCCCGAATCCCGGTCCTGAAATATACAATGAGATGGATTAAAAACACATTACATTTCAAGTCAGAGGTAAGTTTTTTGATAGATATTAGGCTGGTGGATAATCCTTGCACTTGAAGAACATTGTGAAGTGTAATTGTGGTGCTGATTTGGATACCGCCTATCCAAGCAACAGTGGTAAGAGAACCATCAGCAATGGTTATCTTTCGGTTGCTTGGACAAGGTGTGTAGTTATTGAATTTAAGTGAGGAATGGGTCATATGGTCTGTGGCTCCTGAATTGACAATCCACAAATTTCTAACAACTTTATCTGAGGCATTTAATCCTAGAGAGGTAAGAGACTTACCTGAATGGGCTGAGCCGCTAAGGAGCAAGTACCACTGATTTTCTCTTCATTCTCAAGGAGTTTTCGAAGTCTCTCAACCTCTTCCTTGCTGAGTTCATTCAGTCTTGAATCACCTTCTTGACTTGGCCGGTTAACCGCAAAGTTGGCTTGGTTTATGTTTCTGGTCTGTCCCTATCGTTGATTTCATTCCTTGTTTCTGCCATGTAATTTCCAGCACTTGTCCTTGGTGTGTCCAGTCTTTCTACATTAAGTGCACCATAAATCTTTCTTACCCCCTCGGCTTTCAACTTTTGATATTTCTACCCTTACATACTCCTTAACTTAACGTTGTTCTGGAATCTTCGCGACCATCACCGACCCCTCTGAATTTTGAGGCTCAAGCATCACACTTCTCCGACTTTCTTCAGCCTGAATAAAAGAGATTGTTTCTTCCAAAGATGGTATCACATCTTTTCCTAGAATTTGGACCCTTACTTGATCAAATTATGGGTTCAATCCAGCTAAAAAATCATAAACTCGGTCCTTATCGATGAATGTTTAAGAATTGAGGCATCTTCTGGACAGTTCATCACAATGTCCCGATAGCGATCAAATTCTTGCCAAAGATTTTGAAGTTAGTTGGTGAAGTTCGTTGGTGTACTCAGTGATCGGTTTATTTCCTTGCTTGGCTGATCCAACCTTTATTTTGATTTCGTAAACATGGGCAGTATCACGAGCCTTCGAATAAGTTCGTTTGATTGACTCCCAAATGGCCTTTGCAGATGTCAAAAACATGACAGCGTCATTGATCCTTGGATCCATCGACTCCCACAGCCACGATATGACCATAGAATCAGCTTCATCCCACGCGTCGAAGTCGTCTTCTCATGGCTTGGGTCCAATCCCAAGAAGGTGACTAATTCTCCCTTTTCCCTTCAAATAAGTCCGCACAAATTGGGACCATTTCAAGTAGTTCTTTCCATCCAAACGATAGTTCGTCTGAATGTTTTGCAAGTCGCCAGTGGTTGGATTGAGATTTACATCCTCCAATTTGGCAGATTGCTTCATAGCTACAATTTTTTTCGAAGCTTCAGAATCAGACATGATTAAGGAATGAAGAGAACGATAGAGCTATCGAGTAAGAAAAAAACGTGAATTTAGAAAAAGGATGGCTCTGATACCATGTAAAAAATAAGATAATAATTTCATGTATTATTTTCCAATAACTATATGGTATTTATACAACATACTAAATTATTTATAATGGAAACCCTAGATCTTAATCCTATCAATCCTTTGATTTAAGGACACCAAATATACACCTATATCAATATAAGATACACAATATCAATTAAAAATCTACAAGATATTATTTATACAATCTTCCAACATAGTAACAATATTTTCAGTTTTTTAACACCATTGAGTTGAATAATTGGTTTCCTTCCATGAGTTGTACACATTAAGTGTGAGAGCCCAGCCCAAGTGAACCCCAAGCCCGGCCCAATTTGAGTAAATTTTTTTTTAAAAAAAAATAAATAAAAATGAAAATGAAATGAGAATTATCACTCTCTCCCGTAAGTTGCTGCCGCGAGATTCTTCTTCTTTGTCAATCAATTTCGTCGTCTTTACCGGTCGTAGCTCCACCACCGGTTGTCGAAAAAATAAAGTAAATACATATTTGGAATCCTCTCGTCAAGGGCTATCCAGTGATACCCTCTTTGCTAAGAAAAATCGCGATTCCCGAAAACCCGTCCGAAACCCGCCGCCCGTTTCTTCATTAAATCGTCGCCGTACGTCGCCGGAGTTCGGGAATTGATTGAGGGCTTTTGTTCTTTGGGTCATAAGCTTCATTTTGGTATATATATTGAGGTACAAATCATGATTCCAGCAAGGTGGTTGTATTTTTGTTGGGTTAAATTTGGTACCAATATTGATAATTGTTATATTATTGATTGTAGGTACAAGAATTGAGCCGATTAGAGGTATTTACCAGATTTTCGAAATTTATTTGGATTAATTTCGAAAATTCAGAAATTTAAAATTGGGTTTTCGAATTTTAGTGTTCAATAATTAGGTGTTTAGCTGCTATAGAATTGTCGCATATTAATTTTAGAAATATTAAAACCTAAATTATGGATTTTTGGAATTTTAGGCTAAATTAGTGAATTTTGGAATTTCTTTCGATAAATTCCTTGATTATTTAGCCAAGATAGGAATTGATGTGCAATAAATAATTTTGCCACAAGATTGGAGTTTTCGGGAAATATTTAAGATATTTTGTGGTAAATTAAAATCAGTTGAGCTACGTACGAACTGTTTTCATTACGACGTCTATATGATGTGAAATGACGTTAAGTACTTTGTAATGAGTTGTGGCGTGCCTTATATGCTTCTGTGACTACGTGATTGCATTCATGCATTTATTGGTGTTGATACTATTAGTGCATAGCATTTCGAGCCTTGACTCCGTTGATTGCTATTATTACTGATCTATCGAGTTGTTGCGTCATCGATGGAGCGGGTGGGTAGGATTAGCACTCAGGATGACTTGCATGAGGGCTGAGCGGGTAGCTCCCGTACCCTCGATGCTACGTGCATGGATGAATGGCGACTTGATGTTGCGTTGTTACGTTCCTGGCACGGGTGGCCACTGTTACTGTTGTTGATGCGATTCATTTGGACTCCGTTTGGTATCCGTTATCAGTTGTTACCTTTCACGCATTGCATTACATTGCATTGCATCACATTTTACTTGATTTTATTTCATATCAGTTATATTTGTCGTAATATTACTGGTTCGTCGTACTGGGGCCCGACCTCTCGTTTCTTTTTATGTTGTGGTTGTTTTTGATGCCATAGCAGGTTATCCAGGAGGATTTGACGCGTCTGGTGGAGCGTCAGGTAGTGGTGCCCAGTCTTCGAGTCATGGTTGAGAGTTCCCAGATATATATACTATATTATGGAGTCATACATTTACCGGGGAGATGCCCCGTGTAGCTGTACTATTATTTTTACGATGTTTTGACTTGATAGTTGTGTGAACGAGCCTTGCCGGCTCTGCATGTGTTTAGTCCTGGCCAGTGCGGCTATAGGTTGTGAATTGATGTTATGACTTTATTTCGAGTGTATGAATATTATTTGTGATGTTTTGATTTTTTTTTGGGATGTCCTATTTACGAATAGGTCATGCCGAAATTTCTGTAGGCCGAAAATGGAAAATTTTAATCGCTTTCGCTGTTTACATTAATAAATCCTGGTTGTTTGGTCATTAAATATTAAACAGGAGCACGGGCCCCCACAGTTGGTATCAGAGCGTAATTGGGATATGCTCGAATTAGAGTCTAGGGCACTTGAGTCCAGACACAAATAACATGATTGTGCATGTGTTCGACTATTTGCTCTTATTTGAATTATTTGGTGTGATTTGCTTGAATTTACCTGCATTAGAACGACTAGCTGATTAAGCATGGAATGTAGTTTAGAACTTGCCTATAACTTTCTTTTACCTGTTATCTGCCTGTGGATTTAATACTCGTGTCTTGTAGAATGGCACCTGGAGGAAGAGGTAGAAAAGGAAAAGAAATAGCGCAAGAATCTGAGGCGCAAAATGTTCGAGGACTTGCCGATATCATTAGAGGTAGACGTGGTCGACCTCGAGACAAGTCGCCCAAAATGTTGAAGAAGAAGTGAACCAAGAACCTCCTCGACCTGAAATACCTGGAGCTAGACAGGTAGCGATTGAGCAAGAAGTGGAACAGCTGACACAGAAAGTTGGAGGAATGCGGTTAATAATTTCTCAGTTCCAGGAATTACGTCCTCAAAAATTCTTTGGCAATGAGAGCGGAGAAAAAGCAGCAGGCTGGCTGAAAAGTATAAATCATCTATTTAATTTGTTGGAGTATTCCCAAGATATTAGATTGAAGCTTGCCATCTACCAACTTAAAGACCGAGCACAACTCTGGTGGGAATCCACAGAGGAAGCAATGAAGAACTCTGGTGACATTATTACTTGGGATGCTTTTCGTGCTCACTTTACCCAAGAATATGCACCACCATCATATTATGCTGCTAAAGAAGAAGAGTACAATCAGCTGGTGCAGGGCAATAAATCAGTGGTGGAATATGCTTCACAGTTTTCTGCTCTTTTGCCCTATGTTCCACATGTTGCTAGGAATGATCAGGCTAAACTATCACGTTTTCTGCACGGGTTGCAGCGGACTGTTCATACTTTGGTAATGACTGGATCGCCAAATACGTATATTCAAGCAGTGGAAAAGGCGAAGAAAATTGAAGCAAGTTTGCTCAGAGGAGACCCACAGCCAGGTCCATCATCTATTTCTCAGGGATCTGGGAGTAGTATGTCACTGCCAGTGGATTTACCTCCATATTAGCCTGTACAGTCATACCAACAACCCAAACAGCAGAGGTACAAGGCAAAAGGAAAGCAATTCAAGAAGAAGTCTCAATTCAGCTCCTCCAGTTCAGGCAGTGCACGAGGAGGAGGTTCTGTTGGGTCGTCTAGCACTGTGCATTGTGACCGATGTGGTGGTCGACATTTCAGTTCCCAATGTGTAGGAGTTCAGGGGACTTGTCATAATTGTGGTCAGATTGGACACTACGCCAGAGTATGTCCTAATGCAGGGAGACAGCAGTTCCAGCCACAACCGTTTGGTCAAGTTCCCCGTGGACCAGTCTTTAGACCATATGCTCCTACCCAATCATTTCAGCAATCTAGTTACCCACCTCCCAGAGGTCCTATTCAGCAGCCATTTCCAGGGCCACAACAAGCCCAAGTCCATGCTTTGACTCAGGACCAGGCTCAGGATGCACCAGGAGGAGTGATTGCAGGTATTTGTTATGTTTTTGACTATCCTGCACGCATATTGATAGACACAGGAGCATCTCATTCATTTTTATCTGCTGCATTTGTTGATGAGCATGAGATTGCTACTATTCCTTTGTTGGATACTGTGTCAGTTGCTACTCCTCCCGGTGTATATTTGATGTCCCGTGAGATAGTTTTGAACTGTGTGATTAGATTTGAGGGTAATATTATGATAACAAATCTAATCAAATTAGTCATGACTGATTTTGACTGTATTCTGGGTATGGATGTGTTGACGAATTATCGAGCCACTGTGGATTGTTTCCATGGAGTTGTCAGATTTAGACTGTATTATGGCAGCAAATGGAATTTTTATGGTTATGATTCACAGTCTCGAATTCCATTAGTATCTGCAATGGAAATGTTCCGGTTGTTGTCAATCGGCAATGAAGGATTTTTTATTTATGCTCTTGATGCAACACGGGAAGAACGATTGAAAGTTTCAGATATTCCCGTTGTCAAGGATTTTCCAAATGTATTTCCTGATGAGATTCCAGGTTTTCCACCTCAAAGGGAAATAGATCTTAGCATTGAATTGATGCCAGGGACAAATCCTATTTCAAGAGCACCATATCGTTTAGCANTTTGATCAGTTGCAGGGTACTTCTGTGTATTCTAAGATTGATCTTCGTTCCGGATATCATCAGCTTAGAGTCCGAGAGGAAGATGTTCCTAAGACAGCATTTCGGACACGATATGGGCATTATGAATTCTTAGTTGTGCCTTTCGGTTTGACTAATGCACCCGCAGTGTTTATGGATTTAATGAACCGTGTATTTCGAGAATTCATCGATAGATTCGTTATTGTCTTTATTGATGATATCTTGATTTATTCTAAGTCAAAAACAGAGCACAAAGAACATTTGGCACTAGTCCTTCAAACACTCACAGAAGCACAATTGTATGCCAAATTTTCTAAGTGTGAGTTCTGGTTGGACAGAGTTTTATTTTTAGGCCATGTTATATCTGCACAAGGAGTATCTGTTGATCCTAGTAAAGTTGAAGCTGTTATCAACTGGCCTAAACCAACAAATGTGTCTGAAATTCGAAGCTTTTTGGGATTAGCTGGGTATTATAGGCGTTTTATTGAGGGATTTTCTAAAATAGCTAGGCCGATGACCCAGTTGACACAAAAAGATCGACGTTTTTTATGGACTGCAGAATGTGAGTCTAGCTTCCGGACTTTGAAAGAAAAGTTGACCACAGCTCCAGTGCTAGCTTTGCCTTCAGGCTCAGGTGGATTTGTTGTCTGTACAGATGCTTCTCTAAATGGACTGGGTTGTGTTTTGATGCAACATGAGCGAGTGATTGCATATGCATCTCGTCAGTTGAAGCCACATGAGACTCGATATCTAGTTCATGATTTGGAGTTAGCTGCCATTGTGTTTGCATTGAAAATATGGCGTCATTATCTGTACGGGGAACAATTTGTGATTTATTCTGATCACAAGAGTCTGCAGTATCTTTTCGCACAATCTGATTTGAATATGAGATAACGGCGATGGTTAGAATTGCTTAAAGACTTTGATTGTGATATTCAGTACCAACCAGGGACGATGAATCAAGTTGCAGATGCTCTGAGTAGAAAGGTTCAGCCTAAAATGTTGACATCTTTGACTATTTCAAAAGTTCATGAGCATTTGGGAACTTCAGGATGGACTTATCGGTCTAAGCGCGACTACTTTATAGTTTCATCTATTCAAGTTGAACCACAAATTGTTTCTAAAATCAAATCAGCACAGAGAACTAATCCGCATGTTCATGAATTGAAGAAATTGACTATGACAGGTCAATCAGACAAGTTCAATGTTGCTTCAGATGGATGTCTGCGCTATAATGGTAGACTTGTGGTTCCGAATTTGATAGATTTGAAAGAATCTATACTTCGAGAAGCTCGTTGTAGTCGACACAGTGTTCATCCAGGAATCAGGAAGATGTATCATATCTTGAAATCTCATTATTGGTGGGAAGGCATGAAGAAAGGGATTTCTGAATTTGTAGCTAAATGTTTAACGTGCCAACATGTTAAAGCTGAGAGAATGAGACCCGGTGGTATGTTACATAGTCTGGAAGTGCCACAATGGAATTGGGAGCACATTGCTATGGATTTTGTGCAAACCTGCCTCGTTCAAATCGTGGTTGTGATGCGATTTGGGTGATTGTTGATAGATTATCTAAATCAGCTAATTTTATTCCTTATGATCGTACTTGTACTTATAAGAAAATGGCAAAAATGTATATTGATCATATAGTAAGATTGCATGGTGTGCCAGTAACCATAGTATCAGATCGTGATCCCAGGTTTGCTTCGAAGTTTTGGGGCAGTTTGCAATCAGCATTGGGTTCAAAGTTGGCAATGAGCACTGCATATCACCCAAAGACAGATGGTCAGTCAGAGAGGACCATTCAGACACTCGAGGATATGTTGCGAGCAGTCGTGATGGATTTTAGGGGTGGTTGGCAGGAATCATTGTCACTTGTTGAATTCTCTTACAATAACAGCTTCCAAGCAACCATCGGAATGACACCATTTGAAGCCTTGTACGGTAGAAAGTGTAGATCTCCGATATGCCCGGAAGATGTAGAAGAAAGACAAATGTCAATGCCAGAATTTATACAAGAAATGAAAGAAAAGGTTGAAATGATCAGGAAAAGAATGAAAGCAGCTCAGGATCGTCAAGCCAGTTATGCTAATAAAAGGCGTAGACCTTTAGAATTTCAGGTTGGCGATCAGGTTTTCTTGAAGGTTTCACCATTTCGTAGTACTATGAGATTTGGGCGTAAAGGGAAGCTAGCTTCGCGTTATATTGGTCCGTATACGACTGTTGAGAGGATTGGCACTTTGGCTTATCGTTTGGACTTGCCACAGAGTTTGTTTGCGATACATGATGTATTTCATGTATCTATGTTACGAAAGTATGAGCCAGATCCTTCTCATGTCTTACGGACTGATGAGGTAGAGTTGGATAGTTCCCTTAGTTATGTTGAGCATCCAGTGCAAATTCTTGATCGCAAAGAGAAGCAACTGAGGAACAAGACGATTCCACTGGTTATGGTGCAATGGAGTAGACATGGGAGAGAAGAAGCTACATGGGAATTAGAGGGTAAGATGCGTCAGGAATGGCCTCATTTGTTTGAAAATGTAATAAATTATTCCATGTATTCTGATTTTCCTATGTACTATCCGTGGTAAATGTTTATAAACCACTTTTGTATAAATTTTGTGTATGCTAGATTTCGAGGACGAAATCTTTTATTAGTAGGGGAGAATGTGAGAGCCCAGCCCAAGTGAACCCCAAGCCCGGCCCAATTTGAGTAAATTTTTTTTTTTAAAAAAATAAATAAATAAAAATGAAAATGAAATGAGAATTATCACTCTCTCTCCCGTAAGTTGCTGACGCGATATTCTTCTTCTTTGTCAATCAATTTCGCCGTCTTTGACCGGTCGTAGCTCCACCACCGGTTGTCGAAAAAATAAAGTAAATACATATTTGGAATCCTCTCGTCAAGGGCTATCCAGTGATACCCTCTTTGCTAAGAAAAATTGCGATTCCCGAAAACCCGTCCGAAATCCGCCGCCTGTTTCTTCGTTAAATCGTCGCCGTACGTCGCCGGAGTTCGGGAATTGATTGAGGGCTTTTGTTCTTTGGGTCATAAGCTTCATTTTGGTATATATATTGAGGTACAAATCATGATTCCAGCAAGGTGGTTGTATTTTTGTTGGGTTAAATTTGGTACCAATAGTGATAATTGTTATATTATTGATTGTAGGTACAAGAATTGAGCCGATTAAAGGTATTTACCAGATTTTCGAAATTTATTTGGATTAATTTCGAAAATTCAAAAATTTAAAATTGGGTTTTTGAATTTTAGTGTTCAATAATTAGGTGTTTAGCTGCTATAGAATTGTCGCATATTAATTTTAGAAATATTAAAGCCTAAATTATGGATTTTTGGAATTTTAGGCTAAATTAGTGAATTTTGGAATTTCTTTCGATAAATTCCTTGATTATTTAACCAAGATAGGAATTGATGTGCAATAAATAATTTTGCCATAGGATTGGAGTTTTCGGGAAATATTTAAGATATTTTGTGGTAAATTAAAATCAGTTGAGGTACGTACGAACTGTTTTCATTACGACGTCTATATGATGTGAAATGACGTTAAGTACTTTGTAATGAGTTGTGGCGTGCCTTATATGCGTCTGTGACTACGTGATTGCATTCATGCATTTATTGGTGTTGATACTATTAGTGCATAGCATTTCGAGCCTTGACTCCGTTGATTGCTATTATTACTGATCTATCGAGTTGTTGCGTCATCGATGGAGCGGGTGGGTAGGATTAGCACTCCTGATGACTTGCATGAGGGCTGAGCGGGTAGCTCCCGTACCCTCGATGCTACGTGCATGGATGAGTGGCGACTTGATGTTGCGTTGCTACGTTCTTGGCACGGGTGGCCACTGTTTCTTTGTTAGCCTTCCGATTAGTCAGCTTCCTGGTCCTCGCAGCATCGCGTTCTTTAATATGCTGCTCCAGCTTCTCCCTTTCTCTTTGATCACGCAGCCTTTCTTCCTCTGGCTCAGACCTATCACCTTTATGACACAAAGTCCTGCTTCGCACTACTCTATCTTGGCTTCCTTTTATGACAACCACATCATCTGAATCAACACAAAGCTCACTCCTTTTTCTCAACTTTGTACTCCGGGTATCTGTATCATCATCATCCTCCTCCCAATCAGATTCCAAAATTCTATAAGCCTTCTACTTTCGTGCCAGCATTACATCCTCCTTTTCCCTTTCATGATATAGATTTCGCCCTGCATTGTTGCGCTCAACTCTGCCAAAATTTATTCCATAAACACTATTATCTGGGTCGACGATGATACCCCCAAATCTGTCAGCTGGTTAACAAGCTGGGAGGGCGACGAAGCTTTCTTGACAACATGATCACGTACTGGACAACCATGGATTGCGAATAACTTAACAGTGACATCAATTTGTCAGAAACCCAACTCGTTAAATCACCCATTCCCAAGATATAACGGTGAAATTTGAAGATTAAATAACTTTCCTAAACTTTTGGAGTAAATCTTTGATTTGTTTGTCTTCTGTTATTAGGATAACATTACCCAACTTTTGTGTAATATATTCATATTTAAGAATACAAATTTTTAAAAGAATAATGTTAAAGTACAACTAAAATATCGTACAAAGATATTTACAATAATTATATTGTGATATTTTGCTAATATTTTGTGAGATTTTATTATTATTTCATGATATTTTGTATTGAATTTATCGTAAGATTTTTATAAATAAAATTTTGTATTGAATTTTTTGTGTTGTAAGAATTGTTGTATAAATTTTGTTGTACATATAACCTTACTCTTTTTAAAAATTTGCTGAAATCTTTAAATTATTGTTACATAGAATTATTGAAAAACTTTACATAGATAAGGGGTTGAATGATTATCACATTTAAAATTTAATAGTGACTAGAATTCGCCGTGTGCACACTTTAATTTTGTTTTGACAAAAACTTGTGTGAGATGGTCTCACGGGTCGTATTTGTGAGACGGATCTTTTATTTGGGTCATCTATAAAAAATTATTACTTTTTATGCTAAGAGTATTATTTTTTGTTGTGAATATGGGTAGGGTTGACCCGTCTCACAGATTAGAATCCGTGAGACGGTCTCACATGAAACTCACTCTTTTGTTTTATGTTAAATAATATTTATGTGATTTTTTAGATATTATATTATTATTAAAAAATAAAATTCACATTATTCTTATAATAGTTTTTTTTTTATGTTAGAGGTTATATAATTATTTAAAAATTCAAAAACATAGATAAAAATAATGAATTGTTAATAAAATAAAGATTGATTTAGGCAAATCTAAAATTACTTGGTGATCACATATGGTTAATGTCGTTCTTGTATTATATAATAATAATATAGATTTATTATAGATAATAATGTCACCACTTTTGAAATGTCACGTGTCTAATTTTGTGATTTTTTTAATTATGAACTTCGGATTATAATTATAATTTTCTTTATAAGTTACTCTTTTTGATAATTTACACTTCACTTGATATTCTGATTTTACAAAATATTTACAATACTGATGCTTCATTGATCCAAGCCAAATATATATTTTAAATTCTTATACATATATTCAAAATATCGAAATTAAAATATACTATATTTGTTTTAACGAATGTCTTTTGAAAATATGTCAAGAAAATTCAACTAAAAACTTTCCCCATATACTACTTTGATTTGAAGTAGCCAACTTTAATCTACGATATAATGCTAGAAACAGAGTATGGATTGGAAACTAAGATCCAAGAAAACTCAGTCACCTGTGGCGCAAGGCCAAGACTCACACACCAACAGTAATATGCTAGAATGTTAATATGTATGTTTATCACAAGCATAGACATGACACGACTTGTTTGCTTTCAACGAGTATGGTTTACCACCAGCATAAAAGCTAAACTAAAGCCCATTAAACCACCTTCTAACTTTAGATAAGTCCCCTGTTGTTTTGCCCTCCAAGTCTACATGGTGGAGAAAAATTCCGAATCCGAGGATTGACTCGATCACGAGGCCCAGTACGGGTACCAGCCCCAAGGACGGGCCAAATATCGTGTGGACCGCCTAGCATACGAGGTACCTGAGGGACAAAGAATGGGTTTGGATGCCTTATCGTCCTAACTGCTGATCTGATCCCCCTCCTTTCCTCAACATTCCTGGGCTTCTCCTTCTCCCAAGCCACGGCAAACGCCTTTTTCCAACTAGCATATCCCTGACCCTCGGTTCTCTCATTTGGAAATTGTTCATTAAACTTTGATTTCCATAAGTCATTGCTTGACGCCAAATATCGCAGTTCCGAGCACACACGGCTTGTCTTAGCTATATCAACACCAGGCAGCAACTCCAGAATTTTCATTTTTAGATCAGTAGGCAGTCTTGTAAAGCAGGGAGGTAGTTTTAAACCATTTTTCTCACATAAACCGATCAACAATGGTAATGCAAGATTATCTTTCGCTTCTCTCCAAAACTTAGACAACTCTTTCTCAGGAGAGGTACTCGAAACACCTCCATCGAATCCTTTGATACTTTCGGTCAAACCACAATTCGCCCAGGCAACATTCAAAAGTGGCACTAGTTCATCCTCATTCAATTTCAAAAAGTGCGTACTGTGTCCCCTTGATTCATTCTCTAACGATCCATAAACAGTCATGAACTTCCCTAAGCTGTGAAATTGCAAGACAATAACGTCAATTCCACCACCCCGGGCAACAATGTCTGGCAAAGTGTATGACACCGACGGCATAAAACCACCTGAAGGCCAGTTATTCTTAAACTGAAAATTATCAATTTGCTTATTTGAATTTCGATCGAATCCCACAAAACCAGATTCTAAAAATACCGCATGAATTGCCACTAAAGTCAACTTGTGATCACGTCCACTATCATCATTCAACTCGTCCATGAATACTTTCCTCAAATACCCAGATACAGAAAATGAATCCTTGACCGCGTCTGCTGAAAAGCCATCACTAACATTGTAATTGTCATCACAACCATCATCTAACTCCATGTAACCCCCCGCAGATTCCTCCAACTGGGTTGCCGTATCTAGTGTTTTCCTATTCAACCCATCAGACTCCGAAATCTTGGGTTCGCTGAGGCTATCACCGGCACTCAAATCTTGAGAAGCTTCAGATTCCAGAGAGGGATGAATATTTTCGGGGTTCGAATCATTACCAACTTCTTGCTCCGAAACAGGGGAATAATTCTGCACTAAATCAGGGTTGAGAGTAAAGAATATAAGATCACCAGCCGCGACCCCTAAAACCTGGAGAGAGTCTTCGGCACCCGGCGAGGCGGACCGAAGCTCGTCTTTTCTATTCAGGGAGAGGCGAATCGAAGCGGGAGAGGGGTAATTCGGGAGGTTTTGAGAAAGAATCTGCTTGAGTTGGCGAAGGGTACATGGATTCGGGGCTTCGACTTTCAGGGTTTCTTTGGAATCAATTGATCTGAGCCTGAGTTTCATGGTTTGCAGCTTCAAGAATCTGAAACTTGGCGAGCAGGAAATTGAGATCGTTAAAGTCGGTTTGGGAAAGTCGACATTTATCCAAAAATTTACGGGTGAAATTGCTAAAATACTAAAAAAAACATTTTCTAAAATTAATTTGATTCTAAAGTTAAAAGTAGCATATTTTTAAAAAAATTGAAAGTAGGAAAAATGAAATTAAAATTAAAAATGAAATTATATATTACTAAAAAATCATCAAATTTCATTTTAATTATCTATTGTAACTTGTAATAATATTCTGATAATTTTTTTCAATCTATCACCTTTAGCTTTCTAAATATGGATCAAAAAACTACTAGTTAGTTCTATAGACGATGATAGAAGAAACTTCTATTCAATTTTTTTTAAGCTAGTTTTGTAGTAATCAAAACTACGATTTCGTAATTCCACATTTCCAACACTTGTTTTTAAATTAAAATTATAAATTCATTACTAACATTCGATAAAAATAATATCAAAAATCAACGAAGATTGAGATATAATAATGTTTTCACAAAACATGTCGCTTTAGTCATAGCATGAGCTATATGATTTGTGAGAGCCCAATAACTTATTCTGGGCCAGCCCATTTCCATTTAATTAAAACCCATTTGTTGAGTATAGCGTACAGCATAGAACAGAAATCCCTTCTTTTCCACTCCAATAACCCATCGACTTCTCTCATTTCTCTGGAGTCATCGCGTCGCACCGCCAGTAGTTGGAGTAATAGTGCAGCAGCTTAGCAAACTTCTTTCTCCAGTCTATTAGTTTCTTTTCTGCCATGAATCGGAAGTTATCGAGTTCGATCGGGTTGATTTCTAGCAACTGTTCGTGAGCTTCGATTCGGTTCTAGTTAAGATTTTTGGCTTCAATTCTTAGTTGTGTTTTGGTGGATTAGTTTGTGTAGTGGAAAATTAAGCTTTTCCCCTGTTTTCTCCTAATTTCCAGCTCGTTTTTCAGATCGTGAACAGTGTTTCCGGCGACATTTTCCGACGAGCCATCTTTGCGAAATTACCGTTGTGCATTCTAGTTTCGTTTATTGAGGTATTAAGCTTGAATTCAGATTGTATAAGATTTATATAGGCTGCCCGGATTTCGAATTTTAACCGAGCCGATTTATTTTGGTTTAGTCGTTTGGAATGCATTGTATTGAAGTGTATAGCGAATGTATATTGTAGGTTTTATCGTTGGACGAGTTCATCAGAAAGTCCTTAAGAATTTACCGTGGTATTGTAAGTTGTAATTGAGGTACGCTCAAACCTATATCATTATGACGCTTATATTGGCGTGTAAGAATATTCGGTGAATGTTGTTTGCTATTACGTGCTTTGAATGTTTATTCTGATGCATTCATGCATAAATTATATTGACATAACATATTGAGCCTTGACTCCTTCGACGGCGATTTATGTTGATTCTGTTGAGATATATTGAGTCATCAGAGGGACGAGTGGGTTAGGATTAGCCACATTCCCAGATGACAGCTAGGGACGAGCGACTTAGCTACTCGCATTCCCGATGCTACGTGCATGGACGAGCGGCGATTTGATGCTGCATTCCTGGCACGGGTGGCCACTGTTACTGTTGATGATGCTATTCGTTTGGACTCCATTTGGTATCCGTTATTCCATTGTTACCATTCATGCATCGCATATCATTGCATTTACTTGGTATTATTACATGTCTTTTATATACGTCGTGATTTTACTGGTTTGTCGTACTGGGGTCCGACCCCTGTTTTCTTTTTATGTTGTGGTTGTTTTTGATGCCATAGCAGGTCATTCCAGGGGATTTGACGCGTCTGGTGGAGCGTCAGCGAGTGGTACCCAGTAGTCAGTCGGTTTGTGTCAGAGTTCCCAGATATTTATATATATTATGCTGGTTTGATACATTTGCCAGGGAGATGCCCTGTGTAGCTGTATGGTGATATTTTTTATGTTGTTTGGGATTTTAATTGTGGTATGTCGTGTCTAGTCCTGGCCAGTGCGGCTGTAGGATGTTTGTGTGGTTGATTGTGAACTTGATGTTATTTTCGAGCGTATATTATTGTTGTTGTGTTTTGAGATTTTTGGGATGTCCTACTTACGGGGAGGTCATGCCGAAATTTCTGTAGGCCCTAATGAACGTTTTTAAACTCGTTTTCGCTGTTTACACCAATTAATCCTTGTTGTTTGATAATTAAATATTAATTAAGTGCACGGGCCCTCACAGTTTGGTATCAGAGCGTAACTGGGATACGCTCGAATTATAGTCTAGGACACTCGAGTTTAGGCACAAATAAAATGATTGTGCATGTGTTTGATTATTTGCTCTTACTTGTTTGTATGTTTTGAATTAATTGTATCAGCATGACTAGAACGTATTAGTTTAAGTTTATGCTCTTATACTCAGCCGATTATTTTGTTTCTGCCATTGGATTAAATCCTTGTGTCTTGTAGATGGCACCTGGACGTAAGGGTAGAAAAGGAAAGGAAGTTGCTCAGGAATCTGAAGCTCCTAATGTGAGAGGACTTAACGAGACTGAATGGGGAAGACGAGGTCGTCGTCCTCGTGGTGAAGTACGAAATGTTAACGTTGAGCATGAAGTGGATCAGTTGACTAGAGGAATGGGTGAAATGGAACTAGTGATATCCCGATTTCAGAACATGCGTCCTCCTCGATTCTTTGGGAATGAAGATGGTGAGAAAGCTGTAGCATGGTTAAAAAGTATGAAGCGTTTGTTTAATATGTTGGAGTACACTCCTGATTTGCAACTTAAGTTGGCTATTTGTCAATTAAAAGACCGAGCTCAGTTATGGTGGGAAACTACCGAGGAAGCTCTGAAGGAATCAGGTGAAAGAGTTGCTTGGGATGTATTTTGCGCACAGTTTGCTCGAGAATATTCACCGCCTTCGTATTATTCGGCCAAGGAAGCTGAGTTCAATAGATTGACTCAAGGTAACATGACTGTAGTGGAGAATGCATCTCAATTCTCAGCACTTCTTGCCTATGTTCCTCATGTTGCTAGCAGTGATCGGAACAAGCTCTCGCATTTTATGCAAGGATTGAATCGACCCATTTGCACTTTAGTAGTTGCTGGAGCGCCTGTTAATTATGCCGATGCTGTAGAGAAAGCCAAGAATGTGGAGGCAAGTCTACTTTTGGCAGAACCACAGTCAGTTCAACCAGGTTTTCCTCAGAGTTTCGGAGGCAATGTGCCGATGCCAGTTGGTGCACCACTATACCGTCCTTTACTGCCGTATCAGCCTTCGCAGTCTTATCAGCAACCAAAGCAGCAACACTTTAAGGCCAAAGGAAAACAGTTCAAGAAACAGAGTCGTAGTAGTTCTTCTAGTTCTGGCAGTCAGCGTGGAGGTTCAGTTGGGTCACCAGGTGGAGTATTTTGTGATCGTTGTGGTGGTAAGCATATCAGTACTCAGTGTACGGGAGTTCATGGATCTTGTAATATCTGTGGGCAAGTTGGACATTATGCTAGAGTATGTCCGAATGCAGCAAGACAACAATTTCAGCAACCTCAGTTTGGTCAAGGTTTCAGAGGACCAGCAACTAGACCTTTTGTTCCGACTCAGTCTTTTCAGCAGTCTAGCTATCCTCAGCCTAGAGGTTCTGTTCCGCAGCGTTTTCCAGGGCCACAGCAGGCTCAAGTTCATGCTCTAACTCAGGATCAAGTTCAAGACGCACAGGGCGGAGTTATTGCAGGTATCTGTCTTATTTTTAATCATCCTGCGCGTATACTGATAGACACAGGAGCATCTCATTCATTTGTATCTGTTGTATTTGTTGATGAGCATGAGATTGCTACTACTCCGTTGATAGATACTGTGTCAGTCTCTACACCTGCCGGTGTATGTTTGATGTCTCATGAGATAATTCTGAATTGTGTGATTAGATTCGATGATAATATTATGATAACTAATCTAATCAAGCTAGATATGTCTGACTTCGACTGTATTCTGGGAATGGATACTCTGTCAAATTATCGAGCTACCGTTGATTGTTTCCATGGAGTTGTCAGATTTAAACCGTATTATGGCAGTAAATGGAATTTTTACGGTAGATATTCGCAATCACGTATTCCATTAGTGTCAGCAATGGAAATGTTTAGAATCTTGTCATCAGGAAATGAAGGATTCATGATCTATGCAGTTGATGCGACTCAGGGAAAAAGATTTGAAGTATCAGATATTCCTGTTGTCAAGGAATTCCCTGATGTATTTTCCGATGAGATTCCTGGATTTCCACCCCAGAGGGAAATCGATTTTAGCATTGAGTTGGTGTCCGGGACAAACCCTATTTCGAGAGCACCATATCGTTTGGCTCCAGCGGAATTGAAAAAACTCAAAGAGCAATTACAGGACTTACTGGAAAAAGGCTATATTAGACCAAGTATGTCACCTTGGGGAGCTCCGGTATTGTTTGTAAAGAAGAAAGACGGAACGATGAGAATGTGAATTGATTACAGGCAGTTGAACAAAGCTACTGTGAAGAATAAGTATCCTCTGCCTCGTATCGATGACTTGTTTGATCAGTTGCAAGGTACATCAGTGTATTCAAAGGTCGATCTTCGTTCTGGCTACCAACAGCTTAGAGTTCGAGAGGAAGATGTTCCGATGACAGCATTTCGAACACGTTATGGGCATTATGAATTTCTAGTTATGCCTTTCGGATTGACTAATGCACCAGCGGTTTTTATGGATTTGATGAATCGCGTTTTTCGAGCATTTATAGACAGATTTGTTATTGTCTTCATAGATGACATTCTGATTTATTCAAAGAGAAAGAAGGAGCATCGAGTACATTTAAGGTTGGTTCTCCAAACACTCAGAGCAGCGCAATTGTATGCAAAATTTTCTAAATGTGAATTCTGGCTGGACAGAGTAGTATTTCTGGGTCATGTTATATCAGCTCAAGGAGTATCAGTGGATCCTAGTAAAGTGGAAGTTGTTATCAATTGGCCAACACCAACGAATATTTCCGATATTCGCTGCTTTTTGGGCTTGACAGGTTATTATAGGCGTTTTATTGAAGGATTTTCTATTATAGCAAGGCCTATGACCCAATTAACGCAAAAAGATCGACGTTTTGTGTGGACTGATGAATGTGAGTCAAGTTTTCAGACTTTGAAGGAAAAGTTGACAACAACTCCAGTGCTAGCTTTGCCATCAGGCTCAGGTGGATATGTTGTTTGTTCAGATGCATCTCTAAATGGACTTGGTTGTGTTTTAATGCAAAATGGGCGAGTGATTGCATATGCTTCTCGTCAGTTGAAACCGCATGAGACCCGATATCCAGTTCATGACTTAGAGTTGGCTGCTATTGTGTTTGCATTGAAGTTATGGCGTCATTATCTGTACGGTGAGCAGTTTGTGATTTATTCGGATCACAAGAGTCTTAAATATCTTTTCTCACAGCCTGACTTGAACATGAGACAACGTCGATGGATGGAGTTGCTTAAAGACTTTGATTGTGAGATTCAGTATCAACCAGGTCGAATGAATCTTGTTGCAGATGCCCTCAGCAGGAAAGTTCAGAATGCTATGCTGACATCTTTGACTATCTCTAAAGTTCACGAGCACTTGGGAACTTCAGGATGGACTTATCAGATCAGTGGAGACTACTTTGTAGTATCATCTATTCAAGTTGAGCCAGAGATTTTATCCAGCATCAAAGCAGCACAGAAGACCGATCCGCACATTCATAGATTAAAAGATTTGTCTCGAACAGGTCAGACAGAAAAGTTTAGTGTTGCCTCAGATGGTAGTCTGCGCTTTAATGGTAGACTTGTGGTTCCTAATTTGATAGATCTGAAAAAAGCTATACTACGGGAAGCACATTGTAGTCGACACAGTATTCATCCAGGAATTCGAAAGATGTATCATACCTTAAGAGCTCATTACTGGTGGGAAGGTATGAAAAAAGATATTTCTCATTTTGTGGCTAAATGTTTAACGTGTCAACAGGTTAAAGCCGAGAGAATGAGACCTAGTGGAATGTTACATAGTCTTGAAGTGCCGCAGTGGAACTGGGAGCATATTGCTATGGATTTTGTGACACATCTTCCTCGTTCTAATCGTGGTTGTGATGCGATTTTGGTGATTTTTGATAGATTGTCTAAATCCGCTCATTTTATTTCATATGATCGTACCTCTACTTATATGAAAATGGCAAAACTGTACATTGATCATATAGTGTGATTGCATGGTGTGCCGGTAACCATAGTATCTGATCGTGATCCAAGGTTTGCTTCGAAATTTTGGGGAAGTTTGCAATCGGCTTTGGGTTCAAAGTTGGCTATGAGCACCGCCTATCACCCACAGACAGATGGTCAGTCAGAAAGAACCATCCAGACTATAGAGGATATGTTACGAGCAGTAGTGATGGATTTCAAAGGTGGTTGGCAAGAATCATTGTCTTTGGTGGAATTCTCTTACAATAATAGTTTTCAGGCAACAATCGGTATGGCACCATTTGAAGCTTTGTATGGAAGAAAGTGCAGATCGCCGATATGTTGGGAAGATGTAGGAGAAAGACAGATGTCAAGACCAGAATTTATTCAAGAGATGAAAGATAAAGTTGAATTGATCAGAAAAAGGATGAAAGCAGCCCAGGATTGTCAAGCCAGTTATGCTAATAAAAGGCGTAGACCTTTAGAGTTCCAAGTGGGCGATTATGTTTTCTTGAAAGTATCACCATTTCGGGGTACTATGAGATTTGGACATAAAGGGAAGTTAGCTCCGCGTTATATTGGTCCGTATATGATTGTTGAGAGGATTGGCACATTGGCTTATCGTTTGGATTTGCCGTAGAGTTTGTCTTTGATACATAATGTGTTTCATGTATCTATGTTGCGGAAGTATGAGCCAGATCCGTCTCATATCGTGAATGTCGAGGATGTGGAGTTAGACAGTTCTCTTAGCTATGTTGAACATCCACTGCAAATTTTGGACCGCAAGGAAAGACAGCTCAGGAGCAAGACGATTCCACTAGTTTTGGTACAATGCAGTAGGCATGGAAGAGAAGAATCTACATGGGAATTAGAGGCAAAGATGCGACAAGAATGGCCTCATTTGTTTGAGAATGTAATGAATTACGCGATGTATTCTGAATTTACTATGTATTATCAGACGTAATGTTGTGGATATCAGTATTGTTTTTGTTAGATTTCGAGGACGAAATCTTTTATTAGTGGGGGAGAATGTGACAGCCCAATAACTTATTCTGGGCCCAGCCCATTTCCATTTAATTAAAACCCATTTGTTGAGTATAGCGTACAGCAGAGAACAGAAATCCCTTCTTTTCCACTTGAATAACCCATCGACTTCTCTCATTTCTCTGGAGTCATCGCGTCGCACCGCCAGTAGTTGGAGTAATAGTGCAGCAGCTTAGCAAACTTCTTTCTCCAGTCTATTAGTTTCTTTTCTGCCATGAATCGGAAGTTATCGAGTTCGATCGGGTTGATTTCTAGCAACTGTTCGTGAGCTTCGATTCGGTTCTAGGTAAGATTTTTGGCTTCAATTCTTAGTTGTGTTTTGGTGGATTAGTTTGTGTAGTGGAAAATTAAGCTTTTCCCCTGTTTTCCCCTAATTTCCAGCTCGTTTTTCAGATCGTGAACAGTGTTTCCGGCGACATTTTCCGGCGAGCCATCTTTGCGAAATTACCGTTGTGCATTCTAGTTTCGTTTATTGAGGTATTAAGCTTGAATTCAGATTGTATAAGATTTATATAGGCTGCCCGGATTTCGAATTTTAACCGAGCCGATTTATTTTGGTTTAGTCGTTTGGAATGCATTGTATTGAAGTGTATAGCGAATGTATATTGTAGGTTTTATTGTTGGACGAGTTCATCAGGAAGTCCTTAAGAATTTACCGTGGTATTGTAAGTTGTAATTGAGGTACGCTCAAACCTATATCATTATGACGCTTATATTGGCGTGTAAGAATATTCGGTGAATGTTGTTTGCTATTACGTGCTTTGAATGTTTATTCTGATGCATTCATGCATAAATTATATTGACATAACATATTGAGCCTTGACTCCTTCGACGGCGATTTATGTTGATTCTGTTGAGATATATTGAGTCATCAGAGGGACGAGTGGGTTAGGATTAGCCACATTCCCAGATGACAGCTAGGGACGAGCGACTTAGCTACTCGCATTCCCGATGCTACGTGCATGGACGAGCGGCGATTTGATGCTGCATTCCTGGCACGGGTGGCCACTGTTACTGTTGATGATGCTATTCGTTTGGACTCCATTTGGTATCCGTTATTCCATTGTTACCATTCATGCATCGCATATCATTGCATTTACTTGGTATTATTACATGTCTTTTATATACGTCGTGATTTTACTGGTTTGTCGTACTGGGGTCCGACCCCTGTTTTCTTTTTATGTTGTGGTTGTTTTTGATGCCATAGCAGGTCATTCCAGGGGATTTGACGCGTCTGGTGGAGCGTCAGCGAGTGGTACCCAGTAGTCAGTCGGTTTGTGTCAGAGTTCCCAGATATTTATATATATTATGCTGGTTTGATACATTTGCCAGGGAGATGCCCTGTGTAGCTGTATGGTGATATTTTTTATGTTGTTTGGGATTTTAATTGTGGTATGTCGTGTCTAGTCCTGGCCAGTGCGGCTGTAGGATGTTTGTGTGGTTGATTGTGAACTTGATGTTATTTTCGAGCGTATATTATTGTTGTTGTGTTTTGAGATTTTTGGGATGTCCTACTTACGGGGAGGTCATGCCGAAATTTCTGTAGGCCCTAATGAACGTTTTTAAACTCGTTTTCGCTGTTTACACCAATTAATCCTTGTTGTTTGATAATTAAATATTAATTAAGTGCACGGGCCCTCACATGATTCGCTGATCTACTAACAAAAATAAAAACACAATATTGTATTTCAAACGCTAATACTCTACGATCTTCGAAAATCAAATAAAAGCTCGAAACATCGTCCATTGGATTGTTAAGAACATCTATAACCATAAATACATCTGATCCAACCAAAACATTCGAGAAGTTTAGATCCTTGAACCAACTCAAAGCCACTCGAATACATAAATCTTTTGTCATTGTCGAACACTTAATCTATCTAAATTTATTTACAAGTATCTCATAACTTCAAAATTTTCAAGAACCATATCAATTACAAATCAAGTATATTTTAAACTAAGCGTGATGGTGTAGTGGTTGATTTTTCTAAAAATGCATAAAATAAATTATTTATGTCCACAAAAAATCCAAAAATAAAGTCTTAGAAATCTCATAATAAATTGCCAATTCTATTCAATTTCGAATCATATAAAGATAAGTGGCCTCGAGTAAATTATTCAAAACCAAATATGGAAACATGTTGATAGCTTAGTGCAAACCGAATATGCGAAAACTTGTGTGAGACGGTCTCACGGGTCATATTTTGTGAGACGTATATATATCTTATTTGGGTCATCCAAGAAAAAATATTACTTTTTATGCTAATAATATTACTTTTTATTGTGAATATCGATATGGTTGACCCGTCTCTCAGATAAAGATTCGTGAGACCGTCTCATAAGAAACCTACTCAACCGAATAATAAGATGCTAGAAAAGGTAATACTATCAAACTAATTCAAATGTTCAATTTTGATTTGTGTATATGAGGTCTATAAATATATATATGATCCACATATCTAAATCAAATTTGGATAATTGAATTTGACATTCGGATACATCCGGCTGACATGAACTCTGTTATTATTTCAGTTAATTTTCTAGTTTCTTTCTTAATCCTTAAAAAAAGTATCATTCGACGCTCAATTCTCCAATTTATGAAGGATAATAACTTTCAAGTAAAAATAAAAAATCTTGATAATTTCTTGATTTATTCTTTAATTTATTTATATTCAGCCAATTATTATTATTCTTTTGTTTTTTGATTGAATATATTATATTATTATTCTCAATATTTAAAGAAGAAAGTTCTCTTTGCTATAAATCCGACTTCCTTCCCTGTCAACCCACTCTATCTCCGCACAGAAAAAACATTGTTTGAGCGTGTTCCCCGGCACTGCCTCATGAAAAATAGGATATCCAAGACATAGCTAAGCAGCGATTGCAAAAGCCTGAAACTTCCTTCTTGTTGATTCTGTTCGAGAGAATGGATTGTTTTAAAATTCCAAGCTCTGTAATCTTGCTGGGGTTTTTTCTGCTGGTTTTCGCAGAATCAGTGATGGGTCGGTTTGTTGTGGAGAAGAACAGCTTGAGGGTGACGTCACCGGATAGCATAAAGGGGACTCAAGACAGTGCTATTGGAAACTTTGGGATTCCACAGTATGGGGGAAGTATGGCAGGAACTGTGGTGTACCCAAAAGATAACAAGAAAGGCTGTAAAAATTTTGATGATTTTGGGGTTTCTTTCAAGACCAAGCCTGGGGCTCTACCGAATTTTGTTCTTGTTGATCGTGGAGGTATCTGTTCTTTTACTTGTTGAACATTTTTGGTTCCGTCTTACCTTGTCGGTTACTTGGATCCGAAATTTCTATTGTGATATCTAGAGATGTCATTTCTATCATATTGGTTATTTCTTTGTTTCAGTTTATGATGTGGGTAATTTTTACTTAAAAGAAGTATCCAGTCATTCAATGATTGAGCTTCTTGTTTGAGGTGTATATCGTTATTTTTTTGTGCATGTCCTTTAGTCCATTTTCGTTAGTTTGCTGGCTTGAGGTTGAATTTGAGAATGCTCTTGTCTTTTTAGGATAGTTGTTTATTTTATTCGAGAAGACATCCTTTTGGTAATTTCTGATAAATTTTCCTTTTTTCATTGTTTAGATTAGATGAATAATCTATCTTGCTAGGTTATTTTGATTTGCTTATCCCTATATATTTTAGTCACTTTCTCTATTCGGGCAAAATAATTGTCTGGTTTGGGGGAATTATTATTATTATTATTATTATTATTATTATTATTATTATTTTTTATCTTTTTAAAATTATCATTTGGTTTGTTTGATTTATGGAGTCGATGAATATTTTACGAAGTATATCTTATCAAATCATGCACATGAAAAGATTATTATTTTGTCTCTTATTTCATGGGTAATCCACAAATGTAGTGGTTTCAAATGCTCTTCCTCAAGCATGTGTATAGAGTGGATCATTATCTACTTGCCTTATATAGCACTTCAAAGATCTTTTTGAGTAAGTTCTTTGTAAGAATGTTAACCAGTTGACGTTAGGATGGAAACTAAGTAACGCAAATGTTGCCGTTCTCAGACTTCTTCTTAACGAAATGTTTGTTGTTTTCCAAGTGTTTTTACTGTCTTGGTGAATTGGATTCTGAGCAGTACTTACTGGTGCCTTATCGTGGCAAAACAAGGTCATAACTCATAAGTATTTTCCCAACAGTTTTTAATTCTTCCAAGAGTCTTTTTAACCGGATCTCCCCCTGGAGCAACTGCACAGAAACTTAGCCTCTACAGTGACTTTGCAACTGATGACTTGTTCTTGCCTCTCCATGTCACCAAGTTGACCCTGTGTAAGAGTCTTTCAAATAAAACTTGCAAATTCTGTACTCATATAAACGTCAGCTTTTTTTTCTGAAGTAAAAACTAAGCTGGTCATCATTCAGCTTTGTGTTATGTTGGGCTTCACTCCTCCACCAGTGATGCACCCCAAAATCCTGGCCTCTTTCAGCAAATATATGATGATACATTCACACTAGGAAATGGAGAATAGAGCTACTTATAGCCAATTCTATTCACAAAGAATGCCAGAGAACTCCCGACTTCTTGGGTTTAGTTCATAAAGAAGATAACTTTTCAAAATCTTATTGTGTTCAAGATTTTCTCTAATAGCGTTTATACATTAAATATTATTATTTACTGTTACTAGAGTACTTTTGAGAAAGAATATAAATTGTTCTAGCGAAAGTATCCTCGTGTTCTTGGGTTGCTGCATGATTTTATCAAGCCCTTGGGAGTTGTTTCAGTCCATTCAGAGATTTTCGAAATCTTCATACTTTCTTGCCAGCTATTCAATTTACACTTCTTCGTGTAAACATCACTGAGGAATATGTTTTTTGCATCATATTAGAGATAAATATATTTCATATTTACTCTCTATGATTTGTAGAACATTTAATTTTTTTTGTTTAGCAATTGGTGCAAAATTCTCTCAATAGTCTTGGTCATATGTTTCCTCTTTGACATAAGCATTGCCTTCAAAATTTTGGTTAAACCGAAATAACCGGTCCTACTGATCTGGTTCAGAAATTTTGGTCGGTTAATTCAGAACAATTTTCATTTAAAAAAATCGATTAAATTGATTTATTCTATTCGATTTTGGTTATTTTATAAAAAAAAATTGCTTAAACTGAATAAACCGATTTTTTAAAATAAAATTCAATTTTATCAAAAATTTCAAATACAAATTTCTTGGGCCATAGATATCGAAGATCACAAAATTTGATTTGGGCCATGGAATTAGAAGATCAGAAATTTTAATAAAAATTTCTTGGGCCACAGAATTGGAATATTACCCTTTGTTTTTAATAATAAAATTCAATTTTGTAATTTTTTTCTGAAATTTTGGTTTGTTCGGTCGCCAACCAAATTATTCAATTTTTAATTCGGTTTGGTTTTTCGAGAGTAAGCCACTGTGTCCTGGTTTACAATAGTTTAGGGTGTTCAATTTTTCCAATATTTCACCTTTCCTGTTATTAAGTAATATTTGGAAATGTTGCCTACCATTTTAATGGCATTGCTTAAGGAATTCTGATTAAGTTTATTCTCTTAAGATATTCTGCTAAGTACAATTGCACGTGCTTTATGAAGACATAAGTTTACGAATCTTTTTTCTTGGCTTGCAGATTGCTTTTTTGCTTTAAAAGTTTGGAATGCCCAAAATGCTGGGGCAGCTGCAGTTCTAGTGGCTGATGACATTGAGGAAGCATTAATAACTATGGACTCACCTGAAGAGGATGGTTCATCGGCAAATTATATTAAGAACATAACAATTCCATCAGCACTGATAGACAAAAGTTTTGGAGAAAAATTGAAGAAAGCAATCAGTGGTGGAGATATGGTGAATGTGAATCTTGACTGGAGGGAAGCTGTTCCACACCCAGATGATCGTGTGGAATACGAACTGTGGACTAATAGCAATGACGAATGTGGCGTTAAGTGTGATATGTTAATGGAGTTTGTAAAAGATTTTAAGGGAGCAGCTCAAATTCTTGAGAAAGGCAGTTATACTCAATTTACACCACATTATATAACTTGGTATTGCCCTCAGGCATTTACCATTAGCAAACAGTGCAAGTCTCAATGCATCAACCATGGAAGGTATTGTGCTCCGGACCCTGAACAGGATTTTAGCACAGGCTATGAAGGAAGAGATGTGGTTCTTGAAAATTTGAGACAGCTTTGCGTGTTCAAAGTGACCAATGAGACCAATAAGCCATGGATATGGTGGGACTATGTTACTGACTTTCAAATTAGATGCCCCATGAAAGAGAAGAAGTACAACAAAGAATGTGCAGACAGTGTTGTAAAATCTTTAGGTAAGTTTTTTCATTTCTCACATTAAATTACCATCTAAATTACTGATTATCAACATAATGTTTTTATCCCTTCAGGTCTTGATCTGAAAAATATTGAAATGTGTATGGGTGATCCTGAGGCTGATTCAGACAATCCAGTTCTTAAGTTAGAACAGGATGCACAAGTGAGTTTTTGTGACCAACTTCTTCGAAATCATCTTCTGCTTTTCATCATATTGCTGCAATATGCTTTTATTTCATATTGTTTTATGAATATCATTCATTGTCTGAGAACTGAAATATGTACTTATAGATTGGAAAAGGATCGCGAGGTGATGTGACCATATTGCCTACACTTGTTGTTAATAATCGACAATGTCGAGGTTAGACTGTAATAGTATATTTCCTTTCAGGAGTAAAATTATTATCTTTTCTTATATGGTTTCTTTTCAGGGAAATTGGAAAAAGGCTCTGTTTTGAAGGCTCTCTGTGCAGGTTTTGAGGAAACGACAGAGCCAGCTGTTTGTCTGAGTGGTGGTAAGTAATCTCCGCTTGAAGGAAAATTTTAATGTCTTTAGATTAATTGGTTTTATAATAAAGTTGGAGCTTATGCTCTGTTAACTTACAGATGTAGAAACAAATGAGTGCTTGGATAATAATGGAGGCTGCTGGCTAGACAAGACAGCTAACATTACAGCTTGCAAGGTACTTTTTTCAATTGCTAAACTAATAAAAAAGAGTGTTATGGCATTTGGTTATGATTTTTTTGTATATTCAGGACACATTTCGAGGAAGAGTGTGTGAATGCCCCGTAGTTAATGGTGTGCAGTTTAAGGGAGATGGTTACAGTTCTTGTATTGGTACGTAAGTGAATGCAATTTGTCCTTTTTCTTGGATGTGGTTAGTTATATAATTTTATGAGAATGTGCTTTCTACAAGAGTTAGTTGTTGGAAGTACTTTTAGCAACAAATTATGCTTTACTTTGCCACAGAATGACTTTTTGCTTCTAATATAGATTCACATCGATAAAACATTAATTAGAATGTATATTAAACACGAGTCATTTTGCACAATAAGAAATTTATTCTGTCCACATCCACCTTGGAGATTTTCTTCGTCAATATTTTCTCCACTTGTCTTGTTACTTCTTTGTGACTCAAATCGGAGGAATAGTGTCCAAACAACAGAAAATTTTGAAGGAAATGCCTTGAGAACCCACTCCTGTGCTCTTTCCAGCTGAAAACTAAAAATAAAGAGGAAATAAAGTTGAAAAATATCCAGGCATCTAGAAGCCCATAAATCATATAATTTATTATTCCACTATTTTTGCGCATCTTTTGGAATTACAGTGAACCAAAAGAGAAGTATATCGACCAGTCTGAGTTGACATTAATGTATACTTTTATTCAACCGACAGTGTTTCTCATATTAGAATTATGTTATATTCAAATAAACCTTACGTGACACCATATGACACAAATTGAGTCATTTGATTGCAGCTCACGAGAATAACAGTTCTTGCTTCTTCATATCTCTCCCAATTATTTTCTCATTTTTTAGCAGAGTTACTTGATTGTTTACTGGTGCGCACTCCTGTTTTGTATGTATGTATTTCTGTTAGAAAAAGTTGAATAAAATAATCCTCTTCATATATTAATTCATCCACAAAATACTTACAAGTTATATTAAAAAATAATTCCACTGGAACACAGGCTTCATCGAAGGACTGGAAAATAAATGTAATCCCTAATTTTAAGAAACAAGATATTTAATTTCGGTGTCATAATCTTTTGAGTCACAATCCCTTAACTGAAGGTGTAACTTATATTTGTCTCTCCTCTCTAGCTTAAGCATTTCAAGCAATTTGGACATTATGAAGCTCATGTTATAGTTTTTTATGTGATGCAATTATTCCATCAATAATGCACATTTCATTCACGCTCGCCTTATCCTCAACTTCATCTAATCGCTTCACAGAATTTTGGTTGCTCTGTGAATCTTCACAATTGTTTGCCCTACAAAATTTGGCACCCAAAGATGATTTGAGGTTAAATAGTTTTAAAAGGCTGAGTTGCTCCATGTTATGCCACTCTCCACACAAATCGGAGCTATGTGGTGCTTATCTATGTGTCATCATTCTTCCAGATTGTAGATGGATGCTTTATGCTGCTTGTTTTGTATGTGTAAGGTAAATTAGAGGAAAAGACAGGAGGAACAAAAAATATGGGGCATACAAGAGTAAAGTGGTATTGCTCTATCTTGGCTTGCGAATTGCGATTCAAGTTCTCTTTTAAAAAATAAAGATAAAATTAGCTCACCAATGGAATTATAGAACCTAAACCAGGGAGGCTACGTGGCAACTGAAGTTGGATGTACTGTCACGACCCAGTGTTTATACAGCTTTTTTTCTCTCTTCTTAGAGATCAATCTATCATGTGAGAAGGAGTTGGAGAAACTAATTATCTTCATTGATGAATTCGTCCATAAGATGAATTCATTTTATAGCCAAAGTATGAATTTATGGAGACAAAAAATAAGTATTCAAACCAAGAGCCTTATTTTCAGGCCACCTTTGATTGCACAAAACATCATCCTTGAGTCTGGATGGTTGAGGGTCTGACTCATATTTGTGACCATTCCAAAAGATTCTGATTCTTGATTTGTTCCTTTCTTGTATGAGTATCTCAAGGCGTTGCAATGAAACTGTCTTATGTTCTATTTTCACCATGCAGCAAGTGGGCCTGGGCGGTGCAAAATTAGTAATGGAGGCTGTTGGCACGAAACCAGAAATGGAGTTACTTTCTCTGCTTGTTTGGTTTGTATTTTTTTAATTTTCTAATTATATTTATTTTTGTTGCTATTTTTTATGGGACAAAAATTGATTCATATGAGAATCCCTGTATTATATATGTAGGATAATGAGGAGGGAAAATGCGCGTGTCCTCAAGGATTTGAAGGTGATGGCGTTAAAACATGTGCGGGTAAGGATTTTTTCATATCACGTACTAATGACCCTATATTTGTTACTTGATAACATCCTTGTTTGAGTACATTTCAATCCACTGTTTTTTATTAATCTAAACCGCAACGCAACACGGATATTAGTACAATGTTGTTCCTTTTTAAAGTTACAGTACTCTCTGTTGCCTAATACTAATATGCGTATACTAAGTCATGCAGACCATTTTCTAGCATGAACACTGGACCTGTCTTCACTCGATATTTTTGGAATATATATTACATTTTAGTATGGACATTGTGGAATTATATTATGCAAAAATAAATTTTAGAATTTTATTTTCCTGAAATTGTAAGGAATACGTCTTTCAAGCAGACACTAAGTTCCCTGTCATTTATTGTCAATTATATTTCTGAAACATTGAATTAGCGTCTATTCCCAGCATATTCTCTTGGTTTAACCTCTTCCACGTTGAATTTTCTTATAACAAACAGATGTTGATGAATGTAAAGAAAAGAAAGCATGTCAATGCCCAGAATGCAGCTGCAAGAACTTGTGGGGCAGTTACGAATGTACCTGTAGTGGGGATCTATTGTTTATCAGGGACCACGATACATGCATTAGTGAGTTCATTTACACATACATCACCCTCTGTGTGTGTAGGAAAGTACCAATTGTCCTTGCTATGATGCGTGGCTTTTTATGCGGACTAGGTTGAAACAAAATGTTTAGATTACTGTACAATTTAAAATAAGACTTGTATGATCAGTATTAGGTTGTCATTTTGTGTAGCAGTAGACACTCGCTTCTACAGTATCTGTGGTGCATGTGTGCAGGTAAGAGGGCTACAGAAGTGAAGTCTTCTTGGACAGCTGTTTGGATCACTATGATTGTATTGGCTATGGCTGCTGGTGGGGCGTATCTCATTTACAAGTATAGGTTGAGGGTGAGTTTTATATGCATCAATGTTCAATTAAATTGCTAGTTTAGCCATTTGACCTCAAAAGTTGAAATCTCTTTGTATAATCTGGCCTTCCTTATTTTGACATCTAGACTCCGAACATGTTATATAGATAGCACATAGGCTTTTTGGGAAGAAGCTGAAACAAGATGAATGGTTGAAGGAATGACATGAGCGACTATTAGAGGAATAATTGCCTTCGGTCTGACATCAACTTCGAAAATGATTTATGTTTTTAAAATTTTCGTATTTGATAATTCAAAGAAAATATGTTTCATCATGTTAATTCTTAAATAGGATTGTTTTGAGTTCATTTTTCAATGTTTTCAGAGCATGGAAAAACAAATTTTGAAGTGCTTCTGTTTTTAGTTTTGTTGCATTTCGACAGTTCCTGTGGAAGGACAGAAGTTCCATTCAGTGCAGGATTCCCTTGCTTTTCAATTTAATATTTCTGTAACATCAGACACTATTGATGGTGGTTTTGTTAATTGGAATTGTAACTCCAGTCATTTTTTTATCAGCTCATCTTTTGCCTTTTTTTCATTTTCAGATGTATATGGACTCGGAGATCAGGGCTATAATGGCACAATACATGCCTCTAGACAGCCAAAACGAAGTTCCTAATCATGTTAACGACAATCGTGCTTGAAACAGAATCCTAACAATTATTCTACTGCGAGGGTGATGTGGGGACTCGTAGGACTGATCTTTGTCCCCATTAGAGAGGTTTTGAAGGTATAATTATCTGGTTTTGTAAAAATTGTTTCATAATAAGTGAACATGTCCAAATCACGATCTTGTTAGGGTATAAGAAAAGGTCATAACTCTTGTAAATTTTATCATGTGACAGGTTGTGCCCTCTTTAATTATTCGAGATCCCTTAGTCGTACGTCGTGACTTCACATTTCATGTTGGGAGAGTCAAATATTTGTATCGATGAGCCAAAGTCTGATATCTTTTAATATACAGCTTGTGTGTTTTTTGGAATGATGGTGCTTAAGAATTTTGTTGATTCGGATAATGTTGTTTTGAGCATTAAATTGCATAGATCTCAAGAATTGCTGACACAGATGAAGCTTAAGCTTTGAATCATATTATTACTAAATTTTTAGTTGGATCTGCTGAACTATATATAAAACTCAGTTCAAAGAATACCGGAAAACACTGTGGATCAGTTCCACCAGTCTGCAAGGAAAGTGGATCTACATGCTTTCTTGATATTCAAGATTTTCTATTTTTAATTGTGTCGTAACTCAGATTTTATATGCACATATATACAGTAGCCATATTCCTATTTAAATAAATCTAATACAATTTTCAGAGGGTCGGTAATGATATATTGCAAAGGGTGGGACTTGAATCCAAGACCATAAGGATCTTGGGGTCCTATTCTTATCACTAAGTCAAGATATCATTGGTATACAAATGCATTTTTAAAAGAGTTTTTGCAATTAAACTGCATTTGAGGTGTTTTTGTAATTTCAAAAATAACGTGTAACCGTATATGTAACATCCATCGAACATATAACATAAATCTTATTGATTTATTTTAAGATTTGAGAAAATTGAGAATGAGTTGTATTCACACTTAGTACATTGGATAAGATATTGATTGATAAATAATCATCATTATCTCACGTTTGGTACCTTTTTAGAAAGCTCATGATATGATAAATAATTTTATACAAGGATAAAATATCTCTTTTATGATATGTGATAATTTTATTTTAATGATAAAAAACACTACAATGAATTAATTGTCATCAATATATAAAAATCATAAACCCTATCGTTCTCTCATTTCACCGTCCCATCAAATAAATATTTTTATTTATTTTTATATATTATATAATATGATAATTATATAATGAACTCGAGATAATTATATAAATGATTTTTATAAATCTCAATAAAATTATTAGTATCACTCGATTAACCTTAAAAATTGATATTTGACTTGACTCACAAAATCAAGAGCTCAATTATCATATTATATAATATATAAAATTAGGTAAAAATAAATAAATCATGCAAGCATTGTCAGCGCATGAACATATAAAAAATATGAACTCAAGCAACAACTTTGAAATTATAAAATTTATTATGATAAGGTTAATTTTGTCATTACAATCTAATATATAAATTTAATCACTCTTATTAAAATCATACTAAACATTAAATATAATATCCTACATCTTATTTATCTTTAACTTATCTTTATATTATATATCACATGTCTATCCTATCATATATACTAAACTATGCCTTAAATGACCTACTTCAATCAGTCTTTATATTAATCATATTCGTCTAATTTTTTGGAAGCATGCGTTTGGACGAAAGAATCTGATTCAACAATTTCCAATTATATTAATTTTGAGCATAACATAAATTGATAGGAAGTGAATTTGAAATCTAAATAATTTAATATAGTGCAACTAATTGAAAGAATAATACTAAAATTACAATCAATATATCGTAAAACAATATGTACAACATTTATATTGTGAGATTTTGTATTCAATTTATCATGAGATTTGATAGATAAAAACACACATAAAAACATAGTTGTCGGCTAAAATTATTAATTTCCGCCAAAAGCAATATGTTTAAAAAGAAAATATCTATTAATATTAATATATTCACCTACGAGATTAAAAATTAATTTCAAAACCTTTTAAATTCTTATTAAAATTAAAATTTTAATATGAGGACCCTTGAAAATATAAAATACATTTAAATTTATTAATCGATTATGACATTTCATAAATTTGTACTTTAGTTTTAGGTTTTTCTAAAATTTGTAAAGTTAATTTGTTTTTTTATTATATGATTTATAATCAATTTAGTCGACTTTTATTTTAAATAATTATTCAAACGCTTATACTTATTAATTTTAAATAATTATTCAAACTAAATTAATAGATGATGTTAGAAGAAAATTTATGTAAATAAAATCAATGGTAGCTTCTCCCAAACTAAGGAGCCAAATTCTGACAATAATACGACGTAATTTATTAGCTAATCTTGTCTCACGCAATGAGATAAGGTAGACTTTAGCAATTTAATCAAGATTTCACATTTAATTACTCAATATATTGTATTATTAAATAAATATCGAGATTAATTGTGGTCAAGTCCGCTAATGAATCTGTACATAAATAATAAACTCCAAACATGAAAGCAAATATTTTTTAAAATATAGAAGAAAAAAATTAAAAATGAGACGATACAAAACTCATAAATTTTTTTATGTACAAAAACTAATATTTATCTTAAAAATAATACAAGAATTAATTTTTAAAAAAATTCTTCCTATGATGTCACTAGTCACGACTATTAAATATTTATTTAACCAAATAATGTAAAAATCAGCTAAGGACAACCACCTCCTTAAAAATTGTCCATACGGCCTTACCTCCCATATCTATTTTAGCTGCTTCTTTTTTTTTTCGGGAAATTGGGGATCAGTCCCCAGCCATCTTTTTTTTTAGTGTTCAGTCCCTAGGTACTTTTTTAGTACCACATTTCCACATGAAGTGTACCACATTTCCACATGAAGTGTACCACAATTTGTATGACATAGTACCACAATTTTGTGGGTAGGGAGTAAACCCAAAGAAATATTTTGATCGGGGATTTTTCACCAACTTCCCCTTTTTTTTTTAATCCTGAAATATTGAAATTAAATACAAAATTCATCTCCAACATATTTTTTTTAATGTTAAAAATCTAAAAAGCAAAAATTTGTGTGAGATGATCTCACGGGTCGTATTTTGTGAGACAGATCTCTTTTTGGGTCATACATGAAGAAATATTACTTTTTATGCTAAGAGTGTTACTTTTTATTGTGAATATCGGTAGAGTTGACCTGTCTCACATATAAAGATTCGTGAGACCGTCTTACAAGAGACCTACTCAATCTAAAAAGAATATTCTTAAGATATTTATGTTACTTTATTCATAATAATTATTTATTCCATCAAATACATTTATAAATTTATTTACACATTTATATATCAAATACATTTATGTTTAATTAATTTATATTATAAGGAATTAAATTAAATTAATTAACTGAATTATATACATAAGTTAATTGCTTAGTTTCTTTTATTTTAATGTTATAACAAATTAAATACAAGACACAAACAGTATCACCTTTCTTATTTTAAAAATCTGGCTAAGTCACCAGATACAAATAAGAATGATCACTTTTGGATGTTATAATCATCTGACAAAATACTGTACTTAAATTGATTATAAATACTAATCATCTGACAAAATACTGTACTTAAATTGATTATAAATACTAATCATCTGACAAAATACTGTACTTAAATTGATTATAAACACTGGATTTTGGGATTAAAAACAAAAGAAGACCAACTATCTGGCATATATAAGTTAGAGACACTAAAATTACAATATCTATCAGAATGTACAGTTGCTGACTTTGCTTTTAATATATATGACTTCATGTTCTTCCAACAACTATAAGGAAAGATATTAATAATATTTCTCAATTACATCATTTTTTAACCAATTGAGAATACATATAATCCACCCATCATTTTGTTATATTTATGCTTTATACATCTATTTATTATGTTAGAAAGTTAAATATGGGTGTCCGAATCGATAGAGTACGTGAACGCTTGACCAAATGATTATAAATTTGATTCATCTTGCCAACGTCTTCTAAGGTGAATATGTCATACATGTTTTGTAGAATGTAGTTTACAGGTTATCACGTTAACCCAGAGTTTTATTCGGTATACATCGATGAGAAACAGCTGCAAGTTTCATGATCATAAAATATTTTTAAAAAAAAAAGTGTTAAATGTTCCTAACCTTGAGATATCGGGAAATAATTATTTCTGAATCAAACTTCAATCCCAAGTAGGTTTTCACATTCATTAAACTTTTCAATCGAATCAAGTCGTATTATTAATCATCATCAAAATCAATAGAAAGGAGTATGAAATGCTAAATTATTCATCTAACTTTTTCCCAATTTCACAAGTGCTAATTTTAGAGTAAAGTTAAATATTCTAAAAATTAATTTCCCCTGTAAACTTTAAAATGTAGATATAGATAGATAGATAGATACGAGTGCCAGTGCCAAAATATATGCATGAAGTATTCAATGTTTTTAATGTTAATAATTCAATTTAATAACACGCTAATGTATCTTGATTAGCACTATAATTACAGTCTAATCTACAGTTTGTTCGATCCCCCCACGCCCTATATGAATGGTTGGGATTTCACTTCATGGGAAAAAAAAAATTAAAAAAAAAAAGTGTGCCATAAAAAATTCTGACCCTTGGATGCACGATGGAATAATCCCTAATCTACCCTATCTTTCTACTTCTTCTTTTTTTATAGTCTCTCTTTCTGAAGCTAATTAATAATTATATTAATATTATATGGAGACAGCGTGTCTGTCTCGTGAAACTATTTTATCAGCTATAAAAATAATGAGTTTATTAAACCTAAAGTAAAGTGGATTAATCCGAATCTGTGAAATATCGACTAGTCATTGGAGAAGTAACCACACCATAATGTCACATAGAAAAACATAATGAACCAGTTTTAAATAATTTTTCTAAAGGCTGTGAAAAAATAAAGAGAGGTGTTTTCGTGGATGTTCAAGTCGTCCCACACCAAATCCAACACCATGTTAGCACCTCATGACTAGAACACTATTTAAATATATGTCATTTGATTTTATAAAATAAAATAATCAATCAATGAACCAAACATAGGTTGAACATGTAATAGAAATAGACCCTTGTTTAATCATCTGTACCAAATGGTACCTAGATGTGACTAAATGCCATCCTCCAAAATGATGATAAACATAACACTCGCCGATGTTTTGTCCAAATACATTCAATATCATATTTATTGATTTTTTTTTTTAACACACACACACACACACACAGGAGATCTAAATCTTTTTCATTCAAGTTGGTTAAGTTTCGGGGGAAATTTTGAAAAAGAGGCCGTATGTTTTTATTTGTAGGCCTATAAATTAAACTACCCGAAGTTTCGGGAACCCGTGCTAGTTTGCTACCTTATACACAAGTTCTCGACTAGGCCTGCACATGCTTCCTTTTTGCCATAACAGTTGACGTTAAACTCACGGGTCTCTTTTTCCCAAACACCTTGGTTTTACTCTCTGACTCATCTTCCTCACTTTCTTCATCCACGTCTCTATTTCTTGTAGACGGCCCCGAATCAACTCTCTCAATGACTTTTCTTTTGTTGGCATTTAACTTGGCAAGCAATTTTCTTTCAACAGGATCATTTGATAGCATAAGTTTAGACTCTCTAGGAACTGTCGCGCCAATACCAAGCCTAAAAAATTTTAAAGCTGTTGTTCTACACTTATGAAAACCACCACGCTATACTATAAGTTTCACTGTGAAGATGTGTGCTTACCTAGCAGGCCGCCCTTCCAATTCCATCGCAGAAGATTTATCATTTACTGAGGATGCACTCATGTTATTGACCCACTGTTCAGCCTGTATGTAATAAATTGTGAACTTCTATAATGTTGCACATACTACACCAGTAGCGCAAAGAAACCTTTGACGGCAACTATGGTGCACTTTTGGATTATGGCAAGAATCTAGTATGCAGGAAATAAATGAATTTAAATATTCGGCTAGCATATGGAAGGTGCTGAGGAGACCAATGTCTCAAATCTCAATTAAAAATACAAATCTATAAACTTCTCAATTTTGGCAGCTTTCATAAAGTTATTTCGTAAGTAAATCATTTTCCACAAATGATTTCTCATCCCAGCCATGTACAAGACCCCTCAGTTACAGAGTAAGAAAGCATACCAATTTGAATGATCTGTCCAGCTTCACCAATTTAGGTTCAGATTTTTTCTTTGATTCCTCCTCTACTGCATTCAATGCCATTTCCTCACGCCTAATCATCAATCAAGCAAGAGAGATAGATTATAAAACAGTAAGATAACACCAAATCTTTTGTTCTTTCACACCAAGTCATATGCATGCTTTATATTCTCAAGCGTGTAAGCATTTTTTAGCTAAATATGATTAACTCGATCCTAAATCCAAAAACATAAGACACGCCTTCAATTCAATCTTTTTTCACAATATTAGCACATTGTGGGACGCCGGTTCTCCTACTTCAATAATTACATATTTTTGGGAAATTTTGGAACATTTAAAAGAAGGTATAAGTTTTCAATTTTTAGAAAAATTGAAAAAAATCCAAATGACAAAGGATAACAGCTCAACTGTATTTTGACTATCCGAAAACACATGTCCTAATAACACAAACAGCCCACTATCCCCAAAGAGTCCTCGTAAAATCTTAATCAAAATTCCTAACTTCAATTCAGATCTAGATCAGCGTAGACAATAATATACTATAATTAATAAAACCATAAAAAATATAAAATATTTCTAATCACAATGCACCACAATATCAAAACATCAACAACATCGCACTAACTAATTCGACTAGTATTTTATCTTGCTGAAATTTACCTTCGAAAGCCCAACTCTGATACCTAAAACAAATAATCGAAAATGAATTGTAGGGCAATAAACAAGTCAGATCGAATTAAATCGAAGAGGAAAAACTTTACCCACGAGGCAGCCTGTAACACTCGAAATATTGAGCTGGAAATCGAGCTAAAATGCACAAGACCGAAGCAAAATCGATCCGGGATTTCAATCAGTAGTCGTGCACAGCGGAACTCGCCGGAAAATCTCGAAACACGGCGGAAACAGGCCGGAAATGGTTGGGAACAACTGGGCTTAGCTCAAAAAAGTTTAGGGTTCAATTACAACATACCCAAGTCTTTAAATCACCGAAATCGATCGTCAAATGGCCGGAAACAACGAGGAACGAACTCGCGCAGCTGAAATCACGAACAGGGGCAGGAGCTCGAGCTGGTTCGAAGGGAAACGAACTGGATTTTGTCAAGATATGTCCTAAGGTTCGAACGCAAGCTACACACGGTCAGAAGCAGCATCTAATCGACGGAAAACGAAAAAAACCAAACAAACAAACAAAGAATAGCGCGTGCAAAACCCGCGCAAACAATGGTTTCGGTTCGAAATTTTGGCTCTCACAAACCTCGATTCAGACCATTATTGGAGTTTTCTGGCTCTGGACTGCAAACCACGGTGGTCTCTGGCCTGTTTCCGGCAACGAACAAGTGGCAATGAGAGCGTATTCGAAAGGAGACGTTGGTGATTTGGGGTTTAGGGTTTCTAATTTTTTGAATTGTTTGTTTAAATAAAATATGGAATTAGAATTGGATGGAGAATTAAAATTGAAATTGAAATCACCAGAGTTTTAAAAAAATTATAATTAAATTTAAAATTGAAATTGAATTTCGATTTTAAATATGTAAATTTAGAATTATATTGGAATGTTTTATTAATTTTATTTTAGAATTGAATTTGATGATTAAAATTAATATTATTTGATATTTAGAAAATTTTATTTTTATTATTTTCAAATTTTATTTTTTATTAATAATATTTAACATTTATATATTATTTATATATGATATACAAATAAATAATTTATAAAAGAAAATAATAATTTTTTTATTAAATAACTTTTCTATGTCGAAAAAAAGTTTATCAAAAGAAAATTGAAATAAAATAGTCAAATTTATGATAAATTAGATTTTTAGTATAAAAAATTAATCAAAAATTTAAATAATTTTTAAAATAGATAAATATTTTTAAATAATTTCAAAATAATTTTTTTAAATGGTACGAATGAGTTAATTAAATGTATTGTTTTTTGAGAAAATTATATTTTAATTAGTTTTAAAAAAAAATTGTTCATATAAGTCAAATCCTATTAAATCTTTTTATTTTTGTTAAGATTTTATTTTGTTATATCAAATTTCACCAAATATCAATGCTCTTTTTAAATTATATTATACCAAACACTCAAAATGATATTTATAATTCAAAATCCCACCAAATTACACAAAAAATATTGAACCAAACACACTATTAAGGTTGTGTTTGAGAGAAATTTATTGAATTATATTATAGATTAATCGTTTATAATGAAATGATAAATTAAATCTAAAATCCACACATTAATAAGACAAAATATAATGTAATTCAAATGATATTATTATCGAGTGAATTTGAAATTCATATTGATTAACATGAATACTACATAAACATAAATATGATAGATTTGGGTTTTATTGTCTTATTTTTTAAATAATATAAATACATTTGAAATTTATGAATTCGGAATTCATTCTTTCAAATAAAATCTAAATTTTAAAAACTATTTTAATGTTTGGTAAAAGTTCAAAATGCTATTTGAAATTTTATATCACAATTAAAAATAAACTATGGAACACTAAAAAATTTCGCTATTTTTTTAAATACATTATTTAATAAAAAAAATTTATACAAATTCACATATATTGTTTATTAAAAGATTTCTATGAAAAAATATATCTTTATTAAATATTATTTAACGAAATAAAATATACACTTCATTAACATGAATTTTTTTAAAATAAAATTTAATGTTAAAAAATGTTATTATAGTTTAATTGTTAACAATGAAACAATATATATAATTTTAAATTTATATATTACTTATTTACTCATTAATTATACAAAGTATAATTGAATTTCAAATTTTTTAATTATTTTGTGATCTTGAAATTCATCGTAACTAACATGAAACGTTATATAAATATACAAGATTTGAAGTTGAGATTTATGTTCTTACTTGTCTAAAATTACAAAATATCTTTCAAATCTATAAATTTGAAATTCATCCATTCAAATACAAATTTCATCAAATCCAATGAATTATCAATCTCATTTTAGAATTTCATTGTCTGAAATGTTATTTCCAGTTCCAATCATTTCAAATCCCCAAATTGGCATAACGTGGGCATGCTAATTTTGTGTTAAGAAATAAAAAAAAATAAGTGTTTTGTGAGATAGTTTCACGAATTTTTATTTATGGTGTGTTTATATTTATAATAAAAAAATAATATTTGTAGTATAAAAATGATATTTTTTAAGAGATAATTGATCAATAACGCCACGTTTTTGTGAGAAAAAACAAATTAGCCGAGTGTGAGGGCATGCCACACGGGCCAATAGAAGCTCCGCTCCTGGAGATACCACCACATATGCACAATACTTTTAGTTCCAAAAAGAATATTAAACACTTAATATTATATCAAAATCTATTCCAAACTTTGTTGGTATGGTATTCTTTTGTCTTGAGAAATCAAGGGATATAAATGGGTGAACCAAATGACTATGAGAAAATAGTCGAGGCAAAAGTTTGACTTTTTTCCCTTAAAACGATATCGCTCCGCCTCGGTACTCACGGGTGTTGGCAATTCATTTCCCAAGATACAACGACTACGACTTCAAAATAGTAGCACTACAAATTTTAAAGTCACAGGAACTTGAAATGTTTAGAACTCTATCAAGATGGTATGCAAACTTTCTAATTTCGAATTCTAAGCGTTAAACTTAAAAATCCAATTCCAAGAGTTTAAATATTGCAAAACTTGGATTTAAACGCAAATGCTTAAAAAAACTCAAAACTAGAAGACAACTCTCAAATTTAATTTCAAAGTTCGAATTTAAACGTAAAAGCTTAGAAAATCCAAACTCAAGATTTTATATCTTGAAAATTTGAACTTTAAGCGTTAATGCTTAAAAATTCGCATATAAAACTAAACTTTAGAGAGAAAGAAGAAGAAAAGAAATGGTGCAATTAATGCAAATGATGTATGTTCTATTTATAATAGATGAAAAGTCTTGAATCAAAAGACATGTCACTTCATGAAATGATACATCATTTCACAAAAGGATTGTACCTTTTAATCAAAGAGACTTGGCCGAAATCACAATTCAATTGAACAATAATATATATATATATATATATATATATAAAATAATTTTGATTCAATCTTTTCACTCGATAAAATTTAAATTCAATTAATTTCTCATTCACCCTAATTGGTAATCGATAAACAATTTCTTTTGCTACGTAACTCGTTCGAATTATTTTATCGATTCTAAATAAGTTCTAAATGAGTTCATAACTCATTTTTCTAACAAACTTTACAATTTTCATTAACTCAAGAGCATAACATTTTCCAGAAAATAATAATGAAAAAGATGTACACTCTCGTTATAAGTTGTTTTTATAAGTTATATGCATTTATTTTAAAAACAAATTGTTTAAATGTTTATATAAAATAAGATAATCGAGCTTAAAATTGTTAATCTTTTTAGTATTATATAAGATTTTTTGTTATGATAATTATAAATAAAAACATGACATTATAAAATTGATGCAAATAATCACTTTAACATATTCATATAATATATATATATATATATATAGTTTTATCTTTCGATTAATATAATAATTATTATTCGTGTAATAGTATTATTAGTACGTAGTAAAAACAATACTTATATAAACTTCTCAAACACCTTTAAATCCATAGAATAAACTTCTCAAAAACATTCTAAATCCTTAGAAAAATTTTGCAGGATTGATTCAGCGTCTTTATGTTCAGAAGTCATTTTTAAATATCGCATAATAAATAGATATATCTAATATCTATTACTCAAATTTAATAATTTATTTAAAATCGTGCTAAACCCATCAAATTTTTGACTCAAACCAAATCATATATTTTAAATTGCGCAAATTATATCCAAATCTCCACCACTTAACTAAATCATATATATATTTATATATCCTGCAAAGTTTATCAGGAAAGACATTAACCAAGTATACACATCCCTAATAGTATTACATACCATAAGTGGTGATTGTGATTGATATTTTTAATTTACAATATAGTCAAGAATATCTAATATTGCAACTGTTAATCTTGTTATAAATTTTAAAGGAAATAAAACCTCGTAAATTAAATATATTAACATATTTATATTTGAATATGGACCAGAATCAAGAATTTGATTGTAATAATTAAATGACCTTATTGCCGCCTTAATTTTGGTATAAATCCATGTACCTTTTTGAACAAGATCACCAGTACTAACTACATAACTCACCTAAAATTCTTGATTTTTGATCATTGGAGAAAATGTCGAATTTGGAATTTATTGGTCTCACTTTTGGTTTGTTAATGTTTGTGCATTGCATTAACGCACTTGATTTGAAGAAATGCTATATCGATAAGATATACCAACTGGGAGATTCTTTGTCGGATACTGGGAACTACATTCGTGAGAGCAGCAGAGGCGCTCGAAGTGCATACGCAAGGCTTCCTTATGGCCAAGATTTCTATGGGAAGAAGCCAACCGGTCGATGCTCGAATGGTCTTCTTATAATCGACTACATTGGTAAACGAAAAATTCCGGAATAACTTCGAGTTTAGATTAAGTTGTAGAGTTATTTTTTATACTGGGTTTTTCATATTTCATATTAATTCCTATTTTTTAATCTATTTAATTTTCCCTATATGAGACTTGATTATTGTTTAAATGTTTGTAGCCATGGCATCAGGTTTGCCATTCTTGAATCCTTACCAAAATAGAGACGCAGACTTCAGAAAAGGGAATAACTTTGCTACAAGTGGGGCCACTGCTCTGCCCGTAGAATTCTTGAAAGCCAACAACATTTCTTCTCCATTTACATCAACCTCTCTTGATGTACAACTTGATTGGATGTTTACCCACTTCAATTCTATTTGCCCCAAAGGTAATTTAATCTTTCGATGATATTTGGATTCATAAAAGTTATGAAATGGTTACAAAGATTCATTCCAGCATTTTTACAATTATGTAATTTTTCCTAATAATTTACATTTTTACTCCAGATTTTTTTTTTTTGGTTTCCCAGTAAATATTTAGACATTTTCTTCTCCCATAGATTGCATAGAATTGCTTAAAAACTCAATCTTCGTTGTTGGGGAGATTGGCGTCAATGATTATGGATTTGCATTACTCCAAGGCAAAACAATTCAACAGACAACCAGTTTGGTTCGTGATGTGGTTTTTGCTATCCAAAAGGCCATTAGAGTGAGTTAAATCAACTTATCTCTATATCTTCTTCATGTTTCATGTATGCAACCAATGACTCCTCGTGTGCGTCTCGTTTCTATATGATTTGTTGTAGAGGGTCATAGATTTCGGGGCGGTTCGAATCGTTGTTCCGGGGGTTCTCCCGATGGGGTGTGGGACAATTTTCCTCACAAAGTTTACAGGTCCATACGATGAATACCATTGCTTGAAAGAGTTCAACGATTTAGCAAAGTATCACAATCAAATATTACAAGTAGCAATCGAGGAGGTGAAAAAAGAGCATCCAAATGTGATAATTGTTTACGGGGATTACTACACTTCCTACCTCTCTATTGTGCGTGATGCATCAAAACTAGGTAAGTTTAATCATTAACTTTGCATTATTTTGGGGAAAAGAAAAAATCACCTCCAAACAAGTCGTTTAGCTCTGCCCGCCCCCGGTAGTTGAGTTGGTAAGGGCAGTGCACTCTTGGCCGAGAGGTCAAGGGTTTGAATCTCCATGTTCACTGCCTTCTCCAGCTGAGCTTGTTGTGAAGGGTTTGTTCGGCGCAGTTCATCTGGTTAGCGTGGTTTGTATGTTACTGCGATGACCCTTGAGTTTACTCAGAGCGCATCAAAAAGAGTTACCCAAGATTAAAAAGTAAAAAAAAATTAAATCTTGTAACATGATATATCAAGCTTCTGCTAAATATATATTAAATTTAAATCATAAAACGTGCAGGTTTTGATCCGAATAATGTGCAAAAGGCGTGCTGTGGAATTGGAGGTATGTACAATTTCAACATGGGGAGTATGTGTGGGAACCGTGGAGTACCCGTATGTGCTACACCCCAAAGGTACTTGAATTGGGATGGCATTCATTTGACTCAAGAAGCTTATAAAGATCTTGCTCAGTCGCTCATTCAACAAATATATCCCCACATTAAATGCAGCTACTGATCATCGATTTATTCTCTTATAATCGTTCACAAAAATGAACTGATTCGATCAATCTAACTATATATATGTTTTGTATCGTCGATGATTTCTACATCGGGATATCTTTTAAAATCATCCATTTTCCCCCTCTTATAATACGATAGTCCTACTTGAAAAAATTCTTGGATTAGTGCACATCGTCGATTCTTCCATGCCTAAACGAGCTATGCACGAGAAGACCTTACCAAAATCTACCCAACTCTATATATATTGGGATCTGAATTTCTAATAATTTGACTTGTCTATCTTCTCAATCAATAAATTTCGAAGCCAAAAAATTGTTGAAACCTTGACCAAGAGAAGAATATTGTTGTAATAACATTTGAACATTCTGGTATTAAGATTTGACCATTAATTAATTTGGAGCTACCCAAATATATGACTTAGTGACCACGTTGTTATTCTACCTACAGAAAACGTTTGTGGTCTAATACGCAGTTAGGCACGTATAAATAAATAAATAATAATTGAATTCGAAATTACATAAAAAAAACTTGAGAAAATGTATTTATATAAATTATCAGTATAATGGTGACAAATTTTTCAAAGAATAAAGAGAATCAATCAATTGTCATTTACAAGTGTAAGTAATTCTTTTCAAATTCGATCCATGAAAATAACAAGTACGTAATATTAGAAGTAAACTCAAATGAATCTAAGTTTAATAGTATATTTTTTTTTTAACAATAACAGATGATTAATTATACGGAGCTTTCTACTTCTCCAAGACCAATCATCAAGTTCAACTCGAGTCCCGGAGATGGCGGGAGGTTTAAGTCGAAATTCCGGCGGGCTGCGGTGCTGTCTCCGTCGCCGTGAGAAGTAGTCATGTCACTTGAGGCGCTGACGCTTTTTGAGCCGGCGGTATTCTTGGAGACGGCGTTGCCAATTTTGCCTTCGTAGTGCCTGCGTTTGTGGCCGCCGAGAGCCTGGCCAGTGGGGAAGGTCTTGTGACATATAGAGCACGCGTGAAGCCTTCCAGTTGGGTTTAGAGATGATACGTTCGACGCAGGGATGGAGGCCGAGGTTGATAGATTGCTGTCGGAGGAGGAGGTGGTGGCGGCCGGTGGTTTGATGCGGTGGCTGGCTTTGTGGCCGCCCAGAGCTTGGTACGACTGGAAAGATTTACTGCAAACACTGCACCTGTAAGACTGGTTCTGGGCAGTCACCGCCTTAGCAGAAGACTGTTCTGTCGGTTTCGAGGCCGAGGCGGTGGCGGTAGTACTGTCGGTGGGCAAGTTCTCGCCTTTGACTTCTGGTGACACGGGACGGGCGGCGGAGGAGATGGCGGCGCCGCCGCCGCTTCGTGCGAGCATAACAAGGCAGACAGCCAAGTATTCTTCGTCTGATTGGCAATAATCATCCGACACCTGTCCCTTCGCGCGCTTCCCTTTTCTGAAGGGTGTCTCCGGACCGGTTCCATCATGAAAGTCATCAAACCGGCGAGTCAAAACAGGCGGCATGGCGGCGGCGGAAGAGTTCAGAGCTTCAAGAGCCATAGTGTGACGTGTGAGATAACAGAGAGTTTAGAAAGACTTGAGTGAAATGTGGAGGAAAGCTTGGGGTAGAAGTGTGTATTTAAAGGGTTTGGGGAAGTTAGAAGTTGCGTGGGGAATGGCGGTGGATTTATTCATACATATGTACAACTCATTACTCAATGTAAAGTCTACTTTCATTTAATTTAATAAAAAAAAAGAAGAAGATTTTGTGTCACTCTTATCAATATTAATTCTATCGTTAAAAAAGGGCATCCAAAACTTATCTTAATGTAAACTTTCAAAAAAAAAAAAATTTATGCGAATGGAAATCATCTCAGACAATTAAAAAAAAGTTGATTTCAAAAATAATGAGTGAGATAAATCTAACAATAAAAAATATCATTACATTAGGAAATAATTAGTTTTTATTTTCTCAATAATTTATAACACATAGATCTGCTATTTCTTAATAATAATAATTGTTAAATTGATTATTATAATAATTATTTCATTATATATTTTTACAAATTCATGTTAACCTTTATATGTTTTTATATTAATATAGAAGCAAACAATGTGCCTTGAATGAGAAGTAACAATTTTCAAATTATTTAATGTGCAAAACATCATATCTTATTATTTATATACAAAATAATTAAATGATAATTACTTATTAAACTATTATAATCATTTATTAACATACCAAAAACCACATAATAATAATAATAATAATAATAATAATAATAATAATAATAATAATAATAATAATAATAATAATAATAAATTTGAAGCTGCTCACATATTAAGCCGGCTAGCTTGGACACAGTCTTTCTTGAATTAAGTCAAACAAATATAACTTTTCTTTGTACACCAACTAATTGATATTTAACTTGTAAACTACTTTCTATACCTTTTATCAAACGCGTTACGCATAGATACTTTGTTGATAATTGACTTTATAATAAAATAAAATTTACATTTATATTTAGGATTTCGTAATATTTAATATCCGGATTTTCTTTTTACAACAAAAATATTCGAAATAACAACACATTTATGGATTTTGTAAAACGTAATAAAATATTTTGCATGCATGCGCGCCCATTTTTATGGGTAATTGCATTGAAGTGATTTAATTTGAATAAAATTTGAACTTAATATTATTTTATTGCATGAGGTCTACTACACGTGGTGAATAATTTTTTTTTTTTTTTATCGATAAGGATCAGCCGTAGGAGTTGCAAAGCGAAACAAGTAATAAACACAGCTCGATCTTTTAAGTTTTGTTAATTTAATATGATATTATGAATTATAAAAAATTTAAAATTAAAATTATAATGTCCGTAGAATTTAAACTCCAATAAAAAGCGACTACCCTTTGGAAAAACATAAGGTAAAAACTTTATCCGAAACGACTTTCTTCAAAGCTCTCCGGAAGAGCCAGAGGACTTTCGCTTTAGGATATCTCCTTTGGTGGGCAGCAACCTTAATTTGGACACGTGTGTTAGTAGCGGGGACATTCTTGTCATTTCGAGAACATTATGGAACTCTCTTCTAGCCCCAGTGGAAAGAGTGTAGCCATACCAAGTCGCAAAGTCAATGTTAAATTTCCCTAAATACCCTTAATAAATATCTATTAGATTAAATAATTACAAACTCGGAAGATTTTATTATTCATGAGAACAGCCAACACTATTTATATTTACAAAATCGATGACCCAAATAATATATACGTCTCACAAAATTTATCTGTGAAGTCGTGTCAAAAGAATTTTTGTGTTTAATGTGAATCTTGAGACGAATTGATTCGATCGAATCTCGAACTTAATATTTCAAACTTAAAATTGGAATCTAAATGTGAGACCCGTCGGATGGAAATAGTATATAATAATTGAAATCGGTGCCACATATAGAAAGAGTGTGCATGGGAGAGTGAGTGAGAGAAGCAAATTCGACGGATCTCGTAGACAGCAAACGGCGACACGCGTAAGGCTGAGATTGTCGGAGGGGTACGTGGCGGATTAGATGAGTTCCGAATAATTAGGGTGACACGTAAACGGAGAGAATGAACTGCATTCATTCCTATTGGACCAATGTGATACTTAGGTGGATGATGAGTTTATGCTGAATCATTTATTGAAATAATATATATATTATATTAGATAAGATTGTATAATATAATATAGCCATCTTGAATCGCTAGCTGAATCTTCCACGACAAAATATATATTAATATTATGATTTTGAGTTTGCTTACTCACTATATATTTAACAAATAATTAAACTGATTCTATGTCACGTTCACGAGACTCAAGTGAAATTCAAGAAGCAAAAGAATATGAAACATCGATTTTTGTGACGAAAACGATATTGGTAATATACACGTCTGCGTCATTTTGACATTTTATATGTAATTTATATGGTAGCGTATCACCACCAAATAATCTTTTTTACTCTCAAATATCTAATTAATGGAGTATGTATTAATTACTAATCAAATCTACTCAAAATTTTTTATTTTAAGTACTAAATTGACACTTTCAAATTACGAGTCACGATTGAACTGAAAACGTTGGATCCACTTAACCAAGTCTCGTCTCGTGAGCCTGTCTGTCCCTGTTCCCATGCATGCATGCTCATATTTGGCTCTACATTGATTCATCCACCACTTGCCATATTTCTACTTATCTACTACACGTATTCTTTTTCATGAATGTATATCAAATATTTTTACCCATTTAAATTTTAATAAAAAAAGCATTTCAATTTAAGATATGTATAACTTTCATTTTAAAATTCAACAAAAAAAAAAAAACTATTGTCTTCTCCATTAATTTTATGGACCACGCACGTCTGTCTGATTGGTTCTTTGCTCTTACTTTTGGTGTGACAGTTATATTTCGATTCATCTTTTTTTTTCCCCAAAAATTTCATAATTGGACACTGAACTCATTTCATATACTGTTGGGAGTTGCTGGTGTATCGGACCCTGCTTTGTTATGTGATATCCATGCTACCTTAGAAAATATTTTATTTGAGAATAGTGATGGTGCAAATACATTCCGTGCTTTTAACCTAGAATATATGGGAGTTACTTTTTCCAATAAACGTTGATTATATTTCTTTATATTATTTATATTAATAACATGTTTATGGATGAATGCTCTTGGATAGCAGCTCAAAATCAACTTCATGAAAAGCTTTTATTCTTAAGAGGTTCTACACCACAAGCTAGTATCCAATATACCTAATATTCATATTTCAATCGTATCTGTCATGCCTCGAGATTGGGTTAATCGACACCGACGTTATTCAACAATCACATAATTAGTAAACAACAAGCATCGTAGTACAGTATAAATCAAAACCAGTTTATTTCATAAATATCATAAAATTGAATTGTCTTTATAATAATAACTCTGAAAACGATAAATAGATATGCGGAAGCGTTTATAACTTGAATTTTAAACTCAAAATAACATAAACTTAATTAAATTTCTTCATGTGTCGACTACTAGCCCCAAAACTGGTATCTGATTCATCTTCCTCTTATTCTTCTGATAAATTATCTGGGAATGGCAGTGTGAAGGGTGAGTTATACAGTCGTCACTCAGTAAGCGGTGGCCGTTTGAACACATATATAACAAATACATATGAATTTTGAAAACTACATGTCATATCATGCATAACATGATTCTCATAACATGTCATCATCATAACCATAAGTATAATTTTGGCCAAAGTACTGAGATTTCTCTACTTTCTATAGTTTACTTATATCAGTCCCTAATTTTTACTTCTCTACGGGAGCGAGGCCGTACAACTGTTATAATCTCACTATGTAAGGATCATAAACATTTCTCATATTTCCCACCCGTATCCATTTGAATCATCACAGTGACAAAATATAAAATATACGATAATCATATCAAGAAATGGTAGAAGAAGAATTGAACTCAACCGTAATTTTCGAAAAACGAAATAATTCATGAACGAAATTATACTTTTAAAACAAGCCCATTTACTTTAGACTTTGAAGAAAATGTGAAGAATTTGAAAATCATAAAAGAATCATGCAATCGGCACTTTGAAAACGCAGCAAGACATCGACCGAAAAATCAGTCGTCTTGCAAAATTCTTTGTGTCTTATTGAATCGTCGGATCGGGCTTAAACTTTCACAGTACGTTCAAAAGTGCGTCAAATAAATTATGAACGATGCAGATCGGGTTTGATAGTCGTTTTAACCTGTTTATGGACGAAAAATTGTAGGTATGCTGTTCTCGCCTAGAATCTAAGCAGTTTTCTTGCGAATTCTTGCGAAGACTATATACGAAAAGCTAACCGTTGGATTTGACCGAATTTTGGATATGTCATTCAAAACATTTGAAAGCATATCCCGAACGATGGAGCCGAGCCCCTGAGCAAGGGAAATTATTTTACGAACTTGGACATAACTTTGATGACTGCAGCAGAATTTTGGAGAAAAATTTCGATAACATGGAGAGCAAAACTCAAAAATTTAGGTGTAAATTTTTAATTGAAACTTCTCCCATTTACAGATGGTTGACTGCTATTCAGATTGTGTATTATCTTTTCATTTAAACTTTTGAATTAAATTTTACATCTATAATAAATTATCTCTTATCTATCTCATTATTCTAATCCAAATATACATATATTCATTATCTTTTATCTTATATCTTTATCTTGTATTTATATATCCCAAAAATCGAAACATAGACTTATTATTTTCTTAAATTTGAACTATTAGATATTTCATATACAAATATTTAATTATCACATATCACTTTAGATAATCAAGATAATTATTAAATACAATCTTTGATAATCTAGTACAAAATTTCAAGTACATAAATAATACATCGAGTTTGAAATTTGCGGGTTTTACAGCATCTAACTCGACCAATGATCCTTTCTCAACTATACAAGATGTTCTCAATTGACATATTTAAATACCACATCTGAATCAACACCACAAGAATTTCTACGCATAAATCTGCTGCCATCCTAGCTAAACCTTGCGGCTATCAACCCTTTAATGGATCCCACGAAGGCATAGAGTATCACAATCAATGTAACAAAACAATACACTCTTAAAAAAACCGACCTTTTCGTCCAGTGTTCGATATGTTTCTGTGCCAAGTACATCTCCACGGGGAAATACACCACGATAGGCCAAAAGTTGATCGCCCCTGCTACACCGACGACTTGGTTGAAATACGGGAAAAGTATGCTAAATCCCGTGGTGAATGCAACGTAAGCGGTCCGGAAACACAAGCTCAAAGGATTCAGTCTCAATGCCGATATTTGTTTCAGATCACCTGTCACGAATCTGCTGTTCGGATATTTTTCCCTAAAACATTGCTCAACACTTGCGAAGAGTGGCTGACTGAACACCTAATCATGCACGAATATTTTAAAAGAATGTGGAAACGTTACCTTAAAAAGAGACTCGTCGATGAAATTTCATACCTGATATCCTCCGACAAGATGAAGAACAACACATGCATTAGCAAAATCAATGAGCCAGTATGGTTCGTAAAACCCGAACCCAGTCAAGAGATTCCCAGGAGTGGAATCTCCAAATGCTGCGTACCCGAATCCTCCACAGCACAAGTAAAAGAAAGTTGTGGTGATGACAGCCAAAATGGATGCCTTCTTCATAGTGATCTTTTCGGGTGGATAAGACCTCAGAGTATCCTTCACATATTCAAAAAGTTCAATCCCTTTGTAATCAAATAATTAACCAGTGTTTTCTAGGAAAAAATACAAATTTTTTATTTCCCCGTACCATTATTTCTAGAAATATCACGGAAAATGGGAAAGCGAAGGCAATGTCTCCAAGTGCTTGAGAAATAGCCCATACTTTGCTGGCAGGGGTAGAAGCTGGATTTCCGGCAATGCTACCTTTGATTTCTCCATTCTCTATAAATATCCGGTTCCGAAGTCGAAATACAAGACAAATTAAATGGAAGCCACAAAACTTTAAATAGATTCAACTGTCCTCAGTTAACAACACTTTAAACATTCGTACCTATAACTTTGGCCAAGCCAAGTGCGGCTCCAATGGTAGAGTATATGAAAGACATCGTCGCAGCAATGACAGAAAGCCATTCAATATTCCGAAAATTAGGTATTTGGGATAAGATAATTTGAACTCCTCCAAAAATGATCATATAATAAGTGTTTCCATATTTACAGGCCGATTTATGCCCTTCGTTATGGTAACAATTCGATCTCTGAATGGCTCTGTATCATTCAAAATCAATTCATAATAAGATGGGTTATGTTCCCACCCGGGAAAGAATAGGCAACAATTAACATAAGCTTATCTACGTACCTCATACTGCTGGAGGATGTGATGGTATAAACAATACCTACCTTGATGAAATTTATCTTCACTATGATAGCGCACACCCAAGCATTCTTCTTACCTGACATAAAGTGCACAAAATATATATTCAAAGAATAAAGAATTCTTTAACCAGTGATAACATTCAATGATTTTAGAAGCAAACTCACATACTCTAATGAATGCTAAATTCTGAGGAGTGCATTTGGAAAAAAAATATTTTTTTCCCCAAAAAACACTTTATTTTTTTTAACAAAAACTTTTAATGAAAAAAACTAGTGTTTTGGAAGAGAAACTCATTAAAAACCGCTATAATAACACTTCTCAAGAACTCTAATTTTTTGCTTCTACGCTTCTGCCTGTGCTTCTCCTAAATAAACACTTGAAAAAACCAATTATTTGTATCCATACTAGCCAATTGTTTCATACAGCAAGCAGTCAGACGCTAAAGTACCACAAAACAAGCTTTTAAACTTTCACAAGTAAAAACCAGCAAAGAGAGAATTCGGGCACCCGAAGCCACGATTTGTAAACTAAGTCTCACCTAGAATTGCCCACACAGCATGCAAATATGAACCGTTTCTGTGAGGTCCATGATTGTGATCTGGATGTTTATAGCAATTGCAGAGAAACAAAGCAGAAGTAAGGGTGACTGATGCAAATGCCAACATGGTCAATGGACCTGCAATCCATCCGAGCTGTGACATGCTCCATGCTAGCGAAAGTACCCCGGAACCGATCACGGCAGTTATTATGTGTGCCAAAGCAGTCCATATCGTCCCTGATCGTTGGATCGGAGGAAGACACATATTCACTAATACTTTATTTCGATTAAAAAAAATTCATTTGCTCATAAGCTGTGGAAGGGAGAACGGAGACCAAAATATCTACCAGACTACGCTATGCTATACTGCCCTCCAAGATTGAAAAAGGAAATAATCGGGTCCAGTTTATAGCATATCAGCAAGATTTTTTTTTTTTGGGATTCCCTTATCATCCTCTAGGATAAGCATAATTGGAGTTTAAAGCAGGAAAAAAAGCAATCAAATTACAAGTTTGGTAGATGTCAAATTCGATTATGACCAGAGCACTAATTAAATAAATGGGGCAGGCCTAGACTCGTCAAGCTGAGCCGAACCAGAAACCCGGATATGGAATTGAAAAAGATGGAATGCTGCAACTTGAACAGATTCCAAGCACAAGATATTAACAATGAAAAGAAAACGGGAGATAAAACAAAGTAGAACAACAACAGCAGGAACGAATTAAACAGATATAAAAGGTTTGATACAGATGGTGATTCCAAGTTAATGGCAATATGGATAAAAGATCAAGCCTTTTTCGATCTTTATTGGGGAAAAAAGGAAAGCAAACAAAGAAAGTTTTGAAAATCCTACAGCCAAGATGGAAAAGGCTTAAGCTTTCTTGTATCTTTACCTACACCCCGCTGCAATTGCATTCAATCCGCCCCAACTTCAGACAACATAAATATTAGAAAAAGGGAAAAACCCAGATCAAAACTCTGGATTATTCTGCTCCTTTCTCTGGTTAATGAAGTCACTGATTTTCACAACCCTTGTCCAAAAATTTTCCCTATTAGAGAAAAAAGGTTTAAAAAGGCAAGCAATCGAGTCACCTTTCTTATGGGGATGCCTCACCCTCATGATTGCAGAGGATGATAAAGGAGGAATATTTGAGTGCAGTAACAGTGAACTGTCCAGATCATCAATGGAATCCATATTCACCGCCCAAGACCAAGGCCACAGTTTTCTCTCTTAATTTTGGTAGGATTCCCTTTTTTGAGTTGATTTTTGGTAGGATTTTTGTAGTCAGGTTTTTTTCAATCTTTTCTTGTTTCTTCTTGGTGTGTGTTTTCTATGTTTTGCTTCAAAGAAAGACAAGTTAGGTGGTGACATTATTCAAGAAAAATAACTGATTAAAAGTGATTAATTTAATTAAATTATATCATATTTTAAACAAAAAATACCAAAATAATCTATAAAAGATAAATAACTCAAATTTATGATAAATAATCTCACACAATCCATCATTTTCCAATGGATCTCACATGTATTTTACTTATTTTTTTTAATTATTTGAACTTAATAGGAGCACAATTATTTAGTTAATTTTTAACATATTTTATGCGTCATTATTGCAGATACGACTTCGACTGGGGTATTACATCTGATCTCAATTCTCATGCAGCTAATATTAGTTTGGCAAAACGTTAATTTTAATTTTGTATATATTGGTGTGTGACATTTTTAATCTTGTATTTTTTTTTCAATCGAAAATAATTATGTAATTATATTCTTTCGATCAATTTTAGTTTTTTCACATAAAATCATGTCATTAAACGAACAATATAATTTTTATTTTTTTTTATAATTACGTGTTTAAAAAAAAAAATTCAGTCACGGATCAAAGCACAATAAATCGCCCAAAACTCGAGATATAATTTTTGTCGGAAAAAAAAAAGACAAATGAAATCCAAACGTTGGCGATAAATCGATGATTGAATCGAAGCAGGCCGTAGGTTTCATTGGAGTTTCCCATTTTCCTCCTCTGGACCAATCAAAAATTTTCAGAAGCCGCCGATGAGTTTATAATTATAATATCACAATTATAAAATTAATGATGAATCATACGCAATTTAGATAGTTCCCGTATGCTTTATAAGATTGATGGTTGGTATTGAAAAATGTAAATAGCGTGTCCGTTTGTATTAACAATTTAAGCATCAAACAATGTCTGTAAGTGCTTTTGGCGCCGATTTCTTTCTTGGAAATTGCTTAGTGGTAATTGACGACATTCTTCATTGATACCTCATGGATGGGCCCATCCATCTCTAGGCCCAAACTCCCGGCCCATCTCTAGGGCCCACAGGTGAAGGACCCATGAGCAGCCCAGATATTCTCCTATAAATACCAGGTTTGAGCGTATGATTATTCATTCACTATATTGTTTTCAGCAGCACCCTTAGCTGCTCTCCCATTTATCCTCAGTCTCTGACTTGAGCGTCGGAGGGGCTACGCCAGGACACCCTCCTGGCCCCCTTCTAACGGTCTTATTTGTGATTTCAGGCTCAGGACAATTTCAAACCTGCGTCTGGATTAGTGACCCTCGCCGGGATCGGACCCTAAATTTCCCGTGAGTATCACTTGGCGCCGTCTGTGGGAAAACTTGAGTTGAGACGTAGAGATGGTAGGCAGGAAAGGAAGTAGAAGAGCTACCTCAGCATCATCGCGTCCTCAGAGGGGACCCGAACAGTCTCATGTTGAGACAAGACATGAACAACCGCGTCTTGAGACGAGACAGGAACAACCTCGTCAAGAGACAAGAACCGAGCAGCCCCTTCACGAGACAAGGGTCGAGCAAACCCGTCCCAATGAGAACGTGGGGAACTTGACCCTGGAGCAGTTGGGCCAATTTATCACCCGGACAGTGGATGAGGCCATGAAAAGGAATCAAGAGTCTGTGTTTGTAGAGGAACAGGCCGCTCGTCAGGAACGTGAGGAAAATGTTGAAGTCCACCAGAGCAGGGTGGAGGAGACGCAACCCCTCCCAACTGGGGAGATTAGTGAGATGGGGGAGATGTGGAAAGAGATACGGAGGTTGAGGGAGCAGGTAGGAAGCAGAGCGCCGGTACCCAAGAGAAGAAGCCCTTTTTCACTAGCCATCTTGGAGGAAGGGCTTCCTCCGAATTTCCGACAATCTAACATTGGTGAGTATGACGGACATACTGACCCCGAGGAACACTTGGGGAGATTTGAGAATGCGGCTTTGTTGCACCAATATTCAGATGGAGTCAGATGCAGGGTGTTTCTGGGCACGTTGGTGAGGTCAGCCCAGCAATGGTTTAATACCCTGCAGCCCAACTCTATACAGTCTTTTGAGGATTTTGCTACAGCTTTCTTGCACCGATTTGCCAGCAGCAAGAGGCATCAAAAAAATTATTTGAGCTTGTTTGTGATGAAACAGCAAGAGGCTGAAACTTTGCGAGAATTTGTCCAGCGTTTCAACAGTGCAGCGCTGGAGATACCAGCGGCTACCCCCGACATCATGATAAGTGCTTTTACCTAAGGGCTGAGGGGGGGAGAATTTTTCAAGTCGTTGGTCAAGAAACCTCCGTCGAGCTATGATGATTTGTTGGCTCGGGCGGAAAAATATGTGAATCTAGAGGATGCTCAGCGGTACAAGAGGATGGAGCAGCGGCCTGGGGGAGGAAGAGTTGAGGGGACGGAGAGAGGAGGAAGGAAGAGGGGTGCGGGCGAAAGGGAGGAGAACAAAACTAGAGGTAGAGGACAATTCTCCTCACATGTTCCTCTGAACAGGAATCAGGATAAAGTGATGGAGGTAAGGGAATCAGGGGAGAAGGGGGAGAAGTCGCAGAGGGTGGAGAGCAGTACTAGGCTTCCACCGCTGGGCAGGCAAGAAAGATCTACATCCAGGGATGACCCGAGATCTCGTTCATCATCTAGACGAGGTCGAGGCCCGCCCTGGATAAATCAGAGGGTTGGAGAATGGAGGAGAGAAGATCGAGATCAAGATGTCACTCGGGAACCCGTCGAGCCGGGGAGGGGAAGGAATGAGGACAACCACCCCACGAGAGGAATGATTCATATGATATCGGGGGGTGCTCCTGATGGAGATTCCGGGCGAGCTCGGAAGGCGCATGGAAGAAGGTTGGAGGNTGAAGGAATATCTTGCCGAGCTTCCTGTCCTGGCCAAGCCGGCAGTTGGTGAGCCTTTGTGGGTATATTTATCTACCACTGAAANTGTCCTTCCTCTATCTTTGGGACATGAGCCTCGGCGGGTAACGAAGATGACAACATTTACTGTGGTGGACACCCCATCCGCTTATAATGGAATTCTGGGGCGACCAGCCCTAAAGGATTTCAGAGCTGTAGCGTCCACGTATCATCAGAAGTTGAAGTTTCCTGTAGGGAAGGAGGTTGGAGTCTTATGCGGGGACCAGAGGGTCGCGCGTCGGTGTTATGAGGGGATGGTGAAAGAAGAGGGGAAGAGGGCGCGTGTGGAGGTCAATATGATCAGAAGGGGGCGAAGCGGGTTGCCCGTGGTAGTGAGGGAGGTTCATGAGGTGATGGATGAGAAGCCGGAGATCGTGGCATTGGGGCCCGATAAGAAGACGCTAAGGATAGCCCCTGACCTTGACCCAGAGATCAGGGATGAACTCATTACTTGTTTACATGCTAATCTCAGCGGGTTCGCTTGGTCAGCCCAAGAGCTCACAGGGACGAGCCCCGATGTAGCAGAACACCGATTAAACATTTTACCAAATTCTCGTCCCGTGAAGCAGAAGAAAAGACATTTCGGGCCCGAGAAAGATATAGTTATAAAAAAGGAGGTGGGAGAGTTGCTCAATGCTGGGCACATTCGAGAGGTACAGTTTCCTACTTGGCTCTCGAATGTCGTTCTTGTTCCGAAGAGTTCAGGGAAGTGGAGGATGTGTGTGGACTTCAGAGATCTCAACAAGGCATGTCCTAAAGATTGTTATCCTTTGCCTCGGATAGATCAATTGGTGGACTCCACAGCTGGACATCAGTATTTGTGCATGTTGGACGCTTATCAAGGGTACCATCAGATTCCCTTGGCTGTGGAGGATCAAGATAAAGTGAGTTTCATCACCTCTGAAGGAACTTTCTGTTACGTGGTCATGCCCTTCGGACTCAAAAATGCCGGAGCCACGTATCAGCGATTGATGGATAGAGTATTTTCTGAGCAGGTGGGAAGGAATGTCGAAGTGTATGTGGACGACATCATGGTAAAATCAAAAGACTCAGCCCAGCTCATACCAGATTTGGTGGAAACCTTTGCCACCCTCAGATCCTACGGGCTGAAGCTGAATCCTCAAAAGTGTATCTTCGGGGTGAGGAGTGGAAAGTTTTTGGGTTATATGGTGACAGAGAGAGGGATTGAGGCTAACCCCGAGAAGGTTCGAGCTATCCAAGACATGGTTTCTCCCCGAGGACCGAATGATGTGCAGAAGTTGACGGGGAGGATCGCAGCGTTGGCGAGGTTTATCTCGAGGTCTGCTCACAGAAGCTTACCGTTCTTCCGGACTTTGCGGAAGGCGAAAAAATTTGAATGGGGTCCGGATTGTGAGAAGGCTTTCACAGAATTGAAGGAATATCTTGCCGAGCTTCCTGTCCTGGCCAAGCCGGCAGCTGGTGAGCCTTTGTGGGTATATTTATCTGCCACTGAAGGAGCTGTGAGTTCGGTCCTTGTCAAGCTAGATGGATCCGTTCAACAGCCGGTTTACTATGTTTCGCATGCACTCAAAGGGGCAGAGATCAGATACTCAGGGTTGGAAAAATTGGCTTTGGCTTTGGTGATGACAGCAAGACGTTTGAGGCCATATTTCCTATCTCATCCAATTGTGGTACTCACCAACAGTCCATTGGGGAAGATCTTAACTCATTCAGATATGTCTGGTCGTTTGGTCAAGTGGACTACTGAACTGGGAGAGTATGACATCCAGTATGAGCCGAGAACAGCTATTAAAGCACAAGCCTTAGCCGATTTTCTGGCTGAGACCGTGCATCAAGAAAATGAGGACCCTTGGAAAGTATACGTGGATGGTTCATCTTCGAAGGAGGGAAGTGGGGTGGGAGTGGTACTGATTTCACCGGCTGGGGAGGAGGTGAAGTTAGCGGTAAGGTTGGACTTTCGAGCATCCAACAATGAGGCAGAGTATGAAGCTGTGTTGGCAGGACTTCGAGCAGCCAGAAACGTGGGAGCTACCCAAGTACTTATTTTTTCTGACTCACAGCTGGTAGCACAACAGATGAAGGGAATGTATGATGTGAAAGATGAAAAACTTATTGAGTATGCTCAAGAAGTGGACAGAGTCAGAGAAAAATTTGCAGAGATTACATTTGAACAGATTGCCAGGAAAGAAAATGAAAAGGCGGACACTCTAGCCAAAATCGCTGGAACACTGGGAAGTTGGAAGACTAGAGATGTGGTAGTCCAAGTTGAACTCACACCTCACACGAGTTCACCCGCATTTGAACAGGGGGAGAAGGATTGGAGGACTGGCTTAATTGATTACCTGAAAGAGGGAAAGCTTCCTGATAACCCTCGCGAAGCTCGTAAGTTGAAGACAAAATGTTCGTGTTATGTGATGATCGGAGAAGTGTTGTATAGAACGTCTTTCGCAGGGCCGCTTCTTCGATGCTTGAGTTATCAAGAGGCTGATTATGTACTCCGAGAAGTTCATGAGGGGTGCTGTGGAAATCACTTGGGGGATTATGCGTTGGCAAGGAAGGTGTTGCTAGCCTGTTATTCTTGGCCCTCAGTGCTGCATGATGCTCAAGAGATAGTGATGTCTTGTGATAGTTGTCAACGTCATGCCCGGTTGCATCACCGGCCGACCACGATGATGAAGGCTATCACGGCCGCTTGTCCTTTTGACCAGTGGGGAATGGATATTGTGGGGCCTTTTCCTATAGCTCCTGCTCAGAAAAAGTTCTTATTGGTGGCAGTTGACTATTTCTCGAACTGGGTGGAAGCAGAGCCGTTGGCAAGAATCACTGAGAATGACGTTCTGAAATTCTTATGGAAGAATATAGTGGGCAGATATGGGGCGGCTAGAAGATTGATATCTGATAATGGGAGACAGTTCCAAGGGGCTAAGATCAAAGCTTGATGTAAAGAGATGAAGATCCAACAAGTCTTTACATCTGTAGCTTACCCGCAGAGTAATGGGCAGGTGGAGGTGACTAATCGAACGCTGGTGCAGGGTCTGAAAGTTCGACTTGGCAATGCTAAGGGAAATTGGGTTGATGAGCTACCAAGTGTCTTATGGGCATACCGAACCACCCCAAGAGAAGGAACCAAAGAAACTCCTTTCAGTTTGGTCTATGGTAATGAGGCAGTGCTCCCAGCTGAGATTGGGTTGGAATCAGCAAGAATAATGTTTTATGACGAAGACAATGATGCGAGACGCGCCACTGACCTTGATCTTCTGGAAGAAAAGAGAGAGGCTGCCAGCATTCACATGGAAGCTTATAAGAACCGTATTGCACAGTCTTATAATCGGAGGGTCGTTCAGAGAAACTTCCAGGTAGGTGACTTGGTCCTGAGGAAGGTGCCAGAAGAGCAGAGAGGAAAGTTGGACCCAAAGTGGGAGGGTCCCTTCAAAGTGATCGAGAGGCTGAGCTCTGGAGCCTATTACTTGGAGAATGCACAAAGCAAGGCTTTGAAGAGGCCTTGGAATGCTTATCACCTTAGGAAGTATTATTCTTGATTCTATCGTTGATGTATTTTATTTTCTGAATTTTCCTATGTAATCCGTTGGAATTCAATAAAATCAAGTTCTTCTTTTCAATTCATGAAAGTTGTTGCATTGTGAGGGTGAGAAAAATTAAATTTTCCTACTAAGGCATCGCCTAGTAGAGGAGCAGAGTAGCGTGCAGGAGAAAAATTTTATTTTCATACTAAGGCATCGCCTAGTAGAGGAGCAGAGGACAGGAGAAGAATTTTATTTTCCTACTAAGGCATCGCCTAGTAGAGGAGCAGAGGGCATGAGAAAAATTAAATTTTCCTACTAAGGCATCACCTAGTAGAGGAGCAGCGTGCCGGAGAAAAATCAAATTTTCCTACTAAGGCATCGCCTAGTAGAGGAGCAGCGTGCAGGAGAAAAATCAAATTTTCCTACGAAGGCATCGCCTAGTAGAGGAGCAGCGTGCAGGAGAAAAATTAAATATTCCTACTAAGGCATCGCCTAGTAGAGGAGCAGCGTGCGGGAGAAAAATCAAATGTTCCTACTAAGGCATCGCCTAGTAGAGGAGCAGAGTAGCGTGCAGGAGAAAAATTTTATTTTCATACTAAGGCATCGCCTAGTAGAGGAGCAGAGTACGGGAGAAAAATTAAATTTTCCTACTAAGGCATCGCCTAGTAGACGAGCAGAGTGCAGGAGAAAAATTAAATTTTCCTACTAAGGCATCACCTAGTAGAGGAGCAGCGTGCACGAGAAGAATTTAATTTGCCTACTAAGGCATCGCCTAGGAGAGGAGCAGCGTGCAGGAGAAAAATTTTATTTTCCTACTAAGGCATCTCCTAGTAGAGGATCAGCGTGCAGGAGAAAAATGAAATTTACCCACTAACGCAACGCCTAGCAGAGCAGCAGCGTGCCGGAGAAAAATTTAATTTTCCTACTAAGGCATCGCCTAGTAGAGGAGCATTGTGCAGGAGAAAAATGAAATTTTCCTACTAAGGCATCGCCTAGTAGAGGAGCAGCGTGCAGGAGAAAAATCAAATTTTCCTACTAAGACATCGCCTAGTAGAGGAGCAGCGTGCAGGAGAAAAATTAAATTTTCCCACTAAGGCATCACCTAGTAGAGGAGCAGCGTGCCGGAGAAAAATTAAATTTTCCTACTAAAGCATCGCCTAATAGAGGCGTTCGAGGGTGGAGGGCTTGGATCTTATTTTCCTGCTACGGTGTCACCTAATAGAGGAGTTCGAGGGTGGAGGTCTTGAATCTTATTTTCCTGCTAAGGTGTCGCCTAATAGAGGAGTTCGAGGGTGGAGGTCTTGGATCTTATTTTCCTGCTAAGGTGTCACCTAGCAGAGGAGTTAGAAGGTGGATGTGTTGAATTTTTATTTTCCTGTTAGAACATCGCCTAGCCGAGGAGCTAGAGGGTAAGGACGTCGAATTTTTACTTGCTTGCTTAAGGTATGCCTACTAGAAGAGAAGGAGAGTTGGATACTTTATTAGCCCTTGTGGTTTAATAACATCAAAGATAAATTCGTGAGAAGCAGTAAATTCAAATGCAAAATACTCAAGGTTGCATAAAACGAGTTTCAAACATGCCAAAAGTGCGCGAAAGGAAATAACCAAGTGTAAACATCGCAAAAGTCGCATAATCCTATGGAAAGTAAAGCAGTGCAAAAAATAACATAAACACAGGAGCTCGGTCTAAGAATCGGGGGGGAGACTCGATATGAAGCCCTCAAGGTCGATGAAGTCAGTAGGGGCCCCTGGCGGAGGATAGCCCTGAGCCTTGAAGAGGCTGACTGCACCCTCGAAACCCACCCCCAGGTAGTGAAAAGCTTTCGGACCACAGATCTCGACAAATTCTTCGGATTTGAGAAATTCCTCTTTGAAGGAGGAGGCTTCTGCAGCATGTCGCGCCTTGGCGTCTTTAAGTTCAGCTCGCGAATTCTTTAACTCCTCCTTCAGCTTCTGGTTCTCTTTGGCGTGGTCCTCTATCAGCCGCTGAAACTCCTGTTTCTCCTTCAAGAGCTCGCCACATTGAGCTTGGGACTCCGAAAGCTCCTTAACGTGTGTCGCTTTCGCTTCATCTAGGGTCGCCTGGAGTTGGTCGCAAAGAGCCTTACTTTCGCGTAAGTCATGGCAAGCGCTGGACCGGGTAGCATTGGCACGCTCCACCAACTCCCCTAAGTACATCATGCCCTGAGTAAGATAGATAAGAGTGAAAAAACGACAAGAAAAGCAAGCATATATTGAATATCAACCTAGAATCTGGAATGAGAAGTATACCTCAGCGATACTGCTGCATGTCCGGCGGGTAAGATCAGACCATCCCAGTGAACTCATGAACGTCGCATCTGCATGGGAAGGAAGCTGATACAATATCTTCTGAGCTAAATGAGAAGGACCTCGACCAACGATGACCGACTTCGGCGTGTATAAGGGGTGTATACTCGGCCCGGTGATAGGCCCATCATCCGACTCGGGTGCTTCTGGAGAGGAGACCGTTGTGGCTGAGATCTCAGAAAACTTGCGCTTGCTCTTCTGTGGAATGGACGGGCCAGGGTCGGCGGATGTCTTTTCTTTGCCAGATGGAGGATGTGATTCAGCCTGAGGAGGTGGGGAGGAGGCTCGCTCCTGAGTGGAAGAGGAGGAGCCTGCCTTCTTCTTCTTTGCCGGGGTGGGCAGGCCAGCAGGTTTTGTCGTGGTGGTAGAGCATGTTCCCTTCATCCCCGTCTTGAGTGCTGAGGCAACTGACTTCTGAGGTACTGATGATGAACCCTCAGTCTTCTTCTTTGCAATTTCACGGAGAAATAGAGCATTCATAACTCTAGTACCTGCAGGCAAAGACAATGAACCAGATGAGAGTGTTATCAAGTAACATAATAAGCAAAAGGAAAAACGAGAAACATAAAAAGTGAGAGTATCTACCAGCATTCTCCTTCAGCTTAATTTTTGCAGGACTTAACCCGGCGTGACACAGAAGATCTTCAGATAGAAGTTTGGGAATGTTAAAGCATCGGTCTCCAAGTACACTCATTATCTGCAGATACTCCTTATCTTTCTTATAATCCTTGGAAAGGTCGGGCTTAGTGAAAGTAGGGTATCAATCCGTGAAGCAAGTTAATTCCTTAGGAGGCTGGATAAAGAAGTAATATTTTTTCCAGTCCTTCACGTGACTGGGGGCCCCGTCGAAAAGTTTGTGACTAGATCGAGAGGTCACATAGAAAGGTCCGTCCTTAGACTTGGCTAAGACCAGGAAGTAGGAGAAAGTCGTGCAGTTCAGCGGAAGGTCTAAGGCCCTAAATAGCACAGCGAAGCAGCATATCGAGCGGAAAGCATTGGGAGTGAGTAAACCTAAGTGCACCTGATAGTACTTGCTTAACTCTTGGAGGAAATCGCACAAGGGAAAACGAAGACCGGCATCAAAGTGGTGCTGAAAGAAAGTGTAGCAGCCATTGGGAGCTAGATAGGGTCGGTCCTCAGAGGTAGGAATGATTATCTGATGGGAGGAAGGAATGTGCCACAAAGTCCTAAGTTTTGACTCGTTACCAGGAGGGATGTGGGAAGACAAGTGACCGTACCATAAGTTGTCTGCTTCAGATATGTTCATTTGTTGGTTCACGTGGCGGGCTTCCTTACCAGGACGACTGTGGGTAGTGACTGCCTCATGGGAATCAAGAGTGAATTCAGGATCAGTTAGAGAAGTCCTACTCTGGTTAGACTCACTAGATTCACTAGACTCGCTAGACCCGCCAGATCTCTCAGACTTACTCGAATAACTAGACTCGGAATCGGAATAGGATGAAGACATTAGTGTTAAGGGTAATCAGACAGAAGAAGGAGAAAACTGACCCGGAAGAGACGTGAAAGAACACTCGAAAAGCCACAAGGATGAGCCGGTGACAAGCACAAGTGTGATGCACGCTCGTGCGGGGCGAGGAAGCGCCGGGCGAGCGTGCGCTATCAGGGCGCTTGGGCGAGCGTGTCACGGGACTGGGCGAGCGTGGCTGTCGGGCCGCTTGGGCGAGTGTGTCACGAGGCTGGGCGAGCGTGGCGAGCGGGACAGGCACGGGCTGGGCGAGCGTGGCGAGCGGGACAGGCACGGGGCTGAGCGCTTGTGTGCGCACGGCAGGGATGAGCCTGGCGGAGGCGCTGGGCGAGTGGCTGGGCGAGCGCTAAGCGAGTGCCCGGGCGAGCTCTTGGCAGGGCGAGGCGTGTGCGTGCGGCAAGGGCGAGCTTGCGGCAGGGACGCTGGGCGAGCAAGCGGACGGTTGGGCGAGCGTGCAGCGTGGCGCAAGCTGGAGGCATTGGGCGAGCAAGCGGACGGCTGGGCGAGGCTAGGGCGGTCTACGTGAGGGCGAGGCTAGGGTTGTCTGCGCGAGGGCGAGCGTGGGGCGATGAGCTCAGGCGAGCGGGCGAGCGCGCGCTCGGGCGAGCGTAAGGCTAGGCGCGGCGACGTGAGGTGATGGCTGGGTGTGGGCTCGGGCGAGAGGGAGTGGCACGGGGTGCTGGCTAGGTGTAGGCTCGGGCGAGAGGGGGCGGCGTGGGGTGCTTGCTGGGCGAGGCTCGGGCGAGGCGATGGGTAGGGTGCGTACGATGGTGACGGTGAGGTGATGATGAAGCTGTGTTAGAGTTAACGCGCAGGTGGAGCGTATGTGAATTGCAGAGGAAATTATGTTGGGGAGAAGTGAAATTGAAGTAGGGGAGGACCTCTATTTATAGGGGAGCTCAGACCAAATCTTACCATTCAGGAGGAGATTGCGATTTGATTTGATATCTTTCTCTATGGAGCAGGATTACGATTTGATTTGCTTCCAAATTTTCTGAAGAGCTTTTGGGGGCGTTGCCCCCAAACCCCCACGACCTGACCGGGCAGGTCGATCCCCGTAATTTTCGCAGCGGTAAACATCGTCGTTAACGACAAACAAAATTAATTTTTCTAGCACGGTACGTCCACGTCGCTGATAGACCAAGAACAACACAATTAATCGAACTTTGAACCTACGATTCAGTTCGACTCGGGAGGGGGAGACTGGTGATACCCCATGGATGGGCCCATCTCTAGGCCCAAACTCCCGGCCCATCTCTAGGGCCCACAGGTGAAGGACCCATGAGCAGCCCAGATATTCTCCTATAAATACCAGGTTTGAGCGTATGATTATTCATTCACTATATTGTTTTCAGCAGCACCCTTAGCTGCTCTCCCATATATCCTCAGTCTCTGACTTGAGCGTCGGAGGGGCTACGCCAGGACACCCTCCTGGCCCCCTTCTAACGGTCTTATTTGTGATTTCAGGCTCAGGACAATTTCAAACCTGCGTCTGGATTAGTGACCCTCGCCGGGATCGGATCCTAAATTTCCCGTGAGTATCATTCATGAAATGTATACTACTCGTTTTTCATTAAAATAAACCAACCAACTTTATTATTTAAAAATCCAAATGAAGGCAGTGCAAAACATAAAATCGTAAGATGACAACCAAACCTAAAACTAGTATTTTTCAAAATAAAACATAAGTATCTTAAATCCTCTCAAAACCCTTCCAAAGTATAAAAGTCATAAAGGTCATCAAAATCTTTAAAATCATAATAATACAGAAAAACTGACAAATGTTCTCGGGTTATGTGCACCATCAGTCCAGCTAGTTCAACCATCAAGTCCTCCAACATCATCAAAATCATGCTCACCTGCATCGATCACACTTAGTGAGTCTAATGACTCAGCAAACCTTAACCATGATAGCAAGTAATACATATACATTTACATGCAACAGTGAAAATACTTTTAATAAAATAGTTTTTCATTAACATGTATAACTTTAAATCCTTTCATTTCATCATATACTTTTCCTTTCATCATATACGTATATGTTTATCTTTTTATTGAATTCAGATCATTAATTGTGACTTTCGTTTCTGCTTTTGGTCGATGGATCCATCTACGTATAACCACGATACCAGGCGGAAAGGGATATCAACGACACTTTCACCCGTCAACTGACCTTACATATCATCATATCTTTTCGTATTAGTCACAATCAAGTCACCCCCTTCAATTCCTTTCATTATATCTATCACTTATAACATTTTTCTTTTAAACTAAGCATGCAATACGTCTTTTAGTATTATCATTTTTTATCACAAAATTTCATTAACTTTCAAAATAACCATTTAAACATTTATTACAGCATTCAGGGCACTGCCAGGACGTCTAACATTTTTCAGGTGTAAAATGACTGTTTGCCCTTGAAACCATAACTTTCCCAAATTACCCGTGGACCTTAAAACGATGATTCAAATCCATTCAAACTTAATATAACACCTTAAAATACACCCATAAACATTTTTTAAACGTAAACTTAAGCTCCTAGACTAATTTCTCAATTTGTTTTAAAACTTGAACCTACATTCCGGTTTTAACCTGAATCGCCTTGAAACTTAACCAAACATTACCAAACTTGAACCATAGCTTATCAACACCTAACAATACCCTATGCAATCCAAATCATGCCACTTAAAACCCTTGAACAAGCCTATAAGCCTACTGAATTTTTCTGCCCTAGTTTTGAAAACCCAAATTTGAACAACCATGAGTTCCTTCAAGCCTAGACCCTAACCACCATGTCCAGACCCTATGAAACCTTCCCAGGACCATACTTGAGCCCTTGACAAGCTACTGGACCAGACTAACGAACCTAGCTTGCACAGCCCTCAACCCGTCACTCCATAAGACCTGCGCGACCCAAGCTTCAACCTAGGGCCTTCCTACTTGCACCAGCCTTCCCTCAAGCCATCTAGGACCATGACTAGACCCCCTTAGGACCCCTGGACGTGACCCAACAGCAGCACACATCCTGCTCCTTCCTAGCTCTCAAAACCGAAACCGTAAAAAATTTCCCTTCCCATAGCCCTATCATGGCAGCCCTTTGTGCAACATCAAAATGGATTTAATAGCATGAAAACTCAAGTTTTGATCATGTATTGTCATAAAAAAGAAATATAAAAAGTGTATAGTATTTTTCATGCAATCATGTTAAATACACATAATATGGTATGAACGATGAGTGAAAGAAGATTAAGACGTGTCTTTGCGTGTTTTACGCACAAAAAACAATCCTTGATGCAAGGGACGTTGGCGGAGATACGAGGGATGAAGCTTGCTGCGTTTAATCTCTTCAAACTTACGTGAATTGCTTGAAAACGTGAGGTGTGTGACCGTGTGATGGTGGAGAGAAAACTAGGAGTCTTTTGAAGCTTGGTGGCGTGTGATATGAATTGTTTTAGGGTTTGAAACCTCAAGTTTTAATATAAAATATATGGTACAAGTTTAGGTCCAACAATCATAATACATTAGGCACATTAGAAAGTAAGAAAATTATTTCGTTTAGGAAAATTTTCGAAAATATTATCCGAGTTCCCAAAAAGTCCTTATTTTCGTCAAATATCGATTACCGGTTAAAAAAAGTCCTATAAATACCATCATTTAAAAACTCTTTATATACTTGGTATCCTTTTCTCATTTAATTTGTCATATAAATATCATCATATTATCAGGAAAAAAATAAGAAAAATTTGTGCAAAAATTCAGTAGAAAATAGAGGAGAAGAAAAATGGGTGAGAAAATGACAAAAAATGAGGAAAGTACTTGAAAATTAGTAATCAATGTCAAAAAACTCTGAAAAAGTTACCTAAACTTCCTATCACACCCAGAATCAAGTTGGGGTGGGAGATGTAGCCAAAAATTCACAAATTACTTTTAAAAAAATAAAAACCGTGAGAATCTACAAATGTATATTTCCAAAAATAACATTTTTTGATTGCCTGTTCATGCACTTGAAACTTTTGCTTAATGCTTTCCTTTTGTTTTGGTTATAACATAATGTTGTTCTTTGTGTTGAGTAGAATCTAGACATGTCAGAAAATTGACCGGAAAGTCAACGGAAGCTATTATTATCTGGTAGCAAATTGCTAGCTATCCAATTTTAAAATTTCAATTATGGGCAAAATATGTTGATTTTCTTAGAAAACTATGTATAAAAAAGTTGTAGATCTTGTCGTTGGAATGATTATCTTCAATTTTATGATTTTTTTCATAAATTTAAAATGTATCCAAGCACCAAATTTAATCAAAATCTGAATTTAGACAAGTTAATTCTCGAAGAATCTTACTAACACATGAATTATCACAAAATTGATGAATATAGGAATATTGAAGCAATTGGATTATCAAAGTAAATCACTCTGTGAGATAGAAATGTGAGGTTTATTATTGATTTTATGACATGTTTGGCATTCGGCTTGGAATTTATCGTATAGTTTCATAACTACGGCTTGATTCCTATATATTGCATCATATAATGTATTTCTTATTTATTGATCATATTGTACTTCATATTGAATTTTTGGATTTATTTTTATTGGTTACTGATCGTTTTTTACTGATTGAATGACTAAATGATTGAATGAACGGACCCGGGACGACCGTCATTGTACCATATTTCTAGTCCACTGGACAACATGACTTAAGCTTGGAAAGTGATTCCTATGAACAACGGGTTCCAATCCAGGTATATGGTTCATGTGAACAACGTGACTTGGGTTTGGAATAATGAGTTCACCTTGACTCGTACTAATACATTGTACATATTCTATATGAGTATGTGGGGAAAGTGCTACACCGAATAATGGTGGGAGCCACCTCTTTAGCATGCATATCCATTCTAGAATCGTGACAGTCATAAAGTATGATCGTGTAGAAAAGCGTTCGCTTGACGCCAAGCTATGAATAAATTGTAGTAACGCTTCCGCTATTATGTTTATAGTATATTCATAGTATAACTATATTATAATTAGTTTTACATTATATTATAGTTGGTATTTGGGGCCCACATTATTTATCATATTAGTTAATTGGAACATGAACTTTGTTTATTTTTCTTTAAAATGATGCATGAAAATCTTTGAAGAGTCATTTGTTAATTTGAAATAATGTAAGATCAATGATTTCTAATATGTCGATAAATCTCAAAACAGGCAAAGAATCTAAAATTTATTTTATTCTATTTTATTTTTTGGGGGGAAATACAAACAATCAATTGATTAAGCAACAAAGTTAAGATGGTTGCTCTATACCATCCCTGGAGCTGCAAGATAATATCTTTGAAACAAACTATGGCCTCAAAGTCGGTAGATCATCGCGAATTTGGATAGATGGTTGCTGCATGTTGCTCCTTTCTATCTCAAGAAAATTCGTACGAAGTTCGTTTCGTTGGAAAATAAGCGAATATGCATGGTTTGCTCATACATTTGTTACGCTAGTCCTTTTAATTCTTATGACAGCCTTGGTTTCATTTATGATGTTTGGCTTAGTGATTGTTGAATTGATAAAATGTTTCTTTTTCCAAAAAAAAATAAAAAATAAACAACAAAATTAAGATCGTTATTCAATGCATTTGGATGTGCGAATTTGAGGTGATTCTGACTTTTTAAAATTCACGTTAATATCGATAAAAGTATTGTGTGAGAATAAATATATTCCCACTTTGAAATTAATGAAGCTTTCAAGTGTTTTTCTAATGTCGTACAAAATTCCTTGTCAATTTCAAATGATACCTAAAAATTGATGAAAGAAAAAAAAAAGGTATGCTACTTAATTATACACGGAATCTTCTTTTGGAACCGTTGTGGGAACCAGATTACTCAAAGAGACTTTATTTTGCTTTATATGCCTGTGCCTGTCGCCATTGAATTTTAATCCCTATCATTATGCCCCAAAAAAAAAAAAAAAACAACAACAACAACAACAACGTGCACCCTACAAACATACTTTTAAAATTAGTGGGAAACTTTTCTTACAATCGGATGATTTTAAAAAAAAAAAATCTTTTTTGGGGTGTTCGAGTTGGTAAAATTGTTGAACATGAGGTCTAATGATCTCAAGTTCGATTTCACATATCAACATTTTCTGGGTCGAGTTTGTCTAACAAGACTTGTTTAATACAGTTTACTCGACTGACGTGATTTACAAACTATTGTGTTAAGTTGAGTGTATACCCAAAAATAGTGTTAACATGTTAAAATAAAGCATATGATATTCAAAATTTCTGTACAATTTTTATTTTTCAACGCGGACATTCCACACAAGAAAAACCCGAAATTTCAAAAGTTAATAATTTTAGACAAAAACTTGTGTGAGACGGATCTCTTATTTGGATCATCCATGAAAAAGTATTACTTTTTATGCTAAGAGTATTATTTTTTATTGTGAATATCGGTAAGGTTGACCCGTCTCACATATAAAGATTCGTGAGACCGTCTCACAAAAGACCTATTCATAATTTTATTTCGAAAAAGTTTATTTTGTATCAGTTGTATATCACTTTTGTAACATATTTATATTTATATATTCCGATAATTTTGTAGATATTAATATGAGTTTTGTTTTAGTTGTTAAATTTATTAGTGACACGTACACTAACTTGATCACATCTAAAGAGAAATAGTGTTGTTTACAATCAATTTTTCAAATAACTGGTACAATACAATTCATTAAAAAAAAACACTAAACTTTTTAAAACTTATATGGATTAATATATTTATTAATCAATCATAATTATAATTTGGTATATATTGTTCGGATTCAAAACTGTTTCGATATAGTAGTTTACGATGTGCCAAGATCCCTTACTATGAATTCTAGATACTCATGGTCTTCAAAATTAAAGATTGTTTCTAGATTTTTAATAATTTTTGTGGAGTTTAAAAATCTAGAAGTATTTAATATAAAATTTTATATACTCTATAAAAGTTTAGTCATATTTAACGTAAATTTTTATAGAATTTTTAAAATTAATTTTGTATTCAAATTTGACTTAAAAATCATACAAAAGTCCAGAGATATTTAAAATATCAACTTATTTTTGATGACTCCATGAAATTCTATTAAGTATAAAAATTAAAGCTTAAAATACAACTATAAAATATCGAAAAATATTTTTTGATTCAACTTAAAGATTTAGAAGAATATTTAATTGAGAAATATCACAAACTCACTTTCATTTATATTAAAACAATATCAATATAAACACTAATTAATTCATTTTTCNACTTAAAAATCATACAAAAGTCCAGAGATATTTAAAATATCAACTTATTTTTGATGACTCCATGAAATTCTATTAAGTATAAAAATTAAAGCTTAAAATACAACTATAAAATATCGAAAAATATTTTTTGATTCAACTTAAAGATTTAGAAGAATATTTAATTGAGAAATATCACAAACTCACTTTCATTTATATTAAAACAATATCAATATAAACACTAATTAATTCATTTTTCCCATTAATATGTTCTTTTTCTTTTCTTTGGGCTTTTTAAAAACATATATATATATATATATAATATTAATACTAGTTTAAAATAAAATTATTAACATCGTTCATTTTATTTTCCTAGTTCTGATCACGAAACTTCATGAAATTTAAAATTATATTTATAAAATTTTCATAAAAATTTGTTACCCTACACAACAAAAAAATTATAATATTTTTATAATATACTTCTCTATTTTCAAGTTCAAATAATTATCTTGTTTATTTTTTTGTTATATATATTTTTAAAAAATAATTGATATAGTTTTCATACAAAAATTTACTAAATGAAAATATTTTAAGTTTGATTATTTATTAATATTGAAATTATTGTTTCATATTTTTTTAAAATTATAATTAATTAAATAAGAATGTTGAATTGATTTGAATAATTGAAGTTTAGTTGCAATAAATATAGTATTGACTTGTTTTTATCATATTTTATTAAAAAAATCAATAAGTAATTTTTTTTTTTAAAATAAATAAAAGTTATTCACATTCAATTGTTAGTTCAAAAAAATAAAAATAATCACGATCATAAATTACAAAATTCACATGGTTCTATGAAAAAAGTTAACAAATGTCAATAAAAGTACAACAAAATAAATCTACAAAATTTTATGAAAATATTTAGAAATTTGTGTGATTATATCAACTCTAAAAAAGTTTGATTTGCGCTTCTTTAACATGCTCCGGAACTTGAATTGATTCGGCCTGAACATGATGGTTTTCTTCAGGGGATGCTACCCATCTTGAAAATCAAAACAATGTTTGGGATAGAGTGAGATTTCTTGAGAACGATCGACTGCCGGGATCTGTGCTTCTTGCCAGGGAAAGGCTTTTACATAGGTTGGGTGCTGTCACGCTCTCCAGTGGCAGGTTGGTCATGGATGATCCGAACACGATAGCAAGCCAAACCATGAATACGTTGTCTGTTAAAATTCTCGAGCTCTTCTTTTTGAATTATTATTATTTCCCCTCTGTTGGAGTTCTTATAACGTTTGTCGTTTAATATCCCTTATAGTCCATCCCAGTTTTTACCTCTTCATTTGTTAAGATCACTAATTTATCTTTCTTCAAGGCAGAGTGACCGGAGTTCATCAAGCGCCCTTCATAATGACTCGCTCGTCGGAGATGAACTTAGGCATGTATTATGTATATGCTGGAGATTTGGAAACAGAGATATCTAGAGAATGGATAACCACAATCGACTCTGCAAACAACACCATCGACCAAGAAATAAGGACGAGACCTCCAGGACTGGCTCAAGATCTACTGAACACTTTGCACGTGGATGTGTACTGTATGCCGCAAGAAGTTGATGAAGGAGATGGCACATCAAATGCATCAAGGGAATGTAGCATATGCCTAGAGCGTTTCATGGAGGGAGACGAGCTGATGTGGTTACCATGTGGACATGGGTATCATGTTTGCTGCTTGGATCCCTGGGTGCGAATATCATATGGGGACTGCCCGTATTTTCGCCAGGGTATCATTGTATATACGGATGGAGCTTCAGATGTTCCCCAGGTGGAACCGGTTGAAGGCAGGTCCTAATACCTTCATGTATAATTAGAAATTTCTTATCTATAAAATCTACCTGTTCAACGTAAATTTTATATCTCTATGATTAACGATTCGTGAAACTAATAAAATTATAATTATTTCCACTTATTTAATTTTTGAACTTTTCTCAAAACAAGAATTAATTTTATTCATAAAAAAATAATTCTTTTAAATGTTTTAAAAAATAACCTAAAAATTTTGCAGGATCGAGCATCCGTGGCAACGACTATTGAATCCAAAAAAAAAAAAGAATCCAAATATGTGGATATGGATTGAAAAATTAATATCCAAACTCCTTTTAGCGGATTAAAGTATGATATATATCAAAGATAAGTCAGACCCGTATAGCAAAAACAGCACAAAGATCGGAAAATCGATCCATGCGCAGACCTAGCCGGTATTAAAAACAGATATATATGCAACTACATGCATTTTGCACCTCAAAGCCTACAAGCAAGTCCAAATGACAAAACGAGCCATTGCAAAAACCACGGGGAGAGATGTCTCTCTCAAGTGGAATCAGTTTCAGTTGTCCATTGATCTTGAGTACTACAAGATTAGTCTATAAAAGGTAAGATCTGTTGGTGCTTTGCCATTTTTGCCCGACAGCGATTCGTCAACCAACCACTAACCTCATGTACAAAAAAGATTGATTTCATACCAAAACACATAGCAATTATCCATCGGCTATAATTCACTTGAGAAAGTGAGGGCTGATCAAACCAGCAATCTCGAGGAACCCAACACGATCCCTTCCTCCAAAAATTTTCTTTAGCTTATCGTCACAGACAATGACCTTCTTATCTGCAGCATCCTAGAATGAGATGAGAAACCGAGTCAATTCTTCTTCAATTATATGTGCAAAGTGAAATCACATGGTTTCCTCATCTTTTACCTAAGATAAAAGCTAAATCCCGGTCGAACTAGAATTATATCAGGCAAAAATAGTTTAATTGTCATCAAACAACCTTTTCAATTCTAAACTATAAGGAATTGACCGCATGAACTTCTATCTTCAGTTCATGTTGCATAAAATTAAAACCTCAATGATCCAAAATCACTAGATTCGTGAGACATATTTGTGTATAAGTGAAGTCTTAAATTCTTGCTAGCAGAAGGAAAATTCAAGTTAATCTTTCTCCAGGGAAAAAGACTGATAGATGAATACTATGTTGGGGGCATTGTATCCTAAGCTTTTTTTTGCTGACACAAACAGGTAAGTGATAAAAATCCTGAAGTTGTTCGAATTGACTCAACTGAACAAGGACCTGTTGCTAACTTACAAATGAAAAGAAATGAACAGAACCCAATATATGTAAATTCAGCTGCAAGACCTCCAGGATAGAGTTAAATTGATCAGTGTCAGTATATCAACACAATTCATTGGCAGACCCAGAACTTTCACATAGGGGGGAAAGCCGCCAAACTACAACTTTAAAGCTTGAAAAAGCCGAAGGGCTGTGAAATCATGTATATGGATCTCGTGAATATATAATACATGAAAAAATTAATGTACAGAAGAAATTGAAAGAGAAAAGGGGCCGGTCACCCTGCCTACCACCATCTGGCTCCGTCACTGCCATGTATCATGGTTAATTGCCAAATACAGAACAAAAAAACTACTCAAATTTAAACTTTTTTCTGCGCTCTATAATCTACAGCAGCTGCTGCCATCGGTGTGTCAGTTGCAAATGGAAATAGCGGAGGTAAGATTTGTTCAACAATGCATAAACCGAGAAGGAAATAATGTAATCGATGTCACACAGACACTTCATACACCACAACTGAAGAAAACACAAGAACTTGCAAACTCCAGATCCCATACTATACACAAATCATAAGATAATAATAACGCCACCAAAAACAAAATCTCCATGGTTCCATTCTCCACCGAACCAATAAACTATGTTAAACTTTATCAACATTAGCAAAATTACCGACAGCCATTTTTTTCGAGAAAACAAGTGTACGTACCTGAAGGCCGTGTTGTTTGACGTAAGCCCAAATCTCTTTAAGAGCTTGCGTACGAGGAATCTCTGGGACCCCACCGAGGAAGGCCTGCATTTCTGGCGACACGCGGCGAGGCTTCATTATCCCCCTGGGCTCGCGATTCTTAGTTCCCGTAGCCGGCTTTGATGCCGCCGAAATCGTCATCGAGCGCATGTGAACGGGAAAAGTTCTAACAACCGCAGAAGATGAAGACTTGACAAAAGACAACGTTTCTCCAGCGATGAAACTCGAGATGGCACCAAACGGAATCGCCATTTTTTTAGGCACTGGAAATGGAATACAAAGAAGAGGAAGATGTTTTTACAAAGCGGTGGAAGCAGATAAGACCTGAATAGGAAAAAGTGGGCAAAACCTTATCTTAAATATTTCTCTGAAAAAAATTATAAATAAAAGTATTTAAAAAATATAAAAAAAATTTATATTCAATTTAAATTTAAAATNTTAAATTTAAAATCTTTATATAAAATAAAACTAGTTATATGGATTCTACACTATATCGGTACCTTATATATATATTATTAAGGTTATGAATTTAGTCTATATTATATTATATTATTAATGTTGAAAAATTTAGAATAATTAATTTTTGTGCCATAATAAAATTTTAAAATATAGTAAAAAACTCCTATATGTGGTGGTTCATGGCAGCAGACTCCTGGATTGCATTGTGGTTCGTGGCTTAAACCACCAACTGCATTTACAAACTCAATACAGCCGGGTGCACGAAGGAGGGGGCGATTCGGCAATTGTTGGTTTAATCCGAGACTCCGGTGGGTCGGTTTGTCCAGCTTTCTATTATTATATCGACATTGAGGACAATCTTCGAGCAGAACTGTTAGCTATTCTTCGTAGATTAGTGATTTGATTTCAACATAATTTGTTCGCTCTCGACATCAACTATCTCTATTGTCCTATCAGACCAAATTCGATGGGTTCCACAATACATTCTTAGTTACACGCATCGATATTTGATTCATTTGTAATCTTATTACAAGAGTATTTTTTTTTATTATGTATTATAAATTAAACTTCAGGATAGTTATAGGACTTAAAGGCCATATGAATAATAACACAAGGGGGTAAAATGAGAATTTCATTAAAAATTGTCATCACACCAATTGAAGAACCAAAATACAAGAATCCCCCAGAAACCAATTATGACTTTGTCTTAGTAATGATCGCAAGAGCGTTTTCGTTTCAATAATTTCTCAAACATCGCCATGGCTACAGATATTGGCACCTTGGAGAAAAGGTAGTGGTTTTCCCAAAATTGCAACTTGAGTTGATTAATCTACAGGTTATGAAATTTGTTTATTTACGTATTTGTTTCCTGATTTGTTGTGCATACATAAAAGACTGCGATTGAGCAATTTATCGTCCGGGAAAAACAAAATGCTGTTGGTGCTTCTACTGTTTTTTTATTGCATGATTGAGCTGTAAAGTTCGTATCTTGGCACCATTTTCAGGTACTTCGATGCTTGCAAGAGGCTAGAAATTCCGCCGAACAAGTCAGTCGTGGCAGCGCTATTCAAGGTCTTATATAACTGCGGTTTATTATTTTTTTGGTGCACCATTGTGTTTTTATTTGATGTCTATATTCCTGTGGATGTTAGTTTGTCACGGAAAATCCCTTCAAATACCACTCTTTTTTCACGGGAGCTTCTTTGTGGAAGAGTGGGATTTCATAACCCGTGGCAGTCTCGCCATGCCATATTATCTGTCTGTCTCATGTTGAATGATGGAGATTTAGCGAATTTAAAAGCTTCAAGTGAATCGAGTTTTTACAGCCGCTTATTAGCTGCAAAATGTGCTAATGTCAAAGTTCAGGAAGATTTTCAAAGTGGCCTTTTGCTTTTCTTTGACCGGAATTTAGCTGCACAAAATTATGCTTCTTGTGTTTGTTGATTAATTAGAGAGATCTGGAGAAAATGAGATGGGAAATTAAGAAATGCTTCCGAAACTAAAAGGAAGGTTTTGCTTTGATAGGTTTTTTATTGCCTGGTATAAAATAAATTTGACTGAAGGGAGTTATTTCATTCATTACGTGGATTTTCTGAAAGCTTCCTAACACGACTACTGCAACCTCTTATAACATCAATGCATGCATATGATAAAGGAACTTCTTGTCTATAGAAAGATATATGTTCTGTTGTGTATGCTATCTTAAAAATGTATTACTTGAATCATGTAATTAGAAAAATTAATCATTATGGACCATACTTCACTTTTTGTATTTTCTGGACTCCGTGGCTATTCATTTTTCCTATTATTGACAGTTAAAGACTAATTCTGATCAGTCATTATATCTTTCTAATGCAGGCCAAGATCAAGAAAGCCCGCCATGAGGTATCAAGCCTCATGGTTTCAATAGATGACTTGAAGGATGTCGATTTCTACCCATTTCTTGATCTATTAACAGATATCGATTCTTCTGAAATTGATGTAGTCGACTTTGTAAATAGTCCTTCATGTGTACTGAATGGTGAATATGTCTATCCATTGCTGCATGCTGTTAACAAAAAGCTTCGATTTGTCGATATCCATGATACATCATTTGGAAAGGATTTCTTGCTGTAAGTGGTGGTTTCTTTATACTACTTCCCGGTTATTCTTCTACTGAATATCAATACAACTTTCATGCTATGAAGAATTCACTTCTGCCTTCTCTCGTCTACTAACGCCGAATGGAGTTACCCTAGGAATTGTGCGACAACAAATTGAGACAAGGCATGGACTATCTTTCTGTTAGCTTAGAAACAAAAATGCTAAAACTTGATCCAAAGCTGTTTACTTTGTAGACTTGTTATTTTTCCTCCAAAATTGAGCTGGCCGGACCACTTGCCGATTAAGAATCTGTAGGTGTCTTGTCAATCCAAGCAATGATCTCCATCTTTTGTATGATGTATGGTTGATGTTCCTTTTGTCATTAACTCTAGTTTCTATTTGAGGCGATTGTTTAAGAGCACATCTCATTCTCGTGACCTTGCAAAGTTGCTTGAGTGTTGTATTTTGAAGTATGTAGTTTACGTTGTGGGCCTGCTACAGATTTTTGGCATATCAGTATTTTCTTTTAATTACTTTTGATGTGACAAATATAAAATTGCATTATTCTCTATTTGAGGAAATCTATATTTTTCATTGGTGTAGTTTTATCTTACACGTGGTGCATTTCATTTTCACCCATGTTGTAGACTGTCTCCATTACACCCACATAAATCAGAGACTAAGAGCACACTCTTTTGTTCCATGTAGATGTCTTTTTTATCTGCTAAATAAATGGGTTCGTTGCTCCAGTTATCTGCATTCACTATGATAAAATTTTATTCCCAGGTATCTTTCTCAGCGAGGCTTAGCTTGCCAAGTCCTAAACCTAAGATCATCCCATTTCAGAAAACTCAATATGGTTGGAAACTTTACGCGGATGTGCACGCTTAACCTGGATTTCAGTGCTTCACTTACTAGTTTTCGAGAAGACTGTTTTTCCTGTATGCCAAATTTAAGGTTTCTTTCATTGTGTGAGACAAGAATCGGAAACCTGTGGACAACTAGTGCAGCATTAGCCAAACTTCCTTCCCTAGCTGAACTTCGATTTCAAAACTGTGTCCCCTATAGTGACACGAAGGGCTCTCATGCATCATTAGGAAATGAAAACAATGAAGACATGTGTTCAAGTTTCATGGGCTTTGCCCTTCACATGAACTTGCCTCTGCCTAGCGGTGAAGTTTTTCCACATTTACAATCAAATGTCAGAGATGAAGCCATAAGTGATGATGATGATTATATAATTCAGGACACAGGGAACATGAATGAAGATTCTTCAGATGACAGTGAAGTGGATTTTTCAGGTCATCCTCAGGAATTTGGTTTTATGGAACTCTTGCCCAATAGACCTTTTGGGTGGGATGATCTGGTAGATATGCACAGTGAGGTACTGAAAACTTTCAAGTGTTGCTTAAGTAATGGACATACCTTTTGTAATTTTACCTCATTTTCGCTTCCTTTCTTTTTTAATTTGTGGGAGGGGGAGGAACAAATTCAAAATGCCTTATTATACTGCAAATATAGATCCGTTTGATTCTCTGCCAAAGATTCGCTTAGCATTATAAGAAATCATGATTAAAAGTGGATATTCTGTTGACCCTTATGATCTCCACCAAATAATGTAAAATTTTCAAGCACTTAAATTATTTTAAATCAGTATTTGTTTAAAAAAGGGGAATATTTGAAGAATCATAATGCATTTTTGTTTTGTCATAGCAGATCTCCTTTGGCACACAGGACATGCAGAATGAAGATCTGTTATCTGATCGATTGGTCAACTTTAGAAACTTGTCATGTATTTTGCCAAAGAAATATGTTTCTCGTCATGCATCTCCAATATGTTATGAGAAACATTATAGAGAATACATGATAGCTTCATTACCCAACCTGAAAGTTCTTGATAATTTACCGATTGGAAAGGTAGACAGGGAAAAAGCCCATGGCGTCTTCACACTTCACTTTGAATACCTACCATACAACCGAAATTATAAAGAAAGTGTTGTTAGTGTGTTAAGGAATCGTGAGATCGGAGCAAATTTCCCTTGTACGCATGCCTCGAAAAAAAAGTTTTCTTCATCATATGGAAAATCTCAGTATTTCTATTCCAGGTGTTTATCAGCTGCTAAAATGGGATCTTCGGAATGGCCTAGCTTACATCCACTCTCCATTACAGGCAGTGTATTCAGAGATGAAAGGAGAAACTTTCGTCCTAGGCAATTCGAGTACCATCCATCAGACTCAAGCCTTATGGCTGTTGGAACCCTAGATGGTGAAGTAGTTGTTATAAACCATGAAAGTGAGAAGATTGTCAGTTACATTCCATCACTTGGAGCTATGAATAGTGTCTTGGGAATATGTTGGCTAAAAAACTATCCTTCTAAGGTATGTCACTGTCCTTATCTGCTTTCAAACATATTTTTTTGGCATTGAAAGTGCCATTGGGCATCTACAAAACATTATCCAAGACTGTCATTCATTATCTTTTCAGCATTCTGCAGCTACAGTCGCTAACATTAGTTTAAAATAGATCTACTCCTCCAAAAAATTATTTCTAAAGTCTTCCGATTCTCTGGTTAATCATATGTCCCTTTTCATACTCATGGCTGTATTGTAATTTAATCTTCAATATATTGCATCTTTTAACCAATATCAAATGTAATATACTATAATTTTTCTATATCTGAAACTATTTGGAAGCAGTTAGTTAGAGGAGGCTGATGAGGTTACATTTGTTTTGCTCCAGCAAAGTTCCCACTGTGATAAATCGCTGTTGTTTTTCATGGTCTGTAAGCCAGTAATGGATTCGTGTTTTTTGACTATTTGAAGAGATTCATCACGTGCTTGGACTTTGTGAAAAATTCGTACTATAAGCTACAAGAGGTCCTCATTTGACGCAAATTATTGCTGGCTTCAATTTGATTTTCATACTTGAGCGTCCTTATTGTCTTTCCTCACCTAAAAAAACGAATCTTTACATGTCAGCTAATTGCTGGTTCTGATAACGGTTCGTTGAGATTGTACGACGTACAAAGGATGGCCATCACAAGTGGAGGCATTTATGACAGTCGTGGTTGTGTCATATTTGATGAGTTTGACCAGTTGACATCTGTTAATATCAACTCAACAGATGAATTGTTTCTTGCAAGTGGATACTCAAAACATGTTGCTTTATATGATATTAGCAGCGGAAGGCGTATACAGATTTTTGCTGATATGCATCGAGAGCATATTAATGTTGTCAAGTTTTCAAATCATTCCCCATATCTTTTTGCCACTTCGTCTTTTGATCAGGACGTTAAGATGTGGGATTTGAGACAGAGACCAAATCAACCTTGTTACACTGCTTCAAGCTCTCGGGGGAATGTAATGGTCTGCTTCTCTCCAGATGATCATTATCTACTAGTTTCGGCTGTTGACAATGAGGTAACTTTATTGCCATTAGGTGGTGGAAGACTAATGTTGCATGCTTGTTAACAATGTATTTCGCATACAATATTGTAGAGACAATGTAATTGAATTCATTTTGCTGTCATTATTTAAAGCGCATTAGATATATTGGTATCTAAAGCAGCAACTGGTTCTGCGTGAATGGATTAGAAGATATTGTCTGATAGCAAACAAGTAAAACTCTAAAGGGCATATTAAGTACGTGTTTCCAAGATTTGGGGGTTTGGATAAAGAAAGCATTGAAAGGAAAGTGTCTCCATGCTTCTAAGTTTCTTGTCACACAGAATATAGCATCAGAACTAGTGATTGAAATGATTATTGTCTTTCAGATGTATATGGTCAGAGAGAATAGAGATGGAGCTGCTACCTTAGGCCTAGATTTTGCAGTATGGTGTTATCTGTTTGTATTTGCTAGTCGGTAATGATATTTTATGTCTTAAATTATTTAGTTTCATTCTATAGTTAGAGTGGTGGAATGTGCAGAGTGTTGTGGAGATTATTTAGTAATGAAATGTCTAAACTGGAGGGTCTCTGAATTTTGAAGATTTGGTTAGTCAAATGTTCTTTTGATTGGATTAAGTGGAGTGGCTTTGAGTTTAGGTGCCCCTCATGAATTCCTATTTGATTGACAGATACTTTATGGCACTATTAGAAGGCCTTTATCGTTGTTTGACACAAATGCTGGCTCGGTATGGAATGAGATTTGAGTAACCGAAGCTCAAATGCATTGAGAATATGGATTCGGTGTACAAACAACAGCATGAGAATCAAATAAGTTGGCCAGTTATTGCAATTTGAAGATAAAATGCTACTTGAAGTTTTAAATGGAAATGTCACCTGTTTATTCCTTGGTTATCTTAAAGAAAGTTCAGAAGCATTTATTCACAGCCACAATCAGTATTAGAACACTTTGTGACCTACAATTCTGCTACAAGTTAATTGTAAGTGTGTATTCTATTGCTAGGTAAAGCAGCTGCTAGCTGTTGATGGGAGGCTTCATCTGGATTTTGGTATAGCTTCTACAGGAAGTTCTCAAAACTACACTCGATCTTACTACATGAATGGAAGAGATTATGTAATAAGTGGAAGTTGCGATGAACATGTGGTTCGGGTTTGTTGTGCTCAGACAGGGAGGCGGCTCAGGGATGTATCATTGGAGGTATGAAAAGTGGTACTTGCATGCTTCATACTTCAATTACATGGAGTATGTGGCATATTTACTATCTGATGATTTTATTATCATTTCTTTAGTGTCCCTAAGGTTTTATCGCATTACACCACCACCTCCATCATGAATAATCTGATAAAAGTTATATGTTATTTTCTTCAGGGTAAAGGGGCAGGGACATCGATGTTTGTGCAATCTTTGAGAGGCGATCCTTTCAGGGTAATTCAACTGTCTCTGGTTCCGACCCCTTTGTGTATGTGTGTGTGTCTTTTTAGGCTGTCACCTTACTTCATCAAAGTCAGGTCATATATTCTCAAGATCAGTATCAAGTTAAATGCTTTGGATTCCTTAGCTTCATAAAGTTTGGAATACAATGCGAACACTTAAATTAATACCCAAATGCATGATTGATCTCAGTATATATGTTTCTCCTCGTGATAGTTCCAACTAATTATCAAGATAGTTCAAGTACGCACAACAATTTCCTTTGTGCTTGTGTACTGCGGAGTTATGGATATTATAATTCAAAAGTTTATGCTGGCATGACATTTGTTTTGTCTGTATAACAACATTCTGGTTTTGTGTTTACCTAGCTTGTGGTAATCATTCCAAACCTATTAGGATTCCTTAAATTACCTTTTTGGTGATATGGTAGTCAGTTCTTCGGAATTTGCAACGTGTTATGCTGTGCGATGCACAGGTTTTCCTTCTTGATGCACTTCATGGCTTAAAAAGTTTCATCTCATACCTCAACAACCAGTTTCTTGCTGTTGATTGTAGGATTTTAACATGAGTATTTTGGCTGCTTATGTACGTCCAAGCTCAAATTCAGAAATCTTCAAGGTTAGTTCTGTGTATGTTGTTCTCTCATCTGTCACTTATTCCAAATGCGACGCATTATGTTCCAATTCTTTTCCAGAAAATTTGACCCGTTTCAGCATGCATGTAGGTTAATCTTCTAGCACCCAATGACAATGACAAAACACACCCTTACGCTCAGCAATCTCACTCAATTAACGGAATGGGCGGTTGACATTGTGCAGGCTGTGCAACAGCGATGGGTATTAGAATACTAGGTTCGGTATTTGAAGATTTAAATGCATAATTTAGATGGAAGCTTAACTAACCGAGACAATGCCTAATTCTTCTTTCTTGTATATTTATTTCAATTTTAGTTTAAGAAGTTTGTATATTTATTTTCAAATGGAAAAATCTGAGGGAGTTTAGTTTGATGGTGTTTAAGTACAAACTAAACTTAGATTTTGCAAATTATTTGCACTATCCAAAGTTTTTTAGCGTGAGCTTTCAATAAGGAAGAAGAGTCAATAAGGAAGAAGAGGTGACTTACGTATGAACTTGAGTTCTCCGAACATCCTGCAGAAACAAACATACTCTTCACTTTCAGTTTACATAATCAAGTCATTATTTGATTTGTTTTAGCATGTCAATTTGACTTCTTTCCGCACTCATTTGTTAATCAACGTCTAACTGACATTGACAATAGATAATATTTAATTTAGTTGTCAATCCAACTAAATTAAATTTAAAAAAGTAAATTATATCGAATATTTATTCAACAACTTCTAAACACTACAACCTATCATATCATCTAATGATATAAATTTTTTATATAATAATTAAATATATTCGTTACATCAATATTTTAAAGTAATTATTTAAACACTTATAATTATATATTTTTTTGAGTAGGTCTCTTGTGAGACGGTCTCTCGAATCTTTTTATGTGAGACGAGTCAACCCTACCGATATTCAGCATAAAAAGTAATGTTATTAACATAAAAAATAATATTTTTTCATAGATGACCCAAATAAGAGATCTGTCTCACAAAATACGATCCGTGAGATCGTATCAAACAAATTTTTGTCTGTTTTTTAATACTCGATGTATTGCATATACATACGTGTGATTTAGTTGTCACAATAATTTGGAGTTTTATGAGATTTAATTTAATTGATTGATATTCTTAAATTAATAATTTATCTTCAAATATAACTTCTCATATTTTTCATTATCCATATTTTCAGTTTACGTATTTTTTTGTTCGAAATCCAAGTAATGGCGGCAACAATCCATTCAAAAATAAATAAATTAGTGAAGCCCTAGCTCATCCAAATCGAATAGAATAGATAAATGTTGGGGCAAGCTTCAATGGCTGACAGGGAAAACCAGTTGTGCGATAGAAGACCAGAGTCTCGCAAACGAGGATATGAATCGACACAAGGGCATCCCAAAGCGACAGAGAAGCGACCCGTGTTGGGGGACCTCACAAACAATGCGTTGAATCTTAATCCAGCTCCTGGAAAAACCAGGAAACGGAAGCCCGAGCCTGCTCCTAAGGTTGGAGTTGTGGCCGAGGAAAAGGTTAACGATGAAATCGGAGTAAATGTTGCTGCTGTTGGTGTTAGAGCGGGTTCTGAAGAATTGTCGATATTTTCCCATGCTTCGCTTATATATCAACATTTGCATTCTTTGGAGGTAAATTTTTGTCCTTATTTTATTGGTCAAATTTTACTTTACCATGATCATGATTGGGTGTGAGACCGCGAGAGGAATCAAGCGGAGTTCGTGGAAGTCGCCAAAAAAAAAAAAATCCCTGAGCCGCGAATTCAAACAAAATACAAGAGCGATATCATTGAAATCTAGAGAGAGATCCTGAGTATTATCATTTTCTTTGTTGTAGCTACTGAAGGTTTGGAACGATTTAACACTAGATCTCGAGATATGTTTTCTCAGTTCTCTACTGTTGCAGGAGCCCTCGAATTTATGTGGCTATAGGATGCCTCTTTTAATTTGACTACTTGATTAAACTGGTTATCAGTATATATGATTTTTGTAAATGTGCATTATGTTGCCGGGTATGTTAATACCTTTTAATGTCAACCATGCTTCTTTACTGTGATTTGGTATATGTTACACAAGAATAAATACTCTTCCAATGAAGTGTACACTGTTGAATGCAATCGAATGTGCGGATATTCACATGTGACTCATACATCGTGTTACACATGGAGTAGTTTTCCGGTATGGTGTAATCGATACCTACCACATTTTCACACACTTGCATCATTTCATTTTTGTTAAGAAAATTGAAGACTGAAAAAGGATCTTGCGGTGTTTATCTTCTTGATAGGAGTATTATTTATGCTTGAAATGTTTACTGTTAACTGATGAAGGTATACTTATCAGGTGGAGGTGAAGAGGAGGCCCTTGTCAAATTATATGGAAAAGGTTCAAAAGGATATTAAGCCCGTTATGCGCGAAGTTTTAATTGATTGGTTGGTGGAGGTCGCGGAAGAGTACAAATTTGTTTCAGACACTCTTTATCTCACCGTAAACTACATCGATAGATATCTATCCTACCACGACCTTAACAGGAATAAACTTCAAATTCTTGGCGTATCTTGCATGCTTATTGCAGCGTAAGCACTTATTCACTTGTGTTTTCTGTGTAGTACTTCTTGCAAATTCTTTTTTAACAGTTCATGAAAATGGCAGTAAGTTTGAAGAAATCAGCCCTCCACATATTGAAGATTTTTGCTATATTACAGATAACACATACACAAAAGAAGAGGTCGGTCGTGTGTTTCCGATTCCTTGTTTGGCATTGTTGCACTCTAGTGATCTAAATTTAGGCTATTTACAGGTAGTGGATATGGAGAGAAACGTTCTAAAGTTTCTAGACTTTGAGATGGGTAATCCTACGATTAAAACTTTTCTCAGGTTAGTATCCAATTATTAAATTTTTTTCCCCGATGATTTTAGTTTAAAATCTTCATCATTGTGTTTTTGTGATGTACCGACAAGCTGTTGAGTAAGTTATACATTCTAACTTAACTTTTTGTTGAATGAGCAGAATTCTTACCAGGGTGGCTCAAGACGAACACATGGTAGGTTGGAATCTTGACATTCATCAGTTATCGCTTTATCCTATTTTTGGTTTGTTATATTTAATACAAGGCTAACCAAGTTTTCCATCTTTCAGGTTTCACATCTCCAATTCGACTTTCTTTGTTGTTATCTTGCCGAGCTAAGTTTATTGGAATATCGATGTGCCCAATACATTCCTTCAAAACTTGCTGCTTCAGCCATCTTTCTATCAAGATTTATTCTTCAGCCAAATTTTCATCCATGGGTAAGCCAGATCTTTGCATTAAAATTTATTATGATACTGGCTACTGGCACAATTTTTAGACTTGTGATTCTGTTGAGATGTTTAAATATGCCTCACTGGGAAGTGTTAATATGGCAAAATGTTTATTGACCTCATCAAACTTGTAAGTTGTAGACATCGAAGACTGATGAAATAGTATTTTCATGAACACCAGTTTAATATTTTCTCTCGTATAACCTGCAGCCATACAGTCTGTGTCAATAATCATTTAAAAATTATTTACATAATTTGCAGAGCCGGGTGCTGCAACAGTATACAGGTTATAAGCCATTTGAACTGAAAGAATGTGTCCTTGCACTTCACTATCTGCAACTAAGAGCAGAAACATCGGCTCAAGCAGTTAGTAAGAAATATATGGACCACAAGGTGTCGCAATTTTGCCATTTCATATATTAGTTTTTGCATTATGTTCAACCACCATATTGAATTCAATGTCGTCACAGATGATATTAGAAGTTACTGTGTTACTGAGCATCTCTTGCCAACTTAAATTTCATATATTCTGAAAACAAAACTGATTGGCATCAGATTATTGACAATTTATTTCCTTGAAACAGTTTAAATGTGTCGCGGCATTGAATCCGCCTTCAAAAGTTCCTGCCTGCTATTTTGAAGTTAATAGTGAATGACAATTCCTCAAGAAATGGCTGAACAGATTCCACTGAAGAAGGAAATATTTTTAAGGAATCATGCATGAAGGCCCAAGTTCACTACTTCCTTGGTTGGATTGTTAAAATTTTTTGGAGAAGACTTTTATCTTCTCGTCATTTTAAATCTGTTGACACAGCCATAAGGAAGTTCTTTGTGTTAATGATGTCGATTGGTTCAGTAATCAGTACTATGAAGCTTGCTTATATTCCAGTATGTAACATATGAAATTGAGGAACAATTGTGAAATAGTATACATTTTTGGTCGAGCGAAGCATTCAATTTCGAACATTTTTCTGCTCTTACAACATTTAGTATCTAACAACTATAAAATTGCCACTCAGATAATGGAATCGAGGACATGGTTCTAAGTTTTCAACCAATTACCGATGTAAAGGAAAAACAAAATAATCCAATATTGCCTTTTGGCCTTCAGTAACTAAAACTAAAAGTCCTCCCACCCAATTGATTTCAGCATCTTTCTCTCTACTTTCTTCGATACTATAACTGTGATTCTCCGGGACCGAATTTTGTGTGTGTGACTGGTAATTGCTGACCTTGTGTCGTCCCACATGTAAGATTTGAGTTGCGTAATCGGTATTAACTTTTTGAGAGACACTTCTTATTCATACGAACTGGCCAACTTGCCTTTGTTCTCGTTGATAGATGTAGACGAAAAACGTAACAAAATTAATGCATCTAGCTTATTCATACATCCATCCACCACTCGTCATATTGCTGGTCGACCACACTTACCAAGATCCATGTTTATATTATATCTGGGACTATGGTGCATGCTATGAATGGATATAGGCAAGTGAAAGTCGTCCAAGGTCGGTCGCCGCAGGCGTTGTCTTCCCGATGTTCTATGTCCTGCATCAGCTCTACGCTAAAAATATGGAATGGATAATAAGCTCGAACAACTCTCCCACTTTTCGTGTTTTCGGCTTCTGGCATGCAATAGATTTATGTGATCGCTGACGAACAAATTAGTAGATGAGTTTTAACCTGAAGAGATCTTACAATGATCAAAATTAAATGAAAACGAGGAATCCCCGCTTTCCTTTGTTTGCGAATCATCGTATGCTAGAAAATTCCTCTTGATTTGTTTAAATTTTTTGTTTCTAATATTAGTTGACGTATGTTATCACCCCTCAAAAACCAGAAAAATAGTTAACTAGTAAATTTTGCCCCTCAATCTTGGAGGTCCTTATAACTTCTGCCACTGCTTTGGTTTCCCTTCGAACTCATTGCTTTAGGAATCAAATTAGATTTGATGAAGGCTCCTTTCGTGTCTGATGATCAAATGGTTGGTGGTGCTCTTTTGGCTGATAGTTGTCTTAGTGAAGGCATCATTCAATCATGCGCTTGAAGATTAAAACCAGACAAGTTCTCGAATCACTTATTATGTCGCGTACTCGTGTGCTTCGAGTTGCAACTTTTCAACAGATTGGTAGATCACGAAGAAAAAGTATGATACAACTAAGGATTCTAGATGAAAAAGCTCGTTACAATTTGAGATTCAGGTCCAATGATTTTGGACTCGACGGCTGCTCATCCAGTCGGAAACTTCCGGGCCACACGGAATCTGCTGCTTCCACCATTTGGTTTCTCTGCCATGCTGTTTCATTCCCCTCGTTGAATCTTGCGACAGTTCCGGTTCCATCTCTGCCTGGCTTGTGCACGAGGGAGTGAGCTCGCACGCCTAGTGATCTGATCATGGAATTATGGAGTCTCACTGCACCTCTTTCCCTTTTATGGGCATTCTGGTGCCCTCCCAATGCTTGTGAGCTGTAGAACTTGCGCATACAGAAGTTGCAAGAGTAGAACTTTGCGGATATAGGCTTCGATTGTGACGGTTCGTCTTGGGATGGATTCCTTCCCAGCCTCAAATTCAACCATTCCACTTCATTTTGTTGCAGTGTTCTTTGGTCACTATTTTCTTCACTCTGCATCTTTTCCTTTTCTTTTTTTTCTAGCAGCTTATTTCCATAGCATCTTCGGAAGATTTTTATTACTTCTTGACTATTAGTTACTTCTTGGTGTTGAAAGCTCAAATCAATGGATGAAGTTCAACCCTTTTTTCACTCGAGGGATGGAATACATATTGTGTGACATGTCCCGTGTATTGGCTTCACCGAGTGACTAATAATAAGCTTGAGAATTTTCAGTTTAAGAAGCTTATCGTTTGAGTTTGAGCTTATGAACTAACATATTGAATGATGAGATAGATGAAACGAGTCACAGTGTATAATCACTCATTTCTCTGTTCACTGTCCCACCAAGTGATGCTTGGCTTTACGTGTTTAGTTGGGTTTATTCGATGCTACCCAACAATTACTTGCAACGAATCACGTATAATTTTTCACGTTGTCCAATGCATAGTCCCACATAAGAAATAAGATGTGGCATTAAGGTAACATCGAATCAAGTTATATTCATGAGAGACTTTTAGTTTGGCCCTTGCTTAAGAATCTTAGCTCCACCATGGGGTGTCATCTTAATTTGAGCAGTAGAAAGCAATCAAAAGTTGACCATCCAACGACAATTTCCATTTGTGGTCAGATCAATGCCTCCCAGTTTGTTTGTATTGCCCGCCATTATATCTGCTTGCCTAACCTTTTTATTATCGCCTTATCTGGATCATGATTGAGAAATGCTCCCCAAGATTCCAATTTTATCAACCAACTAAATTTCAGCCACTCTTCTTGATTTCTTATTTTTATATATTTTTGTTCTCTGTCATTCCCCAGGCTGCACAGTGAAGTGAGTTATTCAAATAATGTAGGCATTTCGTTCATTAATTTTTTCAGTCCGAGTCCAAGCCTACGTGATCATGACAGTATAATGACTTCGCTGATAATTACTTCATGTCCATCTTTATATTATAAAAATGATTATCTCAAGTTGTTATATCATTTCAAATAGATAGACTACGTCCTTATTGAGAACAATTCATCGATATATCAAAATGAAAAATCTAGACATGTCATTGCACTTTGCATGGCTAACTCAAATTGCTACGGAAACTAATTATGTACCATTTATAAACAATATCAAACATCTACATTAAACCAATATGGGGACATAGTATTATATGAATAGGTTTGAGAAGTATTTTAGAAATGAAATAACTAAACTTAGGTGATACTTTGGACATGAAAAGATTCTAAGAATTAAGATACTTATTTTTAGTTCAAAACATAACTGAAAATCAGATGCGTGAGATTCGAAATCTCAATTCAACAAATCAATCTATCCAAACACAACCAAAATGAATATCGAATCCGTCTAAAAATAGAGTAGGTCTCTTGTGAGATGATCTCACGAATCTTTATCTGTGAGACTGGTTAATCCTACCGATATTCACAATCCAAAGTAATACTCTTAGCATACAAAGTAATACTTTTTCATAGATGACCCAAACAAAAGATTCGTCTCACAAAATACGACCCGTGAGATCGTCTGACACAAGTTTTTGCCTTAAAAATATCGATCAAGACATTGTATGCCTACACAGCTTGATGTATGTTTTGAATCTATCATCATTAAATAATTTAATTTCATGTATCCTCGATATGGAATGACATAGATCTGACATAATGTATGTCTTTTTCTCGTATGCTAGAATTCAAAAAAATGGAGTAAAAAAGATAAGTTAGGCGAGGAACATAAATATTGGGCCGAGTGGGCGCACATTTATACCATTAGATTAGATTATATTATATAGTGTATTTTTTTAATTTGGTTTATTGATTCATACAAAGACGTGGGGAAAGTGGTCGGGAACGAGACTTAGTGATAATCGTGATAAATGTGTGTTATGTAGAAAAATTAGAAAAAAAAATCAAGAAGTTTTTATTTTTAATGAAATTTATTCATTTTTAAAATTCACAAATTGTATGAGAAAATAAAGTATGAAGAAAAATCTGATATATATTGTTGGATGGTTAGAATTTGTTTCGAGAATAATTAAAAAAATTTACCATCATATCAAAATTAGTTTTTTTTAAAAAAAAATCATTTCAAAGTTCGATAATAAATGGGTTTAACTTTAATAAATAACTAGTAAAAGATGCACACGTATCGCATATGTTATTATTATTTTTAATTTGATCGAATAATACTAAACAATTAACACGAAATTATTTTAAATTCAAAAGAGTTGAGTTTTGTTTAGATTTTTATCTATGTAAAATATGAGGTAACTTGAGGAGGTTTTTAGTAGGATAAGAAAAGTAAATTTGGAATTAAATATTTTGGTGTCCTCTAAAGTATATATATATATCTAAGAATTTAAATGTGTGCTCCTAAAATTAATCTTAATTTTAATTTAAAAAGAAATTATATATTAGTAACTTCTTCGGAAATTACCATCTTATAAATTTTCGTTCTCATCTCCAAATTTACACAAATATATTATATGTAATAATTTTCTTATTTTATATTAATTTAAATGAACAAATAATAATAATGTCGCGAAAAGCAGAGACAAGCAGTATACAAAATTGCAAATACCTAAATGGGGTCGGGTTGTCTAAATGTTAGAATTAATTTGTGGCAAACACGCCCGCTACGTACGAGTTCTCATCTCAGCCACAACGTTATGCTTAACTTTGTCATGCACAGATTGTCAAAAACTTGTACAGAAAAAGGAGCTGACTCTTAACAGGATTTTAGCAAGAGGGAAACATTAATGGACTGATTTAACATTGGAATAAGAAATATTATAAGATTGTGCATGTATGAGTATGGCTTAATAATATTTGATAGTTATTAATCATACCAAAAAAATGTACATGTTATTTTCGGAAGCTAATAATTTAAAAATTTTAAAGTTAAGCGTGTTTGACTAAAGACAATTTTGAATTAACCAACCTCTTATGAATTTTCTCGGAGTGCGTGTGAGTGAGGAAATAAAAACTCTAAAAATGTGTTAGTAGAGCGAGAACAGCCGTCGGATTAAATAATGGCATCATAGTCGACCTCTTAGAGTAATGTGTGGTTCGGGGACGAACTAAGCCGAAGCCGATGGAATGATCTCTGGTGCCAAGTGGTTGCACAGAACGGCTCCTGAAAGGTTTTTAGGGGAAGGGAAAAATGAATTAACAGATCTCGAATTGGAATGATAAAAATTTCAAGACTGTGTAGATATGAGATTGTACAATTGATGATGACATAAAAATTGATATGGTTGATTTTAAAATTAAGAGTTTATTAGAATTAGAATTAGAGTTGATTTTAAAATTAAGAGTTGATTAGAATTAGAATTAGGGTTGATTTTAAAATTAAAAATTAATATATATATATATAAAAATTGATAAAAAAAATAAAATTTTATTTAAAAGAGTATTTATTATATCGGTTAATTCGGTTAACCAATTTCAAAATTTGAAAACCGTAACCGAACCGAAATAACCGAATTTTTTTAATTGAAAAATCGAATTTCCGAAATAATCGAACCGAATTTCCGAATTGGCTCGGTTCGGTCGGTTAATTCAGTTTAATCGAAATCTTGCTCATCCCTAAGTATATATAATAGCTGAGTTCAAAATCTTTCTTATATTAATTATATAGATGCGTAGATTTGATTTTATGTATATATTAGTAAATATAAGCATTTTTAATCGAATTTTATCATATTTTTCTCAAATAATTATTATAGGTAAGATATATAAATTTTCAATTTATTAAATATTCTTTTAGATATAAAATTGTTATGATCAAATGTTTATCATTAGACTAAAAGCTATAACTATTAGTCAATGTGTAATGTTTTTTATACTCGTGACAGCTCAGAGGGCACTTACTTGGATGCTAATGTATCTGCTTGTTAGGCTAATGAGTTCGGGAGGTGCATGTCTATGTATTGTGTTGTCTCATATCAAATAAAGATCGGTCGTACTCTTTCTTACTGCTAGCACTGTCCCTAGCAGAGACAACATTATCAGTTAAGATTTGATGTCACTCTTTTACGACCCACTTAGCTTACCAGATCAAGCAACGCAACATCGCAATTTTGAGGCACAAAAACTTCCGAGGAGGGTCACACATGATAATACTACTCTCACTCATGCAGTTTTAACTCAACATTCCCTCACAAGAAGTATAAAAATATGCTTCTTGAGCGGTTTGAAGTTTGAATCAATTACCACGCTCTGATACCAATTGTTAGGATCAAGTGTTTACCACTAGGTCAAAAGCTAATAGCTATTAACCAAAAAGCAACTTTATTTCCTTATACTCATGGCAGTGCAGAGTGCACCTACTTGAATCCTAATGGGTCGGGCATTTAGGCCAATAAGTCCGGGAGGTGTGTGTCTATCTACTGGTGTGTATCGTATCTCTTATAGATCAATCTTATTTTTTCCTTACTGTCAGCCTTGTCCCCATCATAGATAAGATTACTCATTAAGATCTGGTATCACTCTTTTACAGTTCATCTAGCCAACCAGATAAAGCGGCGTAACTTCATCAGTTTGATGCTCGAGAACTTCTTAAAATGTCACTTATTTCATTATTACTTTCAATCATGCACGTTAATACAAAAAAATCCATAATTAAATCAAATATTTGAGAAAATTATTTTTATATATAAAAATAAAAAATAAACTAATTATTTAAAATATACACTATTTAAATATAACATATAATGCTAAATAAATTATATTATATACATGCATCGTGTGTGTGGTGATGCTAGTACTTTATAAAAATTTAGTGGTATTCAAAATAAGCTTTCGTACAGTTTCAATAAAGCATGTGATATTCAAAATTGACTTTTAAAATTTTTACGAAAGTTTAGAAATATTCAAAATATAATTATATTTTTAAAGCGTGTACGAAATTTTATTATGTACAAGAATTAAAACGTATGGTACGGTACGATTGTAAAATGTAAAAAATATCATGGATTCAGCCTAAACATTTGGATGAAAAATCTCTCTAACTCACGTACTCATTTTCATTTCTATTGAAAACAATCTATATATAAAAACTAGTTAATTCATTCTTTTCTCTGTATTTTTTCATATTCTTTAGACTTTTCAAAAAAACATTTTTTATATTGCTAATATAAATCACCTTTTAAAATATTTTAAAATCAAATTTATTTACACTAGTCTCTTTATTTTTCGATTACAAAACCTCACAAAATTTACAATCATATTTATTAAATTTTTAATAAAAAAATTATTATACTACACAACAATTGCAAATATTTTAACATAATTATTTTATATTTTCTGGTACATATAATTTTTTGGTTTATTTTGTTGTTAAAAAATATTGTCAAAAACAAAATTGAGATATATTTTCTTAAAAAATTACTTAAAACAAATGAAATTATTTTAAAGTTGTTAGGAACGGTTTGATGGGTCAAAGTGTTTAGAATGGAGGGTTGAATAAACACTTAAAGATTTTTTGCTCTTTTTCTAAAATATGAATCGGTCTAGTGAATTCAATTATCTTGTTGTCGATATCAGTCAGTTAACTAGTTGAAATGCGTAAATAAACTAACTGATAGATTGAATACTAAAAAAATAAATGAACTCCTGAACACAAAGATTTTTATAGATGTTCGAAAATTTCAAACGCTCTTATGTCACCCTTTCTATCACAAGGATGGGTTTTCACTAAAAAAACTTTGATTGATTACAGAACTTGTAATAACTCACTTCAGTTTGAACTTAAACACTGACAAACTGAAACTCTTAGTTTCTTACAACTTATCAGTACACAAACTGATTATCTTTCGCAGCACAACTGATTTCAAAAGATCGAATATTTCAATGTAAATTACTAGTGATTTTGCTCATGTGATAGCCTGAAAGCTATGAATATATCTATGAAGTGTGGGCTTTTTGTAAATATCGTAATTGATCTTGTATGACTGATCTTTCACTTGTTCTCTTTTTCAAGAATTCTCAATTCAAAAATCAATCTCTTCTCACTGAACTCATCAGCTATTTATAGGTTTTGCTTCCAACGGTAACATTGAATGCATTAATTGATACTTATATGTTGATTTGTCCTTTCTGAATATGTCAACATTCTTCTGACAATAGTACGATGTTGTAGTCTGCTTATGCGGTGCTCTTTCTGTTTGTTACAGTCTTCTGCATACGATTTGTCGATTGATAGCTGAGCTAACTGATGACATGTCAAACTGATCAGGAGTTCGACTATTTGACTGATCAGTTGAACAGACTTAAGGCGTCTTGTTCAATTCTAACTGATAGTTCAGCTGACTTTACAGATTCAGTTAACTTTGTTCAGTTCGATTGCATCCAATTATTTAACTCATTTATCTTCAGTTCGGATGACTTCAGTTCAGACAACTTCTGTTTAGATAGCTTCAGTTCGAATTACTGCAGTTGAGTGGTTTCAGTTTTAGTTGATCAGTTCTTCAAACTTTGATACATTATTTGTCAAACTCTAAAACCTTTAATTCTAACAAAAGTTGATTATTTATTAAATTGAAAAATTATACACATTTTAAAAAAAAATATTAATCAATTAACTAAATATTTTGAATTGACTTGAATAATTGAAATCGCAATAAATTTAGTACTAACTAATTTATTTTATTTTATAAATTAAATCCATAAGAAAGTAAAAATTATTTATATCGATAGATAAAAATATTTTAAATAGAATAAAATTATTCAAGCTCAAATGCTAGCTCAAAGAAATAAATAAAAAGTCACAATTATAATTTTTAAAATCCATAAAATTCTATGAAAATTTTTACTTACATACATGAAAGTTCTGCAAAATATATTTACAATACGTGAAAATCTTTAAAACGTCATGAGATTCTATAAAAGTCAATAATATATATTAACTCCACAAAAAACCGTCATTTAAAAAGGTTAGCGTATCTCCACAACAAATATACACCTAAATCGACATGTCAAGAAATTTTTTCTTTTCTGGCCCTCAACCTGAATCTTTACTTGAGCATGGCCAATTGAAACAGAAGGCGAATTCAATTTTATCTATGAAAACTTTCTTCTTCTTCTTATTAATTTTTTTTTAAAAAAAATAATTCTATTAAAATATTCATGAATATTCATTTAATTTTAGAATGATATATGAAGAACTATTAATTAAAATTTATTGCCTAGACCAAACTGGGCGAGAGGACAAAATCAAAAGGTGATTGTATTAAATTTTCAGCCGCCCACTAAATATCAAGTCAATGGAATTAATCGTAGCAAACAGAATAATCAAATCAATATAAAATTTAGAGTTTAATCCTAATATCTTGACCAAATAAACAATACCTGTCGATCACACCAAAGAGAGCAATTAAGACATTCTATTTGGCTTCAAAAGATTTTGATAAAATTAGCCATAACTTTCTTAACACGATAAAAACTCGATCTTACTGTTATATTTGCGAGATTCTAATTATAATTACATGGATTATTTCAGTAAGTGATCATAAAATGGTATTTGAAGTACTATATAGTTTTAAAGAGATGTTGATGTCGTCTTTTATAAATTTACGTAGCATATTCGATGTTGTAAAGAATATTAAAGCTACGACATATCAAATATTATGATTTATGATGTTCTTTTAGAATTATCCTAACGAAATTGGAAAAACGAAAAAAATAAAGAAAGGATTGATGATCAGTCACGTAATTGACCAATCAATGGACCAAGTCCATGCGTTTCTACGGATATGAAAGACAAAATATTGTTATATTGGAGGATCAGTTTAGTTTGCAACTACAATATTTACTAAGAATTTTAAGGAATTTTAAATCAAAGATCTGATACCACTTGTTGGTCTCACGTGCGATCACTTGAGATAATAATATGAAAATAAAGTATTAAACTAGATACCGAGATTTACGTGAAAAAACCCTAAAAATTATTAATGTAAAGAATAAAGACAAGAGAAAAAAATTTCATTATATTATTTTATGGTGTACAATCACTCACTGTGTTTCCAAAAAAACATACACTTTCTGAATATATGATAAAAAAAAATACCTCAAAAATATTATAGAAATAAGCACTCAAAGGTTACAAGATAAGAGAAACACTCGAGAATGTGATACTTAAATTTATGAAAGAATGCACATATTTATAAATGCAATTCATCGTCTGAATGCATATTTCAAAGTCGATGCCTAACAAAAACGTATTCTTTGATTATGCTCACACCACCCACCTCTATACGTGTTGTCTGTCGTCTACATTATTTTGCCAATATATTACCATCTTACTTGCGAGATTCTAATTATAATTAGATGAATTATCTCAATAAATGATCGTAACATGATGTTTGAAGTACTTTATAGTTTTAAAGAGATGTTGATGTTGCCTTTTATAAATTTACGTAGCATATTTAATGTTGTAAAGAATATTAAAATTACGAAATATCTAATATTACTATTTATGATATTCTTTAAATATTATCCTAACCAAATTGCAAAAACGAAAAATATAGAAAGGATTGATGATCAGTCACGTAATTGACCAATCGATGCACTAAGTCCATGGGTTTTAAAGACGACACGGATATGAAAGAGAGAAAATATTGTTCCACTAGTAATTTAAAAAAAAAAAAAAATTGTACGAAGAAATCCGATTTCACGTGTCCAAACAAGACACAAAATTCTTGACCATGTCCCATGCAAGAATTAAATTTTTTTTAATTATATATTAAAAGTACGTTGTTTGTAGTAATATAATACGGAATATTACAGAGATGTCAATGGCACGGGTATAGCTAAACCCAAGACCCGTCCCATGAAGAAAACTTTGACCCATTACCCGTCCCACCCCGTTTAAATATTCTTCGGACTCACCCCACCCCAAATACGAAATGGGGTCGGGTAGACCCGCGAGACCTGTTAGACCCGAATTTTTTTAAAATGAAAACTGTAATCTTCTTATCACATGACTGAATTATGAAACAAACAACTCTCTAAATAAAACACAATAGAAAACTAATTCATGTCTTCGACCACACTTAATAATAACAAACAAAGTATTTTCACGACGTAATGAATTACATTAAAAAAAAAGTTACTATCTCTCCAAAAAAAATCTTGTCATCCCCAAAAATAACTCATCAGAACTTAAACAGATCAATGTAAAATCAGCGAGTAACACATTCTTCATGATCATCTTCCTCTTCATCAAGAATGGTAGGACAAGTTGGCAAATTACTTGAAGAATTACCTACTTGAAGAATCTTCCTCTTCATAATCAAATGTGTGAGGGGTGGATGATTTCGGAATTAAAAAAGGCATCACGTTAATTAAGTATTACAAAAATTTGTGTGAGACTGTCTCACGGGTCGTATTTTGTGAGACGGATATCTTATTTGGGTCACCTATGAAAAAGTATTATGTTTTATGCTAAGAGTATTACTTTTTATTGTGAATATCGGTATGGTTGACTCGTTTCACAGACAAAGATTCGTTAGACCGTCTCACAAGAGACCTACTAATTAAATATTAGGCTCTCTACCTTAATTAACACTAGCGAATGGACACATACATCGTGTGTAATATAGTACATCAATATTATGTATTTTACATTTTTTTCTGAAGTTTTGATTTAGTTATGATATTTACAAAATTAAATATGATAAGCGATATAGAAAGAAGATTTTTCTATAAATATGAAATATGAAAATTTAAACATAATGTATGAATAAAAAAAGAAGTAAACAATTATTTAATATATTAAATAAAATCATTTTTTTTGAAAGAGTCAAATTCAAAAATAAAACTATATGCATTAAATCCAAATGTGTAGGGTTAAATTTAGAAATAAAGAAAAGGTTCACCAAAATTAGTTAAGTATTCTCAATCATAATACTCTAGCGGGGCTCATGATCCCTAGAAAAAATGTTGAAGGATGTATTTTAAAATGAAAGTTATCAATTTTTAAAATTGAAAATATATGAGAGATGATAAACAAAAAAAAAAAGAATATAGAGTTGAGTGATTAAATGGTATTTTTGAAATAAAAAAAAAGTTTCACAAATATACCAAAAATTAAATATTTATGGGGATAGTAGCTTTAATTAATGATATAGATAACACAAAGTTTGACATCTTTTTGGTTTCGAATAATTTCAAATAGAATTGGTATGGGATGGAGTACGAAAGAGCTAGAGACAAATGAATAAATAGCCAAAGACTAATCGACTGAGCAGGGTCCGAGCCCCGGGGTCCCCTTCCTAAACTAGATCATGCCACACAAAACTTTTCATTAGACTATATTACATGTAAATTTTATTAGACGAATCTCCAACTCGATCCAACCTATAAAAAAGTACTATTTTTATGTTGAAAATATTTTTTTCATGGCAAAAAATTGTTTGAGACGATCTCACGTGTCGTATTTTGTGAGACGGATCTCTTATTTGGATCATCAATGAAAAAATATGACTTTTTATTGTGAATATCGGTAGGACTGACCCGTCAAACAAATAAAGATTCGTGAGACCGTCTCACAAGAGACCTACTTTTTTTCATTGTAAGTATGAATTATGTTAACTCGTCTGACGAATAAAAATTTGTGAGACCGTCTCACAATAAACTTATCTTATTCTTAAATTAAATTCTCATTTCCCTAGTTTAATAGTAAATAAAAAACAATTTTTTTACTCCTTTAAATAAAATGATAAGCTTAAGATTTAGACAGAATAGTTCATCAATTTTGACTAGAATCCAACGACTAAAATATGGATTACTCGACCTTGAAAAAAAAATCAATGACATTTTTTTAAGAATAAAATCAAATCAATGACATTTGTAGTCGAGCAATCGACCAACCTGACGTAACCTAATTTGATTTCTACTTTTCCAAACCTTCATTTATTCTATATTAATTAACTAATTGACTAAGTCAAACGCTTATGATACTAAGGCCGACTATAAATCCCATATCCAATCGAAATAAACAACCTCAAAAACGAAAGACAATATCAAGCTTAAATTAAGAAAAAACACAATGACCAACTTAGCTTTGATCGTTACTTCTTTCGCCATTCTATCGGCCATGCAAGGATGCACGGCCGTCGTATACTCCGTCGCCAACACCGCCAGCAACACGCCTGGTGGGATTCGATTTAACACGGAGATCGGTGCTCAATACAGCTTGCAGACTATGGTGGACGCCACAAATTTCATCTTGAGAACATTCCAGCAGAACGGCCCTTCGGAGGGGAAAGATGTGGCGAAAGTGAGCTTGTTCATCGATGATATGGACGGGGTTGCGTATGCAAGCAATAATGAAATTCACGTAAGCGCAAGATACATCCAAGGCTACTCAGGTGACGTGAAAAGGGAGTTCACCGGGGTTTTGTACCACGAAATGACACACATTTGGCAATGGAATGGGAACGGGCAAACTCCCGGAGGTTTGATCGAAGGGATTGCTGATTTCGTTCGGCTAAGGGCGGGTTATGCTCCGAGCCACTGGGTCAGACCAGGACAGGGCGACCGATGGGACCAAGGCTACGATGTCACGGCCAGGTTCCTGGATTATTGCAATGGTCTGAGGAATGGGTTTGTTGCGGAGCTCAACAAGAAGATGAGAAATGGTTACAACGTTAATTTCTTTGTGGAGTTGCTCGGAAAGACCGTGGATCAGCTCTGGAGTGATTACAAAGCTAAATATAATAATTAACTGTTATGATTGGATCGGAGTCGGCCCTCCATATATAAATTTGACATGAATATTATTACGAATAAAAGATTGAAATATTTCTTTTGCAATAAATTTTTTTGTTTCCAAATTAGCCCAATCAAATTTTGAGGGACCATATTTTAATTTCCATGTTTTAAATAATCCAAGATTAGTCATCTAATCTATAATCTAACATGCAAAACGTCAAGTGTGTCGGAGTTTGGGTTATACGGGAAATCTTCTACTTTTGATCTCCAAATCATACTGAATTTTTCTCTCTCAAAATACCCCTCTCATAAATATACTTATTTAATTAAAAATAAAATATAACAAAATAAAGTCACACACAAAATTATTTTTAAATGTGTCAAATGAAGTCGACTGTGTTCGCTCAAGCTGCTTGGAAGCTGCTAAGGACGAACACTGACACGGCTGGCTTGAGAGAAACTCTAACGGTGCTGATTTGTCAGCATCAATACTTCAGTAACACTGCCGTGGCTGCCGATGGTGAAAATTCTAAAGAAGAGAGCGATATATAGTAACTGGTTGGTTCTACCCCCGTTCACTCCCTTGGCCGGTGGTTCTGAAATCAGAAAGCTAATCTCCAGCCGAACGTCTGACGGCAGAGAAAAGGACTCTGCCGCTTCCCCCTCCACGACGGCTCTCAAATGGATCCTAAAGTGCTGCCCGCAGCTCCCAAGGTCTCTTGTTCAGAAGCTCTTTGGCTTGAAACAGGTTCTTATTTCAATCGTTTTTTGCTTATTCAATCTTTCACGAGCCATTCTTTCTTAATATTTTTACTTCAGGTTCGGAGAGAATCTTCTAATGCTAAAATGGAAACACACCGGCCAAAAAGGGTAGTGTTTATTACTTCTATATATGCTTCACTGACAAATTACAGATGATACCACAATTCACATTTATAATAATTCCGATGTTTAAAATTGTGTTGTCAATTACATGATATAGATTAGAACTAAAATTGTATTGTATGATGATATTATTTCACAATAGATTTGAATAATTTGTGGAACATCATTAATCGCTACTGTATTGTCGTTGATATTTTATGGTTTCTAAAGATAGGAGCTAAAGCCTAAAGAGTTTATGGGCATTGGTGATAGAATATGCCTAGAATAAAAACTGAGCTCTCATTAATTACGAGGAAGATTTGAAAGTTATACGTGGCCTTGAGTTGTATAAGGTATAAATTTAGGTATTGGACTGAATGTGTATTTACTGTATGGCTTGGTTTTAATGTTCTTCCCTTCGTCTTGCTCCTTTCTTTCTTCCCTCACTCAATTGTCATTGCATTGATTGGGGCTTTGTTGACAATTTATGTGGCTTTATTCAGAGTGGTTTTGGGATAAACCGAAGTTTAGACGTATTGGCTTCCAAGTACTTGAGATATATGATCATGAAGAGTCTCCTCGCCTGGTGAGATTTTATATTTTGTTTTGGAATCGATTAGTCTTCTTGCCTGCTATTAATGGGACTAGTGGAAAAATTGGTTCTTTTACACACCATGCATGTGGAGGTAAACTCTGTAAAATTTGTTTCACGATGAACTCTTATATCTTAAATATACACCATTATTTTTTCTTTCGAGCAGAGTTTTGGTTTGTTTTTGTCTATATTGTTGTGGATAAGTTGTTCTTGTAGTTTCACAGACTTGATATAGAGTACTGCAGTGGAATCAACTTGGCCTTTCAGTTGGATTAATACTTATAACATGTCCTAAATCTGACACTAGATAGTAGAATATAGGATATGAATGCCACGAACAAATGAAGCGACTATCAAGTCATTATCCTCGTATCCTAGTCCAAAATTAGCACAAAAACTAGTTTACTTTTCAAACAAGAATACGTATATGTAAGAGTTGATTTTTTTTACAAATCTTGTTGTAGCCGCGGTCTCCATTTTGTGCTGAACGTATGCATGTGTAATTGTAGGGATGTAAATAATCCAAACCAAGCCAAACACTATCAGGCTTGAGCTTGGCTCGTTTAAGATTGATAGAAGCTCGATATCGATTCTAGCTTTTATCATCAGGCTCGAACTCGATTTGTCTTGAAATTACTGAGCTCGTGAAAAGCTCGAGCTCGGCTCGTTAAAAGCTCGTTTATCATGTTAATCAAGCCGGATTCGAGCTTAGTTTATTGATAGCTCGTTTATCTGTTCAACAAGCTTGACTTGAGCTCGAAGTTTGAGCTCAAGTTCGAGCTTACGAGCCACCAAGACAAGTCATGCTTGAGCTCGCGAGATTATTAACGAACTTGTTTGCGGGTTCACGATCGGAATATCCTTAGGCTTAAGTTTGGTTTGATTAAATTGTCGAGAGCTTGGCTTGATATGATTAACAAACGAACTCAAACGAGCTTTT
>NC_133307.1:21829953-21900781 GCF_012295235.1 Primulina huaijiensis
AAAAAAAAAAAAAAAAAAAAAAAAGACAATAAATTTATTTTAAAAAAATAAAGATTATCGGAAAATTCTATATTTCAGATTTTGAGCTCCAGCAATATTTTGGCTCAACTAGCGTCGGTGGGTTGTGTTTCCTTTTCCTTTTGATATATAACTCGAGCTAATATAGTTCAATTCATCACCATTAATTGATATATAAATTTTTTTTTTTAAATCGTCTCATTAGTCAATTTTGTGAGACGGACATCCAACTTAGCCCAAATCATGAAAAAAATATTATTTTATTATGTTAAAAGTATTATTTTTCATGGTAGACATGGATCGACTTGACTCTTCTCACGAATATAAACTTGTGACAACGTCTCATAAGAAACCAACTCTAACTGATATTAATATGGATTACAACGAGTTGGTTTCTTGTCAGATGATTTTATGGATATATATACGTGAGATGGATCAACTCAATATATATTTACTATAGAAACAATATTTTTGACATATAAATTGATATTTTTTCATTAATTAAACTAAACCAAAAGTTCGTATTACAAAATTGTTCCACAAAAAAAATCTCACAAGAGTCGTAAAAATAAAATATCCAATGGATGGAAACCGATACCCTAAATGAAATTCAGCTATATGACAATAGCGGTATCTTGTTCAGAGATGGATCAGCAGTAACATTCGAGATGAGTTTTTTTTTTAAAAAAAATGAAATGATAAGATATAGAAGTTTTTTTTTCATTTTTTTTATGAATACATATTTAAAAATATTTACGAAAAATCTATACAAAACCAGTGTGAATAAAACGTTCCAAGACATGATGAATAAATCGAACATTTAAACATATATTTATTGTATTTTGCAGGTTTACGTGCGTCGATACATCTGTAATACATCACGCAGGTTTTCAGAAAGAACCCAAATGTTTTACAGTTCGTTCTTTCGGAGAACTGCGCAAAAGAGTTATGTTTGGCCATTTACTCATTCCCCCCCTTTGGGGAAGAACAACGCCATAACATGCATGCGTTAGGGTTAACAGTTATGTTCACCACCTTCTGGCTTCCAACTCTCCTACTTCATGTACACTTCCGGGCTAAACTCAATCACCTTTTTGCCACAAAGCCAAAAAAAAAGTGCGAGCAACCATTACACTACTTCAATAATTCGTGCAGCCAATGATTATTGTGTCCCCATGAGGAGAAACGCCAAGAGCCCAGTTAAGCAGAACCACCAGATTAACTTGCAGATGGTACCTATAAAAGAAAGGTATCTTAGCTAGCATGTTGGGTTCCTCGAATGCAGAATTCATCCCATAATATTAATTAGGATGGACTTCGTTATAGGTATAAAACGCTGGAGAAGCTACATATAACTCCTCTGCTCTCTCTTTTTCCCCTTGTATGGGGTGGTTGATCAAGTAATGCAGTAACACAATCATCTAAAAACTAGATATTTACCAGTATTAGCTATACATAATCGATTAATATATCGTGCCAGATTCACAGCGCCTAGGTGGATAGGCATGAAAGATGATTATCACCCAAAAAAAGAGATATAGATGCTACGCAAATGCGACTTACATGACGTAGATTTGAAGGATGATGAAACATGTGGTGTAGACATGAAACTGTTCTCACTCCTTTCATCCAGACCTCGAGAAGCATGCGAAACATAAGCCAGTGGAGAAAGACTTCGAGAAACATGTCGTGCAGGACCTGCAAGAGGTGGCTCAAAGTGGGTAGAAGGGGACAAATCAGGACATATTTGGCTAGGATGAGAAGTAGGCGAAGAACCAGGCGGATCGGTGGGAACGCGACGTTGATTGCTATGAGCTACTGAAGTTTCAGGGGAATTAGATATTGGAGGTGGACTGGGGGCGAAAATCTGGCCAGCATCAGATGGTGAAGAGGTATAGCAGTTGGGACAAGGTGAGAGCGAATGCTGAAATTTAGGTGGAAAGGATGGAGAAAATGATGGTGCCATTAATGGGATATGATCCGGAGATGGAGATGGAGATGGAGATGGAGATGGAGATGGAGTTGGTGTTGGTGCATGAAGTGAATGCTTTAGAAATGAGGATAAGCTAATTTCCTTGACTTTGCCAAAGACAGTATGATTAAGGCCAAGATTTTCTGCAGGAGGGGATCTGGCAATTATTCGTGCTATCTGTTTCAATCTTTGTGGCTGTAAAGTTCCTATGTCAGACACAACTGAAGCTTCAAGCGTAACTGGTGGATCTTTTGTGGAGCCCTTATTGTTGGTTACATGTATTAACACTACCTGCGCCAGGGAGAAAATAACAACATAAAGATCTTCTCATAAATAAAAATGTGATTCAAAAATCAGTCTGGAGCCCAAATATATGACTGCTTTATTCGAGAGGCAAACTGGACAGGAAATTACACATCATACGAAGAAATAAAGGACTCATCTACAAGCCCATTGTAGCTACTAAAAAGGTGTCATTGTGCATCCCATAAATGTTAAAACAAACCTCAGTGGACGATCATTTTCATTTGGCCTGCAACTTCTAGAACAAGGGTTAGTACAAAATCAATAAATGAGGTACCAGACTGACTACGCACTACTTATAAACAAGGTAGAAGATATCATCACCTAGTGCCAAACCCCACAACAAATTTTTTTTTTCCCAACATGACAGATGGTGCAATCGTTTCATTAAAAGCAGCAGCTGATACCATCTAGAATATAGGGAACCACAAGATAAATGCAAAATTACCTCATTGGGCATCAACTGCAATCCCATTCTTAGCTGTTCCTTGAGCTCCAAAATATTTTCTTTTATATCATAAATTGAGCTGTTGAGAGTGAACTTAAACAGGATCTGAGGTATCTGTAAGATCATTGCAGCTGGCTCTGGTATGATAGTGATCCCACCAGGAAATTTCAAAATTTCAAATGAAGATGTAGATCCAAAAGTTGAAGAGGTCAATGTCAAGTTGTATTGTTGAAGAAACAAATCTACTAAGTACGACTTGAGCAGACTTAAGGACACTGGATACATTGAATTATCGATTGAATCAAAAAGGAATCCAAACACCACGTTGGTCGGATCCGACACACTGGCCTGGTGCATGGAAAGAACAACGACCTGAGGAAAATAAGAGATTGTAAAGCCACTCTTCTCTCTTGTTGATTGATAGAAAATGCAAATGGTACATATAATATATGAAGCGGACCTTTGAGTATGGGACACCTATCTCCCCATTGATATCATATTCTAATCTTCTTATGTATGGAATAAATTCTGAAACTGGTTTATGAAGTTCAAAGTATGCTTGAACAGTGGCTGAAACAAAAACAGGGACATAAGAGAGGCATTAGGACCGTAAGCAGAAGCATCTCAAGCAGCACCAGAAACTTATATGCCATGATAGTAATTTATTGGTTTTTGGCTTTGTGTAACCGAAACATAAAGCCCTGGCACAGTATCAGAGCTATGGACAGTACAGAACATACAGACGAGACAGATTTTCCAATAAAAGAAATGAAAAATAGCACAATTTGCACTATGTGATCATAACCATGCAATTATCTCATATTTGTTTTGTCCCTATATTTGCTAAACTAATTCTATCAATAAAAATGTCACTCATCTAATTGAACTCTGTGAACAGGAAAAGAAACGAATCCATAGAATTTAAGCTATGACCCTGTGTTATTCAAAATATGCCAAGCCTCAAGTCAGTTAACAAGAAGAAAGAAATGCATACTAAGCAGTTTAAGACATATAATGGAACTCCAAGAATCAGTGGTGTGCATCATGTCTTAAAATCACATCTAAAAAGCAAGGCAATGTTTTGGTAATGCTGTTTAACAACATCTTCATTTTCTCAAAACAAAATAATTAAAAAAAAGAAGTTTACAGGATTCAATACAACCACCTAAAAAATTAACTATCTAATTTTTGTATCATATTACATTTTCAAAACTTTTCTTTAAACTTTTCAACAATTCCCAAATCTATTATTTTGTTATAGCTTAATTCAATACATTATCTTTTTAAAATATTAAAATAATTTACATGCCATTAAAATACTTAAACTAGTATGGTGTGACATCACCAATGTCTATAGCAAAAAAGTTTTACATAGTACAACAACAGCCTATTTCAACAAGTAAAATAAAAAATACACCACATTCTCCTATACTCCCAAAAGACATTTTTCGTTTTAAGTTTTTGATGGAAGGAGCGGCCAATTTTTTAAAATTGCATATCGGCTTTTTTCAAATGAAAATATGTACACAAAATAGTCAAGCCTGCCAATCATATGCTCCTCAGGTTTTTCCGGAATCAGATGTTAAGACGGATCTCATTATCTTACCAATCCAGAACATGACAATGGAAAGTGATTCAGTAATCAAACCTTCATAAAACAATTTATGCTCTTTCATTCCTGGCAAAAATGATAAAATAACTCTTCTGTTTTCAGCTTTATGTCCCGCCATAACTCTTTTGTTTTGGTTCATGTCTCACGTCTGTATAGATCTTGCACACACAACTTTTTCCATAGCATTATCCCAAACTTTATTACAATGTCATCCACTAAACAAATTGTTCAAATGTATGAAAATAAATGTAACACCCCAAATTATTTTTCTGAATTGATTAACTCTTGGAACAAACAAACCAATGGTTTCCCATATCTTTGAATAACTGATAAACAAACAACTACAGGTTGATAGAACAACCCCACCACAAGCCAAGTTATCACACTAACAAGAGTCCTCCCTCTATATCAAATTTACACGGGCTATGAGGTTGCTCAGCTAGAATTTACCTACCAAACCAACTTCTATATCTGGCTCCACAAGTAAATTCAACATTCGGTCTCACTAGAATAGAGAACACAGAACAAATAACAGATAATCTGAAACTTGGTGAGAGAAAACTCAAATGGATCACAGGAGGCAATTCTAGGTAACAACATTCCCAAACTTCAAACAACCTTAGAACATTATGATAACTACACGTGTAAGTCAAAGAAAGTCGAATCGCATGATTCGAATTCCCCAGTAAAATTCGCTGTTTCCCACGAAAAATTAGGTGAAATTCAAGTATATTATGATATCAACAAAATCCCTAAAAATAAATATACACGGTACTTGAAATGAATTAGTACCAGGCTACAGACGATATAACCTTAATCACTACAAAAACACAGATTCAAAAAGGAAAGAAAAAAAAACACACACGGAGAGAGATCTATAAACCACAAAACGAACCCTAGCTCCAAAAACCTCAATAAATTGAATCACAAACATAGGCAAGAAAAGTTCTTTACGCATCAATTTACCAGCAAGCTTGATGGAGTCTTTAGCATCAAACCCTGCGTGCCGATAACGAATAGGGAGGATAGATAAAACGGCAGAAAGAAAAGCAGCGACACCGAGCAATAACACGACGGCGCATTTGAGAGTGAAGAGTGTCAGCCAACATCTCCGGCAGAGTAAGGTCGCCGTAGAAACAGCGCTGCCATCAGACTGTTGATGCTGCACAACCGACAGTCTCTTGTTGTGAGCTTTACCCATTTCCACAACAGCATCTGCGCCAACCAAACTCTCTCCCTCTCTCTCTCTCTCCACACAGAGGCTCTCTTTCTCTCAATCTCGCCCCCTCTTCAATTTATATATGTATAGGTGTATGTATGTAAACAGAGACTGATGTTTCTCTGCTAAATCGGTATGAAGCAAATACTCTTGTGCTCGCGAGGAATCGAGAAAATGGTTATTTATATATATTTTTAGATAAATTCACAGAATATTTAGAAAATTCAATTTGGCAGAATATATTCTGATTTGATATTATAGCTGTATCCTACCTATGATTAGGGGTATTTTTTAAACCTTAAATATATTTGAGATGTCAATTTTTAAAATAAAATAAAAAAAAGTAAAACTTTGTGTGAGTCGTNAGAAATAGGTGCATGTATCTGTTTGATATAGTACTAGTGATATATTGATTATCCATAGTTGAAAAAGAGAAATTGATACTATTTTAGGAATCAAGGTGACAATACATAGTGGGGTTTATGTGGTGTCAATCTCACTATGATAAAGTTCTAATCCAAGTTCAATCATTTAGAAATTTAAAAAGCTAACACTCCGTTTGATGTTTCGAATAACTGATGGGTAGATTCATCGGTAGTACTCGTTTTCCACTATTTCAGTGTCATTGGTAATCTAATGTACGATATGCATCGTGCAAGACCCAAACTGTTTTTTCTGCTCGCAACCATTCAAGACGCACCCGTAATACTAGCACTAAACATTGGAGAGCTATTGTAAGAGTTGTCGGATGTTTAAAGAAGACAGATTCCTTTGCCTTGTTCCATATATATGCTAGAAGATTATACAGATGCTAGTCGGATCGGATTACTAGTGTTAGTGACACAAATCGACGTTATGGTGGATTTCACCTTGGGTGGAGGTGCTATATATATCATTGGCTTCGATCGAAAAAACATATGTGCATTACTAGCAGCATCATGTAAAGAAACAAAATGATTAAGAAATTTACTACGAAATATAAAGTCGTGGCAACGACCAATGCCAACAGTTTCTTTGTACTGTGATCGTCAAGCAACTCCGTCTAGAGCATTTAGCAAGATTTATAATGGGAAATCTAGACATAATGCTGTAAGGCATGAATATATCATACAACTAAATTTTAACAGTTGTTTACACTAAGTTTAGTAAGAAACTAGCTGATCCATTAACAAAAAGACTCTCAAAAGATATGATAAAAAACACTACGAGTACAATAAGTCTAAAACCATTCTAATTCATCATTAATTTTATATGTTAAAAAGTGTAATAAGAAATTATTAGTAACATGAAGCCAGTACTAGCTAGGATCAATATATATATATAGTATTTATATATGGAAAAGAATGGCTCAAAACTGCTGTTTGAACTTGAATTCTAGCTAGCCCATTCCGGTTAATTACAGCTCGATTAATACATCCAAAACTACAATCTATTATAGCCCGAAAGCTTCAGAGTTGGCTCATATGATTCCAAATTAAACTAGCACACGAGGAAAAGCCAGTATAAAGAAGAATACGTGGATTATGGGAACGTAACGCATGATATATGTCATGTTCCATGATATCACCAATAATATAAATATTGCATGCAAAATGGTAAACGTGGCTGGCGGAAACAGTGTGTTTGATTTTTTGTTTTTATTTTGCTTTAAGGATTTCGACAAAATTCTTGCTTTTATCTCATTATTTTTATATCATTCACCAAATCATTTACTACGCTGCCGGTAGAGTGCACTTCTCTCTCTTAGAAACAAAATTAATAGTATGTATTTTATATGACAATTTTAAAACTTATCGTCGACATTTCAAATAAAAAGTTTAAAACAACCCCCATGAAATTTAAGTTTTATTATTATACATTAATACAATCTACCGATGATTACATACCCAAAATTTAAAAAAATTAATTCGTTCCCCCAAATACCTTGCAGAAATATATTTTTAGAAATTAATATTTGATTTAATAGTACAACGATCCTTATATTTGGTACAAAAAATAGATTTTGAGTATAAAATTAGAACTTTGTTAAAATCAACCATTGATACGCTAGCTTGTTTGGGTACTCAAATATCATACATTAATACCAGATTTGAAACAATTGATATTTAAATATCATATATTAGTACTATATTTTTAATATATTTTTAATCTAATTTCATGCAAGAAAAGACATGTCATTAATACGTATACTTGTTATACATGTTTGTCTACTCAGAATCATATATTAATATCATATCTGAAACAATTGTTACTCAAATATTATATATCAATACTGTATTTCTTATATTTTGTACCAATTTTTATCCGAAAAAAGATATGTACGTGAGCCTAGGGAGTGCAAAAACATTTTTTCAGATTAGATAGTGCAAACACGTATTTTTTTTTAACAGAGACTAAATTTCAAATCTAAGAGAAACTTTTTATATATTAAATAAAAAGTTTATCATAAAGTTGAAATTTTTAATTTTATGTATCCCACGGTTTAATTAATCTACTTGAATACACACATTTTTATTTATTTTACAATTAAGCATGTATCAGCTTACCAAAAAATATAAAATTTGAAAAATGGATTCATGCATGGTAATATTGCATGAATATTATTACATATGGACAGGGAAGTACAATGTTAAACAACTAAGCACAACAAAACAAAGCAATTAAATTCACTTAAACGCCATCCCTGCTTTATATTTTCCATCTTCTGTTCAGTTCAAAACTCTCAAATTACAATTAGCTGCACATTGTATTCTCTCAGGTTTGTTCTTACTTTCATGCTGCTCTTATGCTTCAGCAATGGCTGCAAATTAAAATATAAAAAATCTGCTTTCTTGTTTAATATATATGAAAAACCCTAATTTGTCCTGATTTTAACGAAGTCATTTTCGGTTGCCTTTATTTTTTTAATGTTTTAGTACTCAGAGATCGGAAATCATGAGAAGACAGTGGCCTTGCTCGAAATGTGGATTTGCATGTGAGTTGGGGTTTCGTTCAATTTTTCGTCAAAAAAAAAAAATATTTGTCAGTATGAATGTACATGTCACTTGATTCCAATCGGGTAGATCTATAAAATTCGTATGAAGGTTGAGACATAAAATTAAAAAGGGTAATTCTATAGGGTAAAGTCTGGAATTTTTTTAAAAATTATATCTTAAATTTTGATTATTTTTTTTGAGTTAAGGCAACAATTGGCAGGTTGCTTAATGTGCATGTCTTGATGTCTTGGAGTATAAACTTGGGCTTTAATTTTAAATTTTTTAGGGATAATTTATGGTTCTGAATATTTGCGGTGCATGCATGACAAGTTGAAGTTAATCTATGCCTAGATATGTTTTTCTTTTGTTCAAGCACATTTCTAGGTAGATTAACTAGTTTGAATGAAACAGGTTCCTCAACTTGGAGAAGCATGAACCCCACAAAACCTGTAGTATGCAACTCATGCAAATCGAAGGCGAATTCGAGCAAATCGGGTGTTACCAGTTCTTCGAAACAAGCCGAGGTTACTCATGAAACTACTAATCATCCGATAAATCCAATGTCATACTACATAAAACCATCGACCTTATTAATCAAAGAAAACAATCCTGATAAGAAAGTGGATTCGGATCTCTTTGTATTTGGAGAGGATAGATCGGACCCAACATCGAAGGGAAAGGGAAAGGCTGTCGCTCGCGGAGATGGGCAGAGTTCTGTTGGAATTGAAGATCACTTCCATACTGGGTTAACCTTGAAATCTCCATCTACACTCTTTGAGAATGATATTCATGAGGAAATAAATGAAGATGGTAAATAATATCCTTCCACAAATAAATATTTTTTATTTTCTAGAATGCTAATATGATTTAGTATACTATTTACTATTATCAGCAGAATCTGTGTAATTTCAGAGTCATGTGACAAAAATTTAAATAATATTTTTAATATTTCTAAATTTTTTATTACAAAATAAAAAAAATTTATGAAGAAACTCGTATTATCTTTAAAATTTTGTGCATTTTTAAAATGTCTACCTTTCATGTATATTAATAAGCGAAAATAACTTTTTGATCAATTAATTTTGTTTACTTTGAGTTTTGGTTCACTAAATTTTCAAATTTTGATTTCAGTACATTAACTTTAAATGTTTTTATTTTTGATTATATTTCATTGACGTAACATCGAAAATTGTCGTTGGAAGTCAAATCTTATATTTATTTTTTTAAAATAAAAAAACTCTATATTCCACACTAGAATTTTATCGCCCCTATATATGTTCCTGCTTTGTTCCGACTAGGTTCAAGTGATAGAACTGCTACGTTGAGTTATAATGTAGAAATCTTGATGAAATAAGGCAATTTATATTAAATTTTTTTAAAAAAAATCAAAAACATGCATTTTAAAAACATTTCCAGGTGATCTTTGAAAAGTTTTTTGTTTTGTGATCTACAGCTGCTAAGAAATTAGTGCTCGAGGAAATAGAAAAGCTCTCGTTTTGGAAAACCGATAAAGTTACGAAGAAGAAGAGAACCAAGCTTCCCCAGTTTACCCCATCACCGATGGAAAGGTTCTTCAATCAGCTATGTCATATCTCAAAAGAACAAGAGATCATGAACGCCAGCTTTCCAAATAAACAAGAGAACCCTTTATACGACGATTTTTTCATTTACCAGAAATGCAATTTTATACCTGAAAACGAGATAGGTCTCGGGGCTATGCTTCTTCCAGATCCTTCAAAAGAAGTTAGTCAGCCAAGATCATCTACGTTAGCCAATTTAGTCGTTAAACAAGAGCCACTGGAAATCACCGAGCCTGAATCGTCTACAAAGGATAATGAAGTTGCTTCTTGCATGATTGAAGTCAAGAAAAGCTCGTTGGAGTAAGTATGATCTTTTTCACATCCTCGTCGAATAAACTCGTGAAAGACTATCAAGAACATCAGAAAACTGGTGGTTTGAATCGAGTGTTTCATTAGAACTTTGTGTTTGATACATATGTATACAATCACATATATATATATATGTGATTGCATAGCATGCAAGACATAATTTAAAATAATTATCTTGTTAATGGATCGATTATTGCATGTCATTTTGAGTTTGAATCGAAAGTATTATGTACGTGTTGGTTCGTTTAACGTGTTTTGATTACAGGGAAGTGGTGAGGGGAGAGGAGTCCCCTTCCTTGCACATGAACTCCTCGTCAAGGGTATGTAGAAATTTTTAAGCTTCATCAACATTTAATTGGTCTACTACTATCTGCCGCAAAAATATGTTTCCTACCCAATTTAGAAATTTTACTTACTCATGCTTTTGTATATTGTGTTGTTTAAATGTAAAAAATTACATAAGTTTTTATCTCTTATAAACCTAACATGACAATCTACAATGCACGAAAAACATATTATCAAATGATCAACATCGATATAATTATAAGAAATCAATAAAAAGAAATAAATCAATTACGAACTTTCACTAATAATTTATAGATAATATAATATCGAGATTCTAAATTTAGACTAAATTTTAAATTTATTCAACTTTAGTTTATGAAGGAGGTCTCTTGTGAAACGGTCTTACGGATTTTTATCTGTGAGATGGGTCAACCCTATCAATATTCACGATAAAAAATAATACTTCTAACATAAAAAATAATATTTTTTTTTATAGATAACCCAAATAAATAGTACCCGCGAACACCACATTTTGCCTACTTTATGACTAAAATAACATCACCATAAGTTGACAAAGGGAAATAATGGATGCAAATGTCGGTGCTGTGAAAATGACTTAAAACATCCATCCCTGCAACAAAATTACGATGTCTGGGTTTTCGTTTGACAACTTTCTCATGTGCTCCCAATTTCCGAACGACTGTTTTCTCCTTCCTAGGAGCCGGAACCACCGCCGGCGAGATGCTCTCGACTTCTCTGTTGTTCGTCTACAATAGTTCAACAGGTATTTGTTATTATTTGTATGCTTTTTATTCTGGAACGTGGTGTACCTAGAAAGATTCAGTTTTGGGCTGCTTGTAGGGTTTTGAAAGGAGGCTGAAATGAATTTTGGGGAAAGTTCTAGATATTGGGTTTAGGCCGCGAAACGATGAGCTAATATAGCAGTTACTCAGCCTGGCTGAGTGTGATCACCACCGTTTTCAATCTTTTAGTCTAGAAAATCGTAGTCCAAGTTTGGTTTCGTTCTAGTTGTGCCTGCCTGAATGAACTAGGGAATTCAATTTCCTGGTTTTCATCGCTATATTGATCAAGTTTTTCAGTTTTGACTCCATCTCCTAGGTGTTCTACTCGTTTTATGTCCTTAAGTGTGCCTGGCTGCCTGCTTTATGGGTGAACTGGTGGTTGTTAGTCGTCCGAAACCCATTGGATAGTGTTCAGTGGCCGCTGTAAATATTTGTTGTGATTGGTGATGGTGTTGATTACCCCGCCCTTTGTTGTTCCTGGTTAAGCCTAAATATTGATGATTTGATTCTATGTGAAACATGAGCTGGTGGGATCTAGAGATGGATGAAGTTATCTGGTTTTGGAACCCCTTACCTTGGTCATTGTGAGTCAAGGCTAAGCTGATGTGAAACATAGCATCAACTACAATTATGGTTGAGGTCCTGGATAAGCAATTTCAGTATTGACCGGGCCTTTGCTCCTGCACTTTCTAGATTTGAGATTTTATAGGTCTCAATAAACTGTGTTACATATTAATATTGTGAGCAGGTCAAGAATTAGCTTCTAAGTTGTCATTATTATTTACGACCATGAAGAATTCTTAGGAGAACTTATATATGCTTAAGGGGTATAGAGAGTGCATTTTTTAGGAATTAACTTGGTGTCGCTTTAATAAAAGCTATGATAATTGGACAAGTTAAATCAAGGACTAAAAAGGGAGATTAGGTAATTGACATTTACTTGGAAATAATTTGGCAAGCTTCAGATTAGCTAAAGCAAAGCATCTCTCACTATGTTAACATTTATTTTTCTTTCTAATTATTTGATTTTTGACCACTCTTTATTATAAGGCTTATTGATATAGAGCAACAAGTTTTTCATTAGCCACATGGCTCCTTTCAATCATTGGATGAGCTTAGGAAACTCGAGGTACTTAAGTCTGTATTTTGGAGGCTAAAGGAGCAGTGGCATGATTCTTTGAGTTTGGTAGGATTCTTGATAATATTGGTTTTCACTGGCAAAATACATCATCCGATCTCAGTGATATTATGTCTCGTCCTTGCACACTTTGCCTAAAAATGTTAGGATTATGGTTTTCGAATCTGCTTAAATGACGACATAAAGTTTCAACAATAACTTGAGCCACTTGGCATTGAGAGTGGAAATGAAGGGAACGAGAGGTAATTTGATTGTTCATCATTGCAATAAATATGCAAGAGAACAGGATCTCTTCATCTTCCAACCAAAAGAAGTGTTCTTCTTAAAAATTTAGGTGAAAAACACGTGTAAATTTTGTGTTAGAAAATATGTTTATAACTATGGTGTTACGACACTCGTGAGGATTCACCAAAGTGCAAACAAAGTTTTATTAGTTCCGTACTGAAGAACAATTGAAGAATAAAAATATAGTTACTTCTCATTTCAGTTACTCCATATTGAAGTGAAATTATGGTTGTGTAAAAATCCTATCATATCGCTTCAAAGGTTCATAGACTTAACAAGAATGATTCCTAGAGCGCCTTTTACAGGCACTCATACGTGCTTGATGCCAAATTTTTCCAAGTTCCTACTTCATATGTGTGATTCAAGCTTTTCAATGGTATAAAATATCATCACAATATCATTTGAGAATAATGTCAAATGATAGAAGTTCTTGCTAATTTCTTCAGGGAACCCATGCATCGTGTCTATTTTTAGCTCCTATCTTGTCTCACCGTATTGATATGTATTCTCTAGTATCGACCAAGTGTCCCCCTATTTCATCAACCACAATGTTTACTTCTCGATATTCCTTTTATAAATAGTAGTTTTGAAATTTTGCTAGAGGTTTAATTTATGTTAATTGTTGCCAAAAGACAATAGTGATGTTAATTTGATCTTTGCGATTGCCTTATATTCCACAATAATGCTTGCAAATCAATTCTATTTTTAACCTCTTACCTATCCTCAAATATAAGAAAACAACGCTCGTTCTTATTGCAGCGTCATATTTTTTTGTGCGTTAGAATATTAGTTTTAAAAAGAATAAGACTTTATGCTATAATGTTTGTCAAAAGTTATGCGAGCCTTGGATAATAACGTTATTATTCTTAACGTTATACCACAATGGTCTTCTTCTTTCTTTGATTTAAGATTGTCATGAGTTCAAATTGGCCTCAAAAATCAATTCCTCTAATTAAGTTCCCATATTTCAAGTGTAATTTTACCCATGTATGGATGAGCTAAGGGAGAGTTCGTTGAATCTAATTCCTCTTTTCGATTAATCAAAACTTCTTCCCGAATCATTTAAACTTCTTCCAGGGTACACACCTGTTTTGAAAGCAAACAATGGAACTTATGTGTTGAGCATGCCCAAAATGTTTTAGCTTTCCGTTGGTGATGGCGGGAGCTAACTCGGTTATGACCTTGAACAAGCACAATCCCAATTCCAGAGATGGATGTAACAGAGAAAAATCATCTTGTAATTGATATTTGACTGCACAAGCTCTTGCCTCTTCAAGCATATACAGTTGATGGGTGATAAAGCATGATTCATATTTAAACTTTGTTATTTAATAAGTAAAAGTCGTGCTTAACTTGAAACATGTTTAAACATTCAGTTACTAGAATGTAACTATTTTGATAGTCGTCCACTCTATAAGAAATTGAAGTATTCACGAGGCGATGGTTTTTGCTCTGTGGGTCGACTGTCAATCAAGTAACAAGCAAGGAAAGTTCCACAACTATGTCTCGTGGATCATGTGGAGTCTTAGGTGTATTGTGACTATTGTCTATGCGAGGAAGATTTAAGCACAAGAACAAGGTGTGACCCATGTGGTCAATGAGAAGCACCGCGTCATATCATTTGACGTTAATAAACTTACGAAATCAAAGAATAATGGCATGCACAATGGGTCCATGTATCATGTGGCAAAGATGAAAATAAATCGAAGGGAAGGAGGCCATACAAGGAAGAATTCTGCACATGATAACGCATGAAATCAGCTACGGAAAGTAGGCCTATTCAAGGAAAGCTCCCGAACACATAAATAGCAATTAACAGGAAAAGGTTAGGGGGTATTCTTCTTGAGTTTTTAAAGAGAATAAAATGAAAAGAACTCAACATTTTTGGGCGTGAATTTGGCGAGAACAAGAAGATGGTTTTTCTAAGTACAACACAGTCATTATAGAGAACATCTCTTATATTTTGGAGTCGTGTTTCCATTTTGAATGATTAATCTATTTTCGTAAGTATGAATTAATTGCATATAGACTAGAGAAGTGTGAGGCAAAACTATTTGGAAATCTATATACGCTTTAATTCCTTGTGAATATTCTAGCAAGTTTGTTTAATATATTAATTTGGTATTTGTTTAATATCATTTATACTTAATTTTGTCAATTAATAGCATTAATTAATGGTTTGATCCGGATGCTGAGAGAGAGAGAACAAGATTTGCTTTAAGAGAGATGAAGTAACATAAAGTAAAGCTGACTAGAAGTATAAATTAATTTCTTTTGTGCTACTTTAGATTTAACCGAAAATGTCGTTTTAGTATTTTAGTTCTATCAAATCTTTATAGAAATATGGAATTTTATTCAATAAAAAACAAAATTATTATGATCTAGAGATAGGCTAATAATCAAATTAGGAAGTTTCGTTGTGAATGGCATTTTATATGCCATATCGGGTTTGAAGAGGTGGCGGCACATTTATTTAAAAAAGAAATAAAGTAGAAGAGGAAGAACATGCTCGGGCTGCATTTTTGGAGTTTCGAATTGGTTTTTCATATTGTAAATCTTACACACCATATCGTTTGTCAAATATCGATTGTTAAATGACTCAAATCACCTACTTGCTCAATGCGAAGTCAGGGCTATTGACATCATCTTTTATTATGCCCGAATAAGATTAAAATTTCTTGCATCTCCACATAGCAAATGTACACATTTAATAATGCGAGCAACTTGACAACCTATTTGAGGTTGAAATTATTTTCTTTTTCACGAAAATTATTTTTATGGCATAAAAGAAGGTGTAACATCTATCGTTTTCCATCTCTTTTTTCTTATGTTTTTTTTTAAATTTTGATCACGACTCTGAATTTTTCAGCACTAAATAGCATTTTTTATATGGAGTCACTGAGAATGCATTTCTAGAATAACCAAGTTAGTAGAATAAACTTCCTGTACATATTACATACAAAGACACTGGTTCTTCTTTTGTTTAGTATCAAATACTATAAACTACAGAAAGCATGAACTCATCAATGCATGTTAGGTACTTCTTAAAGTAGCATAATTGTGTGCATTACTTGTGCTTTAATCGTGCGTTACTTGTGCTTTTATTGTGCATTACTTGATTAAAATTTGTGTCCATGTTTGATATTATCAGTTCTTATCATTTTCACCTTTTCCCTCTTCTTATAGGTATACATGTCCCTTAATGAGATGTATGCTCATACCGGGGGAGAAAATTCTACTGGCATTGGTGGAAGACCCCGAGGAAGGCCACCAAGAGGTATATTTCCCTACTACAAAGTGTTATATAGTAAGAGAATTGCGATAATTTGTTTATCTATGCCATTAAGAAGTTCTTTTACTGTTTACATGATAGATCATATTTTAAAATGTGCACGTATTAGTTCTCTAAGCTGTTCTAATATATAAAATGATGTGAATATTTTATTCATTTACATGCTTACACAAGCAAGGAAAGGAAGTGGGTGAGAATTGTGTGTAGTCAGTGTTAATATAATTTAAGGAAATTATGGTGTGGAAGACGCAGTTGAATTCAACAAGATTTCATAATCTATTTTATACCAGAGAATGGAATTGAAAATGATTTATCACCCACATTATCTTAGAAGGAAAATTAGAAGAAAATGCTTTAGTCGTGGTTTTCACAAGTTGACATCATAGCTAATGTTCCTTTTTTGTGACGGTTGTTAGATTCATGAATCCATGTATCTGTCCTTATTGAAAGATGTGTTAATGCTTCCATGCACTTTGATTGAATGTGTGGTGCATAAAAAAAAACTGTACAGGAACTGGCCCAGAAAATTCTGGAGGCCAGAGAAACTTTGACAAAATACTGCAACTTGATAGCTCCTCCTAACAGATATTCGTAGCACTGAGGCGTGCGGAGTAGAAATCCTTGCTGCAGATGTGGAGACAATGACGAGCGTGTCAATTCCGGAGGAAGAGAGTGACTGTGAGTATAAATATTGAAGGACTAGGCACCAGTTCTCTCATCATTTTGTTCTGTCGTACATCTTCTCAATTCTCACCTTTCTTGAATTTATTTATTTATTTTGCAAGGTTCTGTGCTGTTTCTGCTTGACAGTGGGGATGAGTCTGAAAAAACTCTGTGGAGCCTATGATCATGGTCGAATGAGGCTTTACTCAGCATCATAATCTCCATTGTGAAATATTTATCCTGGTCCCGCAGCCAAACTTTTGTAAAGAACTATGGAGTTAATAATTGAAGTTATTGCATCTGCTTTCTTTGTTTTCATGATTTGGGTTCTGGTGTATACTTATTTTCCATTTCAGTTTCTATGAACTCGATGCTTGGTCGAGTCATCCTCATGCAGTGGATTGTGTTGATGTGTGAAGCTTCATAGTATGGAGTAGAATAAACTGGCTAATGGACGCGTTTATTTGTATGTGCTTGAACCTCTATATTTTACTGAATTTGAAGGCAAGAAATGGATTGTGCGCACCGTACGTGCAACTCTTGTGCAAATGTTGTGCACTTGTAAAAATAGTTTTCTATGCACGATACATAACTAAGAATATAAAACTATGTTTATATTGTATAATTGTTTGATTTATCATATTTTGGTTACTATGAAATATAGAATAATCACAACAATTGCTACATTCAAAAGATTTATTTCATATTTGTGTCATCCCATTTCGTTATTCGAAATCTACTTCTAAATAATATTTCCAAAAATTTCATAAAATTTTTGTAACAATAATAAAACCAACGTTTCTTTACTTTCCTCGAAACATGAATGAAAATAATATAATTCATAAATATTTCTTAAAAGTACTTATTCATCCAACTTCCAAATCACAAGATACAATTATTACTATATTTTAAAATCTCTATCTAATAATTGTAATAAAAATTAAATAAGCCAATGTACTTTTATTAAGTATCATATTCAACGATATTACATTTATGATTTGTTCAAAAAAAAAAAAAGTTTACATTTATAATAAATACTAAACACAAATCACAAATAAAAAAAAAAGAAAATAGTTTCTTAAAAAACTAGGAGAAGTTTGTGAAAAATCTTCAATCAAAATATTTCTTTGGGTTCATTACCTATCCACAAAATTGTGATACTATATCGTACAAAATGTGGTACACTTCATGTGGAAATGTGGTACTAAAAAAGTAACCAGAGATTGAATACAAAAAAAATCGACGGCTGGATACCGAAGACCAATTTTTCGAAAAATACTCAAAACACTTTTAGGAAGTCTCACCAGAAATCGCGGAAGCGCGTCTGACTGATACCACAGTCTTTCCTCAGTCTACCACCTCGCCGCCAAATTCTCCGATTAAGCCGCATGGCTGCCGCCAGCAGCTTTTCAAATCAATGCGCCATTCTCAATTATCTGCTCCCTGTAATAGTGCTGGTACTGGTATTAGCCGCTGGATCAGCTGAAGCATCACTTCATGTCTATGATCGAGATCCATTCCGAGATGTCGGTAATGCCTACCTGCTCTCCGGCGGAAGCGAAGGAATCACTGCGTCTCGCGTTTCAACTGGTCAGCGGGGTCGCTCTTACATCAGGTATATGTTTCCTCTCCCATATGTGTGTGCATGCGTGTAATCCACGAGACTGATGGTGGTTGCTTAGATCCATTTGAAAATTGTTTGCATTGTTGAGATGCGTTAGTTTTAGTGGGTTTTTTCTGTCATTGAAGAAAGGAAGCTCGTGGATTTTCCCATTAATTTCTAATCAGCCACTACTTGATGCATACCCGTAAATTCTGCGTACGTTTTCTAAACGCACGGAGTCAATGGAAACAGAATGCTTACTGTCATTAAGCTGAGTTTAAGTCTGGTTCTTGCTGGTCGAGGTCTACAATTGGGAACTTGAGGAAAAGTTCTTTGTGTTCGAACTTTTGCAGAGGGAAATTCTTTTTAGTGTTTGAATTTCATTGTGATTGAAAAGAGGTCACATGCTTCCCAGAGATGGTGGAATCTGAAAGTGCCGTTTTTGCTAAATGACATTTCTTCAACCTCATGACTCTCGCTTACTTAATACCCGATTTTTTCTTAATGTGCTATACCTTGCGTGCTCTCAATTGATTTTGAGTGCTACCTGCTGGTAATGGATCCCAGGGTTGTGAATGACAGTTCAGTATCATGCTGTTCTTTTATGATGTCTCGATTTTGGATTCAGAAATAGATGTCCTTTTTCCAATGGAACTAAAAGTTCAAAGATTGGATTGCTTTGTCTAGACTGGATGAAGTCGTGGATATTGGAACTCCATACCATTTTGTCTGAAATGAATGGATTCATACTTGAGAACATTCACCTTGAAGAGTTACGAAACAAAATTCAATTTTTTTGTCATCTTTTGTACGTGAATGTTGTTTATGGACCCACAAGCATTGTTCCGTTGGTTTTTGCTTTGTTCATGTGTTATCGATTGTTGAGGTATCTATGTATGGACATCCAAAGAATTCTGAAACTTCAGCACTTAGTTTATGTTTCCTTTTTCCTATTGTGAAAGGAAATTACAAAATTCCTCAATGCATGGCTCGGATATTTTTTTTTTTTTTTTACTTTCTTTTGTCATTTGATATACGTCTCTCTGTGTGTTTGCGCTTGTGCGGCGACCTCAAAATACAGTTGCTTGGTTCATATACTTTGTAAAAGTGTATCCATCTCTATAGGATGTTCCTGGGGTTAACTAATTTGATTTTTTTGGTCTTCCAAAGCAAAAGCAAAGTTCCACAACCAGACTTTCTTACTAAATCTTCGTTTTGATATTTGTATGATTGCATTCATTACTTTTGAACCGATTTAGGTTTGAGAATATCACATTTTGGAGTGACACAACAGCTGACAAGGGCACAAAAAGGGCAGATGGTAATAAGTTGGTTCAAATAGTAATTTTTGAGGCAGCTGATCGTGATAAAATTGGTGGATCTGCTTACAGGGGACAGAGATCTATTTGTTGCACCCCTGATCTTGCCAAACTGGAAGATTGCAAAGAAGGAGAAATTATAAGGACACTGTCAGAAACTGACCATAATTGGCCAGTTGTTTTCAATGTTTATTTTAAAGAAAATTCATTATCTGCCCATGTGAAAAATAATAAGGAAATTAACATTAAAAAGACTGGTATGTACAACCTATTTTTTATTACATGCGATTCAAACCTGAAGGGAATGAGGGTGACTGGGAAGACGGTGTGGAAAAACCCTGATGGCTACTTACCTGGTCGGATGGCCCCCTTAATGAGCTTCTATGTATGTTTGGCTGTTGCATATGCAATCCTCAGCATCATCTGGTTTTTCCAGTATGTGAAATACTGGAAAGATGTTTTAGTGCTGCAACATTGCATTACTTCTGTCGTCGCTCTTGGATTGCTGGAGATGACTTTTTGCTATCTTGACTATGCATATTTCAACAACACCGGCACAAGGCCTGTGGGGATCACAACCTGGGTTGTGACAATTGGAGCCATTAGAAGAACTATTTCCCGTCTTCTTGTTCTTTCTGGTGCAATGGGCTTTGGTGTTGTCCGGCCCACGCTTGGTGGTCTTACACCAAAGGTGCTTCTCCTTGGTACAACTTATTTCTTGGCATCGGAAATGCTTAATATTGCTGAGTATGTGGGTACAATAAATGACATAGCAGGACGAGCCAGAGTCTTTCTTGTCCTTCCTGTTGCTTTACTGGATGCTTTCTTAATTTTGTGGATATTCACTTCTCTTTCCAAAACACTAGATGAACTGCAGGTATCGTTACATTTAACACCTTCATTTTATGATCGAGTTGTGTACCCGCAACCCGGATCTTTGTTCTTTGTCATCTTCCCTACTATGCTGCATGTACCATGTTCTCACCACACTTCCATGTTTTCAGGCTAAAAGAAGTTCAATTAAATTGGAGATATACAGGAAATTTTCAAATGCTTTAGCAGTTGCAATTGTTTTGTCCGTTGTGTGGATCGGATACGAGGTATGTTCTTATTTCAACCTATTCTTTTCCAATCCACTCGTAACTAAGTTTCAAATCTATGTACTTGTAGAAGAACAATTTTCATTCGCATTTTCAGAAACCTGGATATTGAATAAGAAGATCGAACAAAAAATGTTCTTGCAATCTCTAGCAAGGGTTATCCTGCCTCCAGACCTGCTGTCCTGGATGTGGAGAATATAATTAAGGAAAATTGGAGTAGGATGTAGAATTAAAATAAGAAAAAAAATATTTTATCTCCAACTTAAATCGGACATTAGGTTGTATTTTTTTTGCCTACAATCACTTTCTTAGAAACATCCAATATTATCTCCGAAAAAAAATTGTCCACATTTTGTTATTTTCGACTTTTTCACCACTTTGTTTTGGAGCCATTAATATATATTACTATCTATTAAGTGAGAGACCCTTAGCATTTGATGTTGATGGTGAAGTTTTTTCAGAATTCCATTATTACTCTTATAACTTTGCCATTTCACTTTTTCTAATTCTCTCCTCAACCCTTTTTCTCTCTAATTTTCAATCAACCAACCAATTGATACAAATTATTTAATACTTAACGTTATATACATTTCTATATTTATGTTATTTTCCTTTCATTTAAATTAAATTAATTCTATATAATTTAAAATTATGATATAAAAATATTATTTTATATACATAAATATTATTCTCACGCAATGTGTATGCGTTGACACCTAGTATTGACCAGCTCCTTAACCTATGACTCTACTTCCTGCAGGTTTACTTCAAGGCAACAGACCCCTTCAACGAGAAGTGGGTTAGTGCCTGGATTATCACTGCTTTCTGGGACATTCTTGCATTTGCCTTGCTTTGTGTTATTTGTTTCCTCTGGGCTCCATCACAAAGCTCTCAGCGGTAATTTTTAAATATTTTATTAATGCAGCCTTTTCCTTTTAGCTGGAAATATATAACGAGAGAAAGAGTATGACCCGCATTGCAAATTTATCTTTTACATCGGAGTTCTTGAAGTTTTTCACTCTACGTACATGCAACATTCCTTTTGAATTCTAAGTTACACAGTTGATAAGGTTAGGCACTTAGGCTATTTCATATTTCATTTAGTGGAGAAAATAATAAGTCATTTAATTTCGGGTTCCTACAGTTATCGGACTTTCTCTGCGTCCCTTTCTACTTGTTTTATCTGGTAAACAATGTGACTCATTACTCATTATACACACATGACTTCTACCAGTTACGCGTACTCGGGCAATAAGGAAGAAGGGAATGACAAAGAAGAAACTGAATCCCTTGTCAAAGAAACTCCTCAAGGAAGTATCGGTTTAGTCAACCTAGACAGAAAAGATGGGGATTCTTCTGATGCAGAAGAAGAACAAGAGGGTAAGAGGGAATGACAGCAACAAAGCAAGAGCATTTCAAAACATATGTGCATGTTTTTTAGGACTTCAGAAAGGCACAGTTCATACAAATTCGTTTGGAACTGTAAAGAAAATTTTAAAATAAATTATATATTAGACATGAGTGTACCAAATTATGTTAATTCACTGTAAAATCATGATTTTCTCATGTATGCCACCTTCACCTTTTGATACCGAATGTCGTCCTGCAAAAACTGAAGGCACCAACACCCACGCGTAGAATTTTGCCAAAAAAAGGAAAGAGAAGGATCATCTCATTAAAAAGTAATAACAAATCAATCCTCTATTTGGTATCTCAGAATTTGAGTGGATATGGAATTGCAATCACCATTCTAATTAAATTTATTATTTAATAATATTGGATTTTTAGAACAATAATATTTTTAAAAAGGATTTGACAAGAGGTGTGAATAAACTCAAAATTGATTAGATTTGTCGGGAATTGGAATGTCACATAAATTTGTAAAATAGAATTTGCGATTGATATTTAGCAAATAATATTAAATTATGTTTTAAACGTTTGTGTAAATGGTCATTATTTTGAATATTTAAACCTAGTATGTTTGATTTAATCAAGTTTTTTCTGGAATTGGTGAAAAGTTGAATCGAATGTAAAGCTTTTTACAACGGGGAGTGCAGAAATCAGTGCATATGTATTTTTTGGGAAAAGAATTGAAAATGAAGTGATAATATTTTAGAGATCGAGGAAATAAGACAAATACAAACATTGACCATTGTGTCGGTTTATAGCATGGGTATTGTTCCTCCACGAACAGATGCTCCCATAGTCGAACTATATACCTATTAATTATTCTTAGACACTATTAAAAGGAAAAATATTTCCAGAGATCCTAAACAGCCTCATGGGGTAAATAGTAGAAATAAGAAAGACATTGCTGAAAAAAAGGACGGACTTGAACAAGAAAATAAAACTATTCAGAGGTTCTCAATATTATGAGACACCAACAAAAATCTGTAAGCATCATCACAAGCCTGAAGGAAAGAATTCTTGCATTCAAGGAGATTGATGTCTCTCTCATAACAGAGTTTAAATATACATAAAATAAGATATGGACCAGTAAAATGACATCTTCCATTAGTGAATTCACATAAAAATGTCAATAGTAAGAAATACAACGCAATAAATGCGGATAGTACAATAAAAAATGAAATCAAACAAGTAATTATTTACCCCCCACATTCCTGAGCTATCCTATCATACAACCCCCAAATGTATGGATGTCAATGAGAAGTGTGCAGGGAAATGTTAAAAGTACAGTCAAGCCCTTTTACTCTTGTAACAAGGCCATATGATATTTTAATTTTGCAATCCAAACTCTATGCAACAGCATCACTACCTATCTACGGTCTTCATTTGGCTCTCGACGGCTTCTCCTCCTCTCTGTACGCCTCACGATGAAGCCACTTTGATGACGCAGATGACCAGCCAGTGGCGTATCATTGTTTCCATCACCTTCATTGCCATCATTGTTATCACCATCTGGATCAGAGGAATCAAAACCACCTCCAGTGCGATCACGATTCATTCTCTGGACACCTCTACCTACTGTGCGGTTAGAGTCTCTTTCATCTCGCCTCACACCCCTATAAGGCCCACCATTATCTGGATAACCAAATGCCTGCAAGAGAAGAAACAGAGACATAAAATCCCGGTCAACTCTCACTTCAAAACCCCCATTCTGATCCGTGGCATCTGCGTCAAAACTCTCATCGTCTGAATCGGAACCATAGTGGTTTCCCTCAATCACATAATCACAAAAAAACACTGCCCCTGGCATAGATGACCTTATGGTGCTAATCACATCATCCCTTTCTCGCTCACGCTCCAGCCTACTCCACTTCTTTTCCAGAGCTGGATCGACTTCACGGGGCTTCGCAGAAGGGTGATCCGCCCTCATATGTTTCCTCAGCTCTTTGTATGTTCCAACAAACGAGCAGTTATCCTGCATGCAATTTCGTTTCTTGGAGTTGAAATATTCTCGTGCAGGCTCCACGACAGTCCATCCCTTTACTTGACCCCTACACAGTGGGCATGCAAGCTCCATGGCATCACAATTCTTGATAGACCTGCCAGATAGAGGAGCCAAATCTGGATCATCAAAAGAATTTTGAAGAGGACAGATGTCAGTAGAAGCTACTTTCGAGTATGCGTTCTTGTACTGGTCGAGGCAGTTGGAATAGCGGAAGCTTGTCCCACACATGTAGGGATGGCAACCTTTGTCGTGGGAGGAACACAAGAGAAGAACAGCATTGTGAGGACACTCCATGCACACAGAACACCTAGCACCTTTCCAGTTCTTTGCAATGCTTTTGGAGCAATTCTTCTGATGAATTCCCTCGGTTTGATCATAATTTGGCATGGGGTATGGCTTTGGTCTGCACTGTCTTGAGGTGATTCCCCGTCTTCCCCTGGTGCCTTTTGCCATTTTCTAATTTATCTGCACAACGGCGTTGAAAAGAATCGTTGTGTTTTTAAGAATAGTTTTATGGACGTAAGATATTAGTCAAGTAACTCAGCACTGAATACCACAAAGAGGAAATGATTTGTAATTCTCTTTGATAATCTAATTTTGATTCGGTTTGCTTTCCAATTATTAATAAGGCAGTATGCAAACCTTATATTGTCCAAGATTGGACAAGTATTTAGTCTAGCTGAGGTTTTCAAGAAAAATATGCACCAGCACAAAGAATCAGAGTCGTGTTTTCTTTTATGCATCTTCTAGTACATCATCAAACCATTAGGACTAACCTAGCCAACAAATAGCTGTCTCAGAAAAAAATTAAAGAAAAGAACAAAAGAGGGCTAGGAGTAATGTAATGGTATGCTCAAGAGAGAGAAATAGAAAAGCCAAAATATAAGTCGAGTTTCATATGTCAAAGATGATATATAACTACAGAACCACGCGGCAAATCTTGAAGCTGTAGTTGTTCCGATCGAAAAGGATGTGGATGTTGAAAAATATAAAAAATCGATAACCATATACACAGACTCATTCAAACCAGAAGATCAAAGCAGGCATTGTGCCAACATCAGGCACATCAACCAAGCTAAACAAAACTGGAGCCAACAGTTATTATAGCATAAGCAATAAAAATACAGAACAGTAATATTTAGTATAGGCATCAAAATTTTACCTAAAATCATTACGCAAATATTACTCAACTGATAACCAGCGAATAAATATTCAAAGTTGATCAAAAGCAAAGAAGACAAACACCCACTTTGTAGTTATAATGGAACCCAATCCGGATTATTGGCAGAGAACAAAAAATGCTCCCAAATACACAGATAAGTGCGCTGCACAGTCATATACTTAACACTTGAAAGATTGGGATAGCATGTTAAGAAGCCATCCAGAACACGAAACAACGTGCTACAAGCAAAGAATCACGCAAGGCAACAGATAAGAAAATTTGATAAATTAGATATCAATGATACAAAAATCTCAACCCCGTGACCAAAATGAACTATCTTTTCAATTAAATATGGGCAAAATTGTAAAGCTGGATGGGAACCATTAAAAAAATCAAATCAACAACGATAAGGGCACCTAACCACGTGCCTCCGAACAACTTCAATCATACATTACATCCAAGCTCCTCAATAAAAATCAAATATATTATCCAAAAATAAGAACATCTTACCAAAGGGTTAGCTTGGATATGGAGAATCGGTGGATGACAAATTTTAGATCGGGAAAAATTGGGCCTCAAATGGAAAATTATAGCGGAGAGATCGAAGGAAATTGTACCGCTGCCATTTCCCAAAATTTCCTGTAAAATTCAAAGAAATCGAAAAGAGAGAAGAATTTTATTGAGAAACAGAGGACAGCTAAAGAAAGGATTAGAGAACAATATCGAAAGCGTGCCACATAAGGCTCTGTTTGGGATGCTCGACATCTTATTTTAAGCAAAATGGAAAACTTACTCTTTTATATATATATTTTTTATTTAAATTATTTATGTCGTCCAATTTCAATTCTAATTTTGATGTGATGTAAATATAATATTAACATATATTTTTTTTCGAATTAACAATCACATAAAACAATGTCTAAAATTTCGAAAATCAGAATATACAGGCTAATATAAAATTTGACAATATAAATTTTTAAAATCGCAGACGTAAATATAAATTGCTAAAATTACAATTTTTTTTGTTTGAATGAAGTGGAGTTGATTTTATTTTATTTTATTTTATATTTAGAAAATAGTTTTCTATAAAAATACGATATTATTTACTTTTGTTGTAAAAACTTACTTCTTATTATATATATGTATATTATATATGAGTAGGTCTCTTGTGAGACGGTCTCACAAATCTTTATCTGTGATCACGGGTCAACCCTACCGATATTCACAATAAAAATAATACTCTTAGCATAAAAAGTAATACTTTTTCACAGATGACCCAAATAAGAGATCCGTCTCACAAAATACGACTCGTGAGACCGTCTCACACAAGTTTTTGTCATTATATGTATACTTTTTCACATTTTCAACAAGATCATTACTTCTATTTCATGTCTTTTCTCATTCTTCAAAATTATTCTATAAATATTTTGACCCAAAAATTTAATATTTTTAATTTACTAAAATAATTTAGTATATGATTTTTTATATTTACAATAATCATTCTCTTAAAATAAATATACATTTTATTTATGAATTATGAGTTTGATTATAAATTGTTGAGGAGAGAGAGAAGCCACCATTTGTTTATAGGGCAACTTAGGATTCAGTACCCAAAGTTTTTAAACTTTGGTTTTACTACCCAATTTTATTATTTTTCCCAAAATACCCCTCAACCTCTTTTTAATTAAATTGATTTTTCTTTTTAAATTAATGGCCCATCATGCTTCCGTAAAATAAATTAAATCTTATACCTTTTTGACCAGAATGCCACCGGGTTATATCCACCGTATTTTACGAACTGCTCCTCACAATTCAACCACACGATCGCAACCGATGGTTACAGACGCAGATTCCTTCAGCAGCACTTAGCACAACTCTAATTCGTTTCCTACCTTAGAGTGTACAGTAAAAGATAAAATTTTGAAAATAATACATGAGAGGGGGTAAGAGCAAAGATCTCTTTATTCAAACACAAACATATTATTATTACATTGAAACCTCCTGTAGAGGAGGAGGAACTTGCTTAGCTACTTATAGTAGCCGAACTTGAAAAACACATAAACTTAAAAGAGAAAATATTACAACTTATGATTTGAAAGAAATGAGGAAAATGTTCGATGATCTTCACTTCCTTCTTTCTGCCTTATTTATAGAAGGCTTCTTCGGATTTGAAACTCGGACTTCAAATCTTGATAAGCCTTTACAACTTGCATATGGACCCTGGAGTGGTTGAGTGGTCCTACTTTTCTTGAAATGTTATTTTCTAGATTATTAATCTAGACATTAACTTTTCGTCGTCTTTTATCTCTCCCAGGTACCAGTCGAGATGTGCTTGGAGGATATCAGCTGAAATCTCGTCTTCTTTTTCTTTATACATCTTTATAATTTTTCTGAGAGCTGCAGCCTCACTCCTCTTATACTTGATTCTTCTTTTTAAAACTTTCAGATATACCCGATACATCTTCAAGTTTTATTTCTGGTGTGTTTAACTGGTCTTATTTATCCCTTTTTATAGATAAAATTTCGGGACCAGTTTTCTTGTTCTCTTTATTGGATTCCTTTTTTGAATAAAGCATCCAATGTTCTTCCGTCTTGTACCACTCATTATTAGTGGTTTTTATGTCATTTTCCACCGATTATTGGTGGTCCTGTTTTCTCCACACACATGGTGGTCCTCTTTTTGTTAGTGAGTTTAGTCACATCTCCCCTTTAATCTTGTCGAGGAATCTTCGGCTTTTTGTGTCCTCGAGGAAAATGTGAATGTGGTCCTTCCCCACTTGTCCTTGCTTCGGTAAAATGTTTCCGATCAGATCTCGGTTTGACTCCTTTACCGAATTCCGGTTCTTTCTGATTCTGGCATTCAAGGCAGATGTTTTCTGACCGTCTTCCTATGTGTGCCATATTACAGAACTTTCGGCGAGTCTCTTTACTTTCCGGCATCTTGCTGTTTCACAGAAGATTTTTTTTCTTTTCGAATAGATATTCTGCAAAGCTTGTAGTTTTTCCTGTCATAGTGTTTAACAGGAATGATCCATTTAAAGAATTTTGGTAAAACTTAAATGGAAACTTGACTTTGTCCATCTCTGTGAGACAGACCCAGATACCCCATGCTCTCCTGGTAGACATGTCATCTTCATTAAATGAAGAGACTAAGGGGGTTTCATTTGTAGGAGGATCCTTTATAAATTTTTGAGAATTCACGTCTGGCCTCCTTAGCTTAATAAAATGAAAGGCTTCGTGTGAGCCTTTTCCTGCTGGTTCTGGTGCTGCACTGAAAAAGTATAGCTCCAAAACATCTCCTCTGGACAAATGATCATTATTTGCCCAAGTCTCATGAACAGCTTCCTGAATCCATTTGGGTAATGCTGATATCTCCGGGAAGCTGGGCGAAGTAGTATAAACTGAGGCAAGAGCCCCAAATTCATACCAGGCTTTGACCTCCTTTGGATATGAATTTTGTTTCATCCATACCCTAGGATATTTTCCTGCAACATCAACTCGAACCATGGCTGGGTTGATGCCAATTCTTGTGTTTAATTTCTCCCAATTCTGTTGGTAAACCTGAAATGGAGAAATTGCATTTTCATTAGTACCAACCTTAGTTTTGCCTTTGTCAGTACGAGGCCTAAGGTTGATCTCTCCCTCTTCAATCCCCGAGGTGAAGGGTTGACTTGAGGACTCGAGATAAGGATCTGGAGTCTCAATTTTTGTTTTAGCCGACTCATCTATAGATGATCCCGACTTAACACTTGTGCAAGGGGTATTTGAATCCCCCGCTACAGGTATAGAGTCCTGTACTCGAAAACTCTCCATTTGGGAAACCAATGGTTTCTCAATGCCTTGGAGGATAGGCCTTTGCATTACAGACCATAACTGAGTATATGCCTGTAAACATCCTGTAATTCGATCAGAGACAATTCTCTTATCGGCTTGTTGTAGCCTTCCCGCAACTTCTGCGTTTACGGCCAACTTGTTGAACTCGGTTTGAAGCATTTCAAGGTGTTCCCTCAAATGCCTCTGCATCTTGATAATAGCATCAATGTCAATGCTGTCCATCTCTTGTTAAAAAATCTGCAAGAATATTTTCATGAGATTTAATTATCATAATATCAAAAATATAATTTTGACATAATGCCTGCCATCTTAATAATCTGGCCTTCTCAGGTTTAGATTCAATTCTATTCCTTAAGAACGCTTTCACCTGTGTGTTATCAACTTTCAAAGTGAATTTCTTTGCAAGTAAAAATAATGGCCATTTTTCAAAAGCTCTTTTTACTGCATAAAATTCCTTTTCGTTGATATGCCATCTTATGGCTTCTGCATCTGAGAATAAACCGCTACAATATCTGCATGGTTGTTCTCCCTCTGGTGTGAGCTTAGTAAGAACTGCTGCCCACCAATGATCACTGGCATCGGTATACAATACCAGATTATCCTCATCTTGAGGAATAGCCATTTTTGGAAGATTCTTACAAATCTTCTTTAATTGGCATAGTCCTTTTGTGTGTTCATCTGTCCATATAAATCTAGCATCTTTTTTCAATAATGGACTAAAGACTTTCCTGTGTTTTGCTAGGTTTTTAATAAACATCCCAGCAAAATTAACAACTCCTAAAAAACTTTGAAGTTGCTTCTTGTCGTTGAGTCTTTCTGGAAAATTCTGCACTTTTTCCACTATGTGTTCTTGCAGAATAATTCCTGATTCATCGATTTCAATTCCGAGGAATTCAATCTTCCTTGTTGCAATGACTGCTTTCTTTTCAGATAAGACCAGTCCTTCTTTTTTACAGACATTGGAGAAAATCTCCAAATGCTTAACATGTTCATTCATATCTTTAGATGCTATTAAAACATCATCAATATAAACAAACATAAACTTAAAATAATCTTTAAAAAGATTATCCATTTTTCTTTGAAATATCTGGGGTGAATTAGCCAATCCCATTGGTAATACTTCCCAAATATAATGTCCCTGAGGTGTAGAGAAAGCTGTGAATTTCTTACTTTCTTCTTGCATCCTAATCTGGTAAAATCCAGACTTACAGTCGAACTTAGAGAATATCTTGGCGTTGCGTATGCAACTTATTAGATGTTCTCTACTAGGTATAAAATACCCATCAAACTCCAGAATCTTATTAATTTCTTGATAATTAATAACTAATCTGGGTTTTCCTCGTTTTATCTCACCATGATTCCTTACCAGAAAACCTGGACTACTATATGGTGACATTCCTGCTTTGATTAATCCAAGGTCCAAATGTTCCTTGATTATAATCTGCATATCCCTTTGGTCAATGATATTCATTGGGATAGGCTTGCAACGGACAAATTCATACTCTTTGCCTTCCTTAATTTTAAGGCAAGCTTTGAGTTGATTTCTGTTCCACTATGCCAAGGGATCTTCATTATAATTTTCCTTGATCCTCTTCTTGACATCTTCTAGGGATACCTTAGATTCAAACTCTACTTCATTTTTATGTAGAGCTATCTTAAGGCATTCTATCTCTTCTGGTTGGAGTTCTTTATCTGCTCTTAACTGGAGCATTGTTTCTCCAAACCTTCTAGAATCTTTCATTTTTGGGTTCAGAAGTTGTCCTGAATCACCACGCTTGCTGCGAAACTGGATTGGCAATTTTCTGTAAAATGCCTCTCTTAGTCTCTGGACTATGATTTTGTGGTTACAAGGAGTTGTAAACACTAATTTTCTTGTCTCATTTTCTTGAGTATAGGATTTGAACATTTGTAGGAAATTGTTTCCTAGTAAAATGTCAGCTCCTGTATCATGAAAATAAATTGGTGGTGTCTTCACCTTATACCAAGGTGTTTGCCCAGCACCGCCAATCATTATTTCAGTCATCTTAATCCCTTTACATAAGATTAAGATTCTTCTGGAAAAATCTCTTCCAGCAATCTTTGGTAATTCTTCTTCCAAACTTGTTGGAAAAACTCCTCGTTTTGCTGTACAAATACCAGCACCTGAATCAATATAAGCAGCAAAATATTCTGCCTTATATTGTTCATATAACATTCCGACTGGAACGTATATGGAGAATGGACTTGTGGTCATTGGATTTTCCACATCTTATCTTCTGCCATAAACTCCATTCCATACTCTAGACGTTTCCAAGGTTTATGTTCCTCAAGAAACTCTAGTCCAAGAATCAGTTGATCTGATTCTTTTCCTGGACTTCCTGTGATATGAACTTCCAATTCTCCAACTTGGATCATTCCTTGGTAAGTTCCTATCATAGGTTGTTCTAAATAGTAGATGGTATTACAAGGAAATTGATTCCTTTGTTTCGTAATATCAAATACTATTTCGACTTCCTTCCACCTTTCTGGGCATCTAAGCTTTCCTATTGTTGAAAAAAATTTTAGCTCCNTTTCTTGTCTCATTTTCTTGAGTATAGGATTTGAACATTTGTAGGAAATTGTTTCCTAGTAAAATGTCAGCTCCTGTATCATGATAATAAATTGGTGGTGTCTTCACCTTATACCAAGATGTTTGCCCAGCACCGCCAATCATTATTTCAGTCATCTTAATCCCTTTACATAAGATTAAGATTCTTCTGGAAAAATCTCTTCCAGGAATCTTTGGTAATTCTTCTTCCAAACTTGTTGGAAAAACTCCTCGTTTTGCTGTACAAATACCAGCACCTGAATCAATATAAGCAGCAAAATATTCTGCCTTATATTGTTCATATAACATTCCGACTGGAACGTATATGGAGAATGGACTTGTGGTCATTGGATTTTCCACATCTTATCTTCTGCCATAAACTCCATTCCATACTCTAGACGTTTCCAAGGTTTATGTTCCTCAAGAAACTCTAGTCCAAGAATCAGTTGATCTGATTCTTTTCCTGGACTTCCTGTGATATGAACTTCCAATTCTCCAACTTGGATCATTCCTTGGTAAGTTCCTATCATAGGTTGTTCTAAATAGTAGATGGTATTACAAGGAAATTGATTCCTTTGTTTCGTAATATCAAATACTATTTCGACTTCCTTCCACCCTTCTGGGCATCTAAGCTTTCCTATTGTTGAAAAACTTTTTAGCTCATGTTGGATTTCTTGAACAGGGGTTTTTCCCCATCTGTAGCTTGTAATCCTATCTCCTTGAAAAGATAGTCTTCTTGATTCCAATCTAAGACTTTGATTCCTTTGTAGAATCGGTTTGTCTTGTATTTGGATATCTGTTTCCTGTATTACCGGAAACTCAACTCGTTCTGGATAAATTGCCTGAGCAACTTTTCCAAATATTTCTGGTATCTCAATAAACTCATTTCTAATAAACAACTCTGAATGATGTGTATTAGATAAAGCATATGAGATTTGATAGGTAATAGAATATGGTCTATTACCTTCCTTCATTAGCCTTTTCTCCTTGAAATTTTGATGTAACGTCAAGGCTCGGCTAAAATCTCGATCTGCCAGGTTGTAAGCTATCCTTGGATAGATAAATCCTACAATCTTTCATGCACAGAGATTTCCTGAGATAGTTCCCAGTACTGAATCTTGAAGGTTCCCCATTCTTTTATCGCATATAGCAATATCAATGGGTGAATCAATACCTTCTTTGAAAGTAGCTTTTATCATAATTTGGATTGCTCCAATATGAATCCAGGACATAGTCTTTGCTACTTCGATCTTGAGTTTTTGTAATTCCTCCTTTATTTCTTCAGAAGGGATTAATTGCATCTCCATTCTATTTCCCGTAAGTTCCATTGGGATTGCCATTTCCCTTCTGGATACTTTATAGATTAGATGATGCTTTCTGTTTCTTAGGCCAAGATTTCCTAAGAACTTTTCTACCTGTCCTGCAGAGAATCCTTGGTATCTCTGTAGACTAGGATTTTCTTTCATGATTCTTTGAACCATGTTATTAGATATTGTTGTCTGGCTAAAGAACCCAGACAAATCCTCATGTGTTTCGTGTCGAAACACCTCGTTTTCAGTCAGATTCCGATTCAGTTCCATCGGATTCTCCCTGACTTAAAACTTCTTCTTCTTCATATATACTCTCATCTGAGGCAATGTCCTCAAATCGGTATACCTGAATAAGATCTTGGTAATAAACTGCTTCTTCAATATCCGGAGTTGGATCGAAGCGTTTAATACCTCTTTTTTCATTTTCTGGACAGTTAGTCGAGATATGTCCTCTTGCTCCACATGTCCAGCAATTACAGTCCTTAAAACTCTCATTAGCTCGTGTATGAGCCCTTCTGAAAGTTTTCTTTGTAGGTGTTCTTCCTGTGCTCCGAGATGTACTCGATGCCTGGGAGGATATCCTACTTCTTGATGGTCCGCTTCTTTGTCCAGATTTATAAGATCTGGCTTTTTGTCTAGACCATATTGTTCTTGGTTTCCAAGAACTCCTTCCCCCTCTAGCATAAGGATGAGTCCTAAAACTTTTCCTTTTATGCTTTTGTGGTTTACTTCCAATAATTGTTGGAAGATCATTTTCTTTACAACACAAAGGCGTACGTTTATTAATACCCCTTAATCGTTTGTAATTCTTTTGTAATGCTGCCAAATGGCACCATTCCGCCAATTTTCCTTTAAGGAAAGAAGCTCTTCGTGCCAATGTATCTGGATTTCCAGGTACATATTCCCTTATGAGCATTTCTCTCCAGGGACTTGGCATTTTTGCGAAGAAAAGCTGCATAGCTGTATCTTCTTCGACTCCTGAATTCCATCTATATTTAGTGAATAACATAATGTATTCATCTACTAAACAGATGTCATGTAATTCAAGACTATACAGAGCTTGAGTATATTTCTTCCTCTTCTCTGTGTCTTGACTATTAAAATAGTCTACCCCTATAAATTGTGCTTTAAATAGGGTAGCCATTCTTCCGGCTATCTCGCTTAGAGATTCTCCGGCTAGGACCGACTCTTTAGTTTCCACCGAAGTCATGTCCCAAGCAATTTTCACTGATCCCATAAGACTCATTTCTAGGAGTTTAATGAATCCTTCTCTGTTGAGATCAAGTGTTCCTGCTGCAATTCTCATAGCAGATGTCCAATCATCTATGAGTTCTTCTCTGTTTTTGAAATCTAATACATCAAGGTTAAGCATAACCCCGTAAGGATGTATAGGATCTAAAACAGTTTTCCCATAGGGGGTTTGGTGCAAGGGAATTTGATTTCTTCTTGTCCTTGTCCCCGCAGGGTGTGAACCTCCACCAGTATGGAAATCAGTTTGAGATTCTCTCATGTGTATATTTTGAGATCCCACACTTTCCCTTGGTGGTTCCTGTGAAGATGACCAAGTTATAGCAGGTGTTTCACCTCCTGCTGTGTTCATCTTTAGATCTACAACTTTGAGATTTGCGAAAGATTCTGCAAGCTCTTGTAGATCCTCTAGACCAATTCTTTCTAAAGTTGTCATCAGAGTAATTTCTTTTCTGAGACAGACTTAATTAGATTGATCATCTTTTCTTCTTCAGTCAAAGGTTTTGACACCACTCTGGCCTTTCCTTGTTGATGTAACAAAGGTTCAGTACCAAATGATGGTGGTAACCATCCTCCTGAAGATCTTTTACTAGAACTTGGTTGTTGTTCTAGTTTCTGAATTCTTGTTTGAATATCCTTTAATATTCCAAGAATTTCTTCCTGGTTTTCAAGGATTTTTTCAACTCGTTGTGGTACAAAATATAGCATATTGCCATAGTTTTGTACTGTTTTTTGAATTTCTCTAAGATCTAAAGAGAGCTTAGAAGAATCTGGTATAATTTCCATAAACTTATTAGATTGAATCATAAGTTTACCTGAGGGTTCTGAGGTTTCCCTTTCTGCTCTGGATATCTAACAATAGTTAGATGTTCTTGTTTATATTCCAAAATATTGGAATAATCCTTGTAAATTAATTTTCTCGAACCTAAGTTCGAATTCATAATTTTTCGAAATTCTCCTCCTCAAACATTTTGTTTCTTTGTAACAATAAATTTTGTGTTTGAAATAAATCAACCTAAAGCTCTGATACCATTTTCGGAAAGCGCGAGGATCAATTAAAAGAAGATAAGGAATAAGGGTATTTTTGGTATTTTTAAAGAAAATTTCTCTCTCTAGGTACTAAAACCCAAATTTATTTTCAAAGTGTACTGATACCCAATTAACCCTTGTTTATACGCTACTTCTCTAATTGGATAGCTTTTACGCCCCGTGGGAGAGAGAATATGCCACGCGCCACATGTTTTGACACCTCCAGATCGTGGGAGTTACGCGGGAATTAAGCAAGTGGGATTCCATCGTGCGTATGCGTGAAGGGTGTTGTACTAATTTAATTAACCCCGATTTAATATTCACCAACCATGAACGCACATATTGTTAACGTAATTATTTTTGTTAAAAAAAATTAAGTTATTGATTATTATTAACAAATCATTTAATTTTTTAGAATTTATTTTATTATAACAAATTTTATTGGATAAAAAGAGGTAGTTTTGTCCATCCATTAAAATAATCATGATAGTTACTCTAAATTACTTATGCATACAGGTAATATTGATTCATTCAACATATAAAATTGTCAATACCAACATTTAAGGTCTCCAAGTACACACATAAAAAAAAAAAAAAAATTACTAGCTCAACTCGTCTTGGGTCACCGGTTAGGCGGACTGAAATAAACAAATTTATGATCATTACAATTCAATATCCATCCATCGTCAAATTCTATAATTTTTTTGTTCAATCTCTTCCCTCTTCATCAATTATTTCAAGAGATTTGATCATCAATATCCTGGATTTGAGTGCTTAGGAGGTTTTAAACCAACATGCAAACATAATAATTACAAATCATTTAATAAACTGGAATTAATGATCGATCTACCTCCACATATTTGTTTATTTTAGAAAAATTGTTCTTGAGAAAACTTTTGTAACACTGATAAATGATAAATAAACTAATGTCTGCTACATTGAATTTCACTTTAAAAAAATATATGGTTCTTTCATCCGAGGAACACTTAAAAAGTATGACTTTGCCTTTAAACACATGTCAAGGCGCATGTCGGTGGTTACAAAGGCTTTGCCTCGCTATACGACTTGATCAGCCTAGGAGAGCGCTAATTTTCTGCTTCTAATATCATGGTAGAGTCTCGTTACAAGTTAAATATTATATAAAAGGCTAGGAAGAAAGCAGTTTAACCAACTTTTCACAAATTCTATATGCAGCAACATTATCCTTCAGTAAAAAGAGCAAGATTTATTACTCGTGGCAATCAAAGGTATGAAGGGCAGTTCGATCCACTCGTTGAAAGGGTTAAAGTCTAAACAATATACCTGCAAACTTATATATACATGGAGAGAAACAAGCGTGTAAGACAAATAACCAGAAAATCTAAACATTTGTATGAGACTAAAGACAGTTTATTCTTAGTCTCTACTAGAAGTTCAAATGGGTTCAACTAGAAGTGGGACAAGTATGCTTTATTATGAAAGATTGGCCTTAAAAGAATAGAACATGTCATTTACTTCTCCACATAAAGAGCATCGAAATCACGAGATCGAACCTTCTTTTGATGAGCAACCACAGACCGCAAAAGGCAGTCTGATTGACTGAGCACGGAGATCCCATACATGAAGACACTTATCATTCCCAACAGAACCACACGAGTATTCATGCTTTGGGTGCCAAGCTACGTCTCTTACATAACGTCCCTGAACCTGCGGCAATTATGCATTAAAAGTAAAAATACTGAACATACCAGACTAAAAGATCTTATATAATTACCACAACAGAGGTTATGGGGAAAAATTATTCAGTTTTTATAATGTGATACAATTGATATATAACATGAATATTGCATCAATGGAATTGTTATTTGGAGTTGCATTTATGTCCCACAAGCATATTTGATTAGAACCACTCAATAAATGACCCTCCTTGAACTGACTCCAAGATAAACCATAACACCCCGGTGATCCCCGAGCCTCAGACGGGTGTTAAATGAACCACCATCTGATGTATGCTTATCTGAATGTTTCCTATAATCGTTGACATAAACTTCAGGTCTAACCGTCTTGGTGGCAATAATAAACGGCTTCTGAGGCATATATCGAGCTCTGTTGACCTGTCTTTCATGTTTTATTTTCTGAACAACATTCACCTGCAAGAAAGAAAGATATGGCATTATTATATGCACAATTTTCTACGTCTCCGGAACACGGGCAGAGCCATGTGTTGCCGCCTGGATGGTTTGTTATTTTCCAATATTTTTTATATATAAAATTTTGCATTATTTTCTGGTAGCCCGGGCTCTATTTGTCAACATTAACTCAACCATGGTCTAGAAAATTCTAACCCGGTAGAAATGAAAACCTGACTCCGCTTCTGCTCCGGAACCTGAAAAATGAAAATATTAGCCCAAAAAGATTCATTCGGAGCACATTGAATGTCAAGAGATTAACTAAACAACATAGAATTTATTCAAAGCCGCTTATAAAAATTTCAATTAAGCCCAGAAAGACAAAACTAAGACAAATCCACTTGAACGGTACGTATCAAGAACCAATAATATAAAAGTAACATCCAACCGGATACGCACAGAACACCACGTAGCCTACATCGTAATTAATTGTACATGCCATCAATCCTGGAATTCTCGAGGGGAAGCTGTACCTCGGCACGCATGAGATAATTGGGTCCATTCTCCGCTGCATAGGTCCCAAGAATCATAGTCCGAGCCAAATAATCATTTCCCGGTTGCTCTTTCCTGTCCGGCAGCCACTCCACGGTCAGAGACGGCCATTCGAGCTCGCGTGAGATAACGATATCGTATAGAAGCTGTGTGTGCTTCTTCCAAATCTCGTAGCGTTCGTTAATCTTCCGGTACTCTGTCTCCCTCCTCTTCTCTTCCTCGTCTTTCTCCGTTCCTTTGTTGCAAGAAGATTGCTTCTGTTTTTCAAGAAACGATGGAACTGAGCAGAGACTCAAAAGACTGATTCCTTTTCTTGTGTAGATAATTTCTCCTTCCGGGTGGATATTGGGAAGAGATGACAGACAACTGGAGGGAACTATCAACTAACTTTTCAAACGAGATCATCTCGTTTTCTTTTTTAATCAATAATTAAGTGTTCTCAAGAGAAAATTTTGGTCTTTGTTCTTTTAAAATATTTTTTTAGAAAAAGCATCATCAAAAATACTTTTATTTTTAAGAGTACTCTAAATCAAAATGGTATGGTATAAAAATTGGAATTAAATCCGTCATGCATATGCATTAAATTTGTGACGGGATAAGCTATGGATACAATTTTGTTATATAAGAGACATCATAACATATCATTTCTCGCTATTCTCATTGACAAATGAGTCGATCATTCATAATTGATATAATAGCAGAACGTTTAATAAGTGCTCTTCGATTTCCATAAATTGTTGTGTTTTTTTTATACACTTTTTGCATTTAATTACTTTATGTTTCGTACTATATATCTTAATTACAATCTAATTAAAATTGTCAAAGTGTTTAAAATCTTTTAAGGAATTATACCACTTTTGTTTACAAAATAAATACAAGGAAGAGTGTTTTAAAACAAAAGGGAAAGGAAATTTTAAAACCAATTCATAATTTTATTCGTTGGTTTGTCTCAAGTATTTACTATTTACGAAGTCTTGAGTATCCACTCTTAAACTTTACAAGAATGTTAGTTAATAAGTTTGATTCAATTTCAGCAAATCTTTTAAACAATATATTCTCTAATATATATATTTTTAAAACTAATCTGAAAATGTAATCTTACATTGGCAAAGATAAAATTAAGAATGAACACCAACAACAACAAAATGTCTATTGCGACGATCTCATTGATTTTTATCGACGTATCAATCATATCTATATTTATAATAAAAAATAATATTTTTGATATATTTTTTATGAACTATTTGAATAAAAGATGTTTGTTTTACAAAACTGATAATTTTTTTTTTTTTCTAATTCTAATAACAAATAGTGTACCAAATAAAAAAGGGAGACCGAGGTTACCTATAAAAAAGGAATGATTTTCATGGCAGGACGATATCACACACCAGTCCTACTCAATACACCCAAAATCGCAATTCCTAATCCTTTTCCTCTCAAACACACGCGATAAATTCCCTTCTCGATCCCATTTCCCACTGACAGTGCCGCAGTTAAATCAGGAAATATAACGCTCTCCCGGCTTCTTTCTCGGCGAAATTCGGCAAGTATAGTTTTGAGTCTCATACAACACCACAACTCAAGGCAGCGAGTGCGAGGAACTAGGGCTAGATTTCCTCGGTTTGAGAATACAAATTAGTTCTCTTGATGTCGTCCGGAAATTGGGGTTAAGATTATTTTTTAATCGTTAATATATCTATACAGATAGTTTCCGACTTCTTGGTGAATTTTCTGTGTTGACAGACTGTTCAGACCCTTCGGTTTTTCTGGGTTCATCGATTTTTGTTCTGTTAATCGGATGGGTTTTTAAGGTAGTTTGATCATCTGTGGAAGATTTATGGATATGTATCGTTTTTGAAGAATTGCCGCTTTATGGCTGTTTATGCGTGAAGTTGGGCAAATTTCTTCAGGGGATTCTCATTCATTTTGGTTGCAGCTAAGGTTTTTGTTTAATTTTTTTCTTGCCCATGTTGAAAATGAGGGGTTTGTGTTGATAGGTGAGGAAAATTTTAATTCGTCCATGTATCGGGTGGAGACCGTACTTGTGCACTTTGCGGGGTAAATGGTAATAGAAGTATAAAAACCCCTGTAACCCTGTATGTGACGACTTAGATTCTTTGATCAGAACGCTTGTTTGTTGACATAGATCATAGTGACTAAGGAGTTCTCGTGTAGACAAGTGGGATTTATGTATTGAGGATTTTGGATTAGCATATAAGGTTGACTAATTTTGGAACAGACGTTCAAATTTGTTTGGGCGTTGAGGCATGAAGATTATTTAGCATTGGCACGAGGCAGTGTAAACGGTCATTAATTCTAAGAAGACAAATCGATATTGTTTCATTTTTTCTTAATGTGTGATAATGTTCGGCACTAGTTATGGAAAGAAGTGAGCCTGCTTTAGTACCAGAATGGTTGAAAAATACTGGAAATCTGAACAGTAGAAACACTACAGCTAATTCAGGTAATTTTGTTTTTAAAAATTAAACTTCTCATATTTGATCTAGATTTTTTTTTTTATCTGGCTCAGATTCTAACTAATGCTTTTTTTGTTGTGTTAAGGCGATCACACTGCTATAAAGTTTGCGAGAAATAAATCATTTGTTAATGGTAGTGGTAGTGGTCATGATTTGGGACGAACATCTAATTCTTCAGATTTCCACCGGAGTTCCAACAGTAACAGCTCTGGTCAACTGAGGTCTTATAATAGTTTTGGTAGAAACCAACGTGATAAGGACTGGGAGAAGGATACATATGATTCTCCTGGCAAAGAAAAGTCCTCTCTGGGCGACCGCCAATACCAGGATTTCTCAGGCTCGTCAGTTAAATTTGAAAGGGATGGGTTTAGTCGTTCCCAGTCGATGAGTTCTGGGAAACATGGAGACATGTGGCATAAGAAAGTACCAAATGACGTGAGGAACTCTCGTGGGAATACTAATAATGGTGTGCTTGCTAAGGGTGCTCCTGTTGCTACTGAGAAAATAGCCACTTTTGAGAGAGATTTTCCTTTTCTAGGAGCGGAGGAAAGATCATTGACACCTGAGGTCGGAAGAGTCCCATCTCCTGGAGTAAGTACAGCCATTCAGAGCTTACCCATTTCTTCAGCAACTATACGTGGTGATAAATGGACATCTGCGTTAGCAGAGGTTCCTGTGTTAGTTGGAAGTAATGGAACCAGCCTGACGTCAGTTCAACAAGCTTCTGCAAGTCCGGTATCTGTATCCTCGGGCTCATGCACCAGCCTCAACATGGCGGAAGCTGTGGCTCAGGGTCCCAACCGTTCTCAGAGTACTTCCCAGGTTGGTTTTTTCTTGTATTATGGGTGACAAATTGACAATGTATAACTTGTGCCCGTGCTCAATGTTCTTTCTTCTGTAGATATGTGTTGGAAATCAGAGACTTGAAGAACTGGCAATTAAACAATCTAGGCAACTAATTCCTGTGACACCTTCAATGCCCAAAATCGCAGTAAGAGTGAAATCGTCCTTCTGAATTTATTAAACCATCATTTTGGCTTGTTATTTTCCAAAATTTACTTTTAAGTTTTCTGTTTTCTTGCCAGTTTTTATTGAAGACTTACCCCTCTTTTATCATATTGATAATTTACGGAAAAGAACATAGCTTTATTTGGTGGTTAAATGGAAACTGACTTCCTTTTGGGACCCATTGACTTATTTTTGTTTTAATAAGGTTCCCAAGTTTGATCTGGTTGGTGAATGAGACAAAAATTTGGAAAGGTATTCAAACATCTTTATATGATGTATTCCGGAAAAATTTCATAAGTTTTAACTTTTAAGTGCTCATAATAGTATAGCCTGAGTCAAAGATTTGGTAAGTTTGGGGAATTCCTGCATTTAGATGTGGGGAAATAACTTAATTTGGTGCATTTATATAGTATTACCTTTTCTCTTAAATTTGAGCATTGTAGTCTAGCTATATTCATTGTGGAATGCAACAGAGAATGATAATTAGGGATTGTAATGTTTTATTATATTTTGTTATATTGCAAGTTCTTTGTTTAAAACTATTGTATAGTGTTTTTGCTGGTCAGAGGGCGTACGAACTAGGATAATTTGAACATTAATATTTGTTGTAGGCTTGATTTTCGATAAAATAAGAATATGTAAAGCATAGTTATTTGGGGCACACTAAAGCGCTAGGTGCTTTGGGGCTGAGACGCGAGGCGAAGGGCACGCTTTATCGAAGTAAAGCGCATCTGACAGAAATTTTAAAATTCAACATGTATAAAGTAATTTATATTATTTAAATCAAATATTTTTCACAAAGATAACAAACAATATAAATAAAAATTCATTAATAGATAATGTAACATAAATCATAACAAAAAACAAACTGCAATCATCTAAAATTCATTAGTAAGTCATAAGGTCATCATAGTATATTAAGAAAAATAACTTCAAAATCTAAATAATCAAATTCATCATCCTCCTTCTCAACTGTACCGTCGTCGTCGTCATCTCCAGAAGCTGAACTCCAAAGATTGGAACGTTCGGCAGCAGAGACGCGCAGACGCAGAAAGAATTTGAGCTAGGACGCAAGGGAGATGAAACGTATGCATGCATATTGTAGGGGCTTTTTTAAACAATAAATAGGGACGAGCTTAGTTATTGGGCGGGCTTTAAAATTTGTGGACATGAATTATTTTATATTTTATATGTATTATGTACGCCACAAGCGCAGAAGCGCGCGCCTTTCAGCAGCACCGCGCCTAGGCAGAGGGTGCCTAAGGCGCGTGCCTGTTTAAAGTGTTTCGCCTGGCTGCACCTGTCGCCTATGCATAGCCAGGCGCTCGCCTTTTATAACTATGATGTAGAGTTATTCATCAAGAGCATATAGCAATTGTCAGATGGACATTTTAGAAACACCTATAAGTACACAAAACAAGCTATAGAAGTGCACATAGTGTTGGAATCAGAGATAGGATAGGTATCCTTGCTGTTATATAAAATTGAAGGCAAAAGGGAAATATGCACCGGTCAGAAATTTTTTTACCAAAAGTTGAGGGCAATGGTTAATGATTGAAGAACACCGAAGAGCACAGAGAGAAATTGTCAAAGAGACAAATGCCTCTATTCACTTCAACTTATAGGATAATAGAAACACAATTCAGTTCCTCAAGCAAATGAGATTTTTCGGTTTTTTTATCCAGCTGATAAATCCATCAGCCCCTTTTTGGCAATGTATATGGATATGGGGATATATTGTAGTAACATCTCAAAAATTAATGAAATACCCTGGGGGAGAGTTTTAAAGCATGTTTATTTCCATTCTTGATCTTCAGATCTTTTCCCTTTTGCATTTTTCATGGAGCATGGTTTTTTATTTTATGTATGTATATGCATGTGTCATCCGTTTGATTTAAACACTGCTCATTATGTCCACTTTTTCTTGTTTAATTCTCTTCTTTATGAAAGGCTATCACATTGACTCATGTCTTTCATGCACTTCAAAGAGTAATCTATCAAATTTGGAAAAATTAATATCATTTAAGTGGGATCGTTATTTTTTCCCAAAGTGTGAGCATTTAGCAGACTCAATTGTATGCAGCTTAATTGTTGTGAGCTAAGTAATCACAGATGATGTTAAGTGTGCATTTTGCTTGTATTGGCAATATAGTCCGCTCCTGTAGAAATAATGACCAACTTAGGCTAAACATAGTGTTAAATTTATTTCTTTTTTATCGAGCTTGTCTCATATTTAAACTTGGCGAATATATGTTGTTCATACTGCTTGAAATGGTATATGAGGAGTAATGAATCTGCTCTGTTTTGTTTCTAGTAATAAATTAAAAAAATGCTTGGTACAAATTACTTTGGGTTATCTTTTTGTGGGTTATAAATTAGAAATCACTTCTCTTTTGTTCTCGATTTTCCTCTATTTAGGGTAACACTTTTTTGACTGATGATGTTAAATAGGAGGTTTCAACTGTCATCTCTGATGCCTTGAAAGAGAGATATAAGGCCAGGTTTTAAGTGTTGTTGGGTCTAGCATTTAAGATGCTTTAGTTACCATATTTATAGGATTTGGTATCAATTTCTCTCTTCTTCTTCAGATGACGATGCCAGAGCCAGAAGGGCTTTTTGTAGAAGGTTTAGAAAATGTGTTCGCTCTTTAAAACCTTATATTATACTATAGATTAGTTTGGAAGTGGGGACACCCAGTTATCTGCCTTTGTACTTGAGAGCATATGCCACTTATCAAACAACATGAGTGCGCCAATTATTAGTAGAGCATTCCCCGGTATTCAATGTTAGTCACCAAATAATGGAAGTTATGTTATCTAGTGGTGTTGATTTTTGGGGCTTGTTAGTGCACTGAATAACTTCCTAGAAGTTTGTCATCACTAATTTGAAGATTGCATCACAAATATTTGTTAATCATTCGGAGCTTTGATCTAGGTTTCGGCGTCAGAGAGACACAAAAATAAGGCGGCGGGCCAACAGCAGTATCCTGTTTCATCTTCACTTCCTTCTAGTAACTCTCCACGAACTGGGCCTATGAAGGATGATTTTTCAAAGGCATCTAATGTGGGAAAACTCCATGTTCTGAAACCAGTGAGAGAAAGGAATGGTGTCACTCCTATTGTTAAGGAAAACACAAGCCCGACCAGTGGCGGCAAAGCAGCAAGTTCTACACTGTTTGCTACTTTATCAGGTTCTGCATCTGCAGTGACTAGGAGCCCACCAAACAATCCAGTCGCTCCTAGTATTGATCGTAAGCCTGTGTTGACTGTGCTGGAGAAGCTACCCACCTCACAAGCTCGAAGCCGAAAAGATTTTTTTAATCTTATGAAAATGAAATCTATGACAAACTCCTTTTCTGTTGCTGATTCTCCAACAACAAACTCCTCATCTGTCCTGGATACTTGCACTGCTGTCTCACCTTCATCTTCAGATAAGCTTGCTCCAACAGATGTTATTACTGCTCCCAGTACTCCTCTGGCTGGTGATACCCCATTAAACTTAAGCATTGGCACCAACAATCATTTGTGTCGGGAGATGGATGAATTAACTTGCAACGGCGATGCCTGTGACAACCCTGATCCTTTAGTGCCGGAGGAAGAGGCTGCTTTTCTACGTTCTTTGGGATGGGAGGAAAATTCTGATGAGGGTGGTCTTACTGAAGAGGAAATCAATTCATTCTACAAGGACGTAACTAAGGTGCCTGATCCTCGTTGCAATTAAATATGAGTCATAGTTTGTACGAATCATTTTACACTACTTTGTTAATATTTTAAATTTCCACTGAAATAATTATTCTGTCTTGTTATGCAGCACATCAATTCAAAACCTGCCCCGAGTTACTAAGAGCACATCCAAAATTCCTATCCCCATTTGACTCACAAGTGGGTGGCTTTAGTGGAATTTCTTCGGAGCACGAAGCTTGAATATTGATTCATTCTGGGATTCGCCCAACTTTCTTGACCATGGAGAAAACTTTTTTTTCGACTTCCTGTTAATTCGGTCGTAACTTAGTGCTGTTAGATGATTATACATGAGAAGTCTTTTTTGGCGTTTCATGGAGTAGGAATAACCAATGGTCCAGTTTCGAGTCGATGGCTTTTGATGACTGTTGCCTCTCTTCAGTTTAAGCGAAGGGAGAGATAGTCTAATAGGTTTTTGTGAAGTGGGTAGAAAACTTTGCTTCTGTGCAAAGTCCATCTGGTTTGCTCAACATTTCATGGCTTTTTTTGTTGACTGGAGATCTTTCAAACAAATTGTTTATGGCTCGGCTCTTTGAACAATTAATTAAAGGTACCAAAAAAAAAGAAGAAGAAGAAGAAGAAATCGTTCTCTCTTTGTTTTGGTTTCATTGTTGTTTCCAGTTTTGCCGTGTGATCATCGATTAATCTTAAGCTTAAGATCTCAATGCCCCATGTTCTGAATAGGTGACAAGGCTTGGCTTATCCTCCGCCGGATAAATTTCCTCGTAAATCTTTAGATAATGACAAGATACAATATCAGTCAACTTATTATACAAATATATCTGGATTGAGATATTTCAAATTAAATGAGTTTGAATTCCATAGTTTCAAACTTTCCCCCTAACATTTCAAGTTTTGTTTTTATCTAGTACTAATTTTTCACATATGTGAGGTACAGATTGTACTTTGTATATAATAACATTAAAAATTGAGACATTTGATCAACTTGAGATATTTAAATGTCTTGTGTGGATTTTGGATTATTGGTTTTGTGAGTAGTATATTCAAAAATGTATTTTGGAAATTGTGTGTGGGTAATGAAAATATTTATGTTATACACATATATTTAAATTGAGATATTTAATCAAGGTTGTATCATGAAATATTTATGTTATACGCTTTAGGGCTGGGAAAATATACCGAAATATCGAAATACCGAAATACCGTACCGAAAAAATACCGAAATTACCGAAAAAATCAATATACCGAAAATTTCGGTACGGTATGATACCGTACCGAAATTTTCGGTATCGGTATCGGTAAGTAAATATTTTTTTTTTCGGTATTTCGGTATATACCGAAATACCGAAAATAATTTTTTTTTTATTTTTTTTTAAATTTAAGTTCGGTATACCGAAAATATTTTCGGTATACCGACATTTTTTCGGTGTCGGTATGGTATCCGGTATGAATTTTTTCATATCGAAAATTCGGTATACCGAATTTCCGATATCGGTATCGGTATGGATTTTTTCATACCGATATTTACGGCACGGTATACGGTACCGTGGTTCGGTACGGTATACCGTACCGTACCCACCCCTAATACACTTTCAACAGGAATGATTAAATTTTGTTTTGAAAATATTATTTTACGGTCTCAAAACATTTAATCAATGCTGACTTGAGTAATATTTAATAACCCTCGACAAATTTTTCAAAATATAAATGTTTTATATCAGCTTTACTTTTGCAATAAAATTTTGGATGATAAAATATAATATTTCTATATTTGATTCTTTTTTACAAGATTATACCTTGTATTAATTAGAATAATTATTGGGACTTGAGTAAATTTTTTTGTTATGACACGGGAATATGTAGTTGTCGTTATTTTTCGATATGCATTAGATGAAACTTCAAACTAACGCAATAGCGTATAAATCACGTTAGTCAGTTAAATCACACATGGTAAACTTTGTGTGACAAGATCATCCGAGAAGGTATTAATAAGACGAATCAAATTCTTCATCGCTGGTCAAACGTTTATCTATTCAATCAACTCGAACAAAATGTTGTACGTGTACTTTTAGAACTATAAAAGTTTGACATTTTATTTTAGTGTGCATTTATTTTGTGGGCTATTATTAGATAGAATAATTATTATAACAAGAATATTTTACGCTAAGAAAGAGTTGCAATTAAATCATTTAAAAAAATCACATTTGATTTTTAATATTTTAAAATTTAATTTCTATTTTTTTCAATGATATAGAAAAAATCAATTACAATTACGCAAAATATTCCCGTCCTTTACTTCAAAAAGAGAGAGATACCCGTCCTTATCGATATCACTGAGTGAGTAGCATTTCCACTGAATGTCTGGAGGACACGTGGACCAACGGTGTTGAACAAACAGATTGTATACCTTGTTGATCTTGTAGAGTGCCAAAATCTCCACGTAGCGCAAGTAAACAATAAACAAATATAATTTATTTGACCATGGAAAGAAAGAAGAAAAGGCGAAGAATCTGATTCGGTGTTCTGGCTGGCTGCCTGAGGCGAAGTCTCTTTTGTTAGTGGTGAATTTTCTACTGATCTTTTGTTGTCAGCTTTTATGTTTATTTAGAAATGGGTTTTCTTATAGTTTTGAGGTTTCGATCGTTGGATTCATTTTATGTTTGATTACTGAGAGATTGGAATAAATATTGAAGTGAACAAAATGGGGTTTTTTTTTGGATAAGGGTGGATGATGATCCTTCCATTTCAGGTGGGGGATGCAAAAGATCTGGCTGTGAATTGACTGCTATTTCCAGTAGCGCTGGAGATTGGTCTGCTGCTAGATATGCTGGTCAGGGAAAGAAACAAAGGTACTTTTGACTCTGAGTAAAACAAGAAACATGAAGTTGGAACAAGGTTCATTGTCTTCCCCACCAAATGGTGCATTGCCATCTTCATCTGACAGTAGCTCAATAAAAGAAATATCAAGTTTTCCTTCTGAAAGCACCAGGGAATCTGGGTTCAAGATTCATAGTACAGACCCCAAAGGTGGAGAGAACTGTGAGAAGAAAGATATCATTTTCAGTGATGAGAGCAATGCAGCTGATACCTACACTTTTAGTGATGATCTTGGTGACATAACTCAAACAAGCAACGATATAGATTTCTTTGAGAACTTCAGGGATAAAGATCCTGGTGATTTTTTATATGATGGTTGGCCTTAAATAGGAAACTTTGATGATGTTGACAGGATGTTTAGGTATGTTCGGAGTTGTCTGTTCTTTTAGAATATATGATATGAAGTATCATAATCATCATATATGTAATATTAAACCATGACTTCTGGTTTTGCAGGAGCTCTGATTCAACGTTTGGACTTGGGGCTAATAAGGAAGATAAGCTGAATTGGTCGTCTTCAGCAGATGATACAGAAGGAACTGGAGATATGCCGAAGACAGATTTTAGGTTTCCATTGCCTGAGACGTATCCAGGGAAAGACCTTTTGCAAAATGATGACCCCCCACAGAAACTTACTATGTTGATGATCCTGCCATGACTTGTGTACCTACCTTTTTGAAAGATAATTCTTGGCCCGCGGACAAGTATGAGTCTTCTTTGGCGAAAAGACCTGCTACGACGATAAATTCATGTTTGAATGATATTTCACTTGGAGCAGCTAGTCTTCTCCAGCTTCAGCTTGTAATGGAACAGGTAGCATTCCCCTTGCAAAGCAATTCTTGTATGCTTAAATATTTTTTATGCTACTTTTATATCAAATAACATATATCAATCTATATAGTTGTACGCTGCTATTTATTGTTGATATCTCATTTATTTTAGCTGCAACAGAGTTGATCCTATGATAGTAGAAATCAACTAGTGACAATTCACTGCATCAAACATTTTAGTTTCAGCTGGATTACTGGTTTTATGCTAAATTTTTATTTTTGTTAAGACGCTAATGAAGCTCACAAACATGTTAATAAGTTCGGTCATATGAGTTGTGAGCTTAGCTCATTAATAATCCATAAGCTCAGGAGTTTTCTCACGTGTTAAAAGTCAAAAGGTCATTTGTCATCTAGAAAAGAGTTCCTCTATTTTGTTGAGTAAAGTTTATCAATCATTTATCCATTGTTGAATTGATAATATTGTCCATCTAATTTAAATAATAACCAACTGAATAAACTAGGATCCTCAAATTATCAAAGATCTCCGTGGATATGTATTCACTACTATACAACCAGCTTGTAAGCTTAAATTCAAGAACTCATCAAAACATTAGCAATTGTCCTAAATCAATGAGCCACTCAGATGTCAAATAATTTATTCAAACATCTTTAATATTTCTGAATGAAAAGTTGAAAACTTCCCATTTCTCTTAAAAGAAGTACAAAAATTACTAATATATTTTTAGGATGAAATTCCGAGCTTGGATTTAGATTTTTAAAGTTCCCAGTTTTGTGAGAATTCCGACAAACTTGACGCCTATTGGATTATAGATTAACTTGACAGTCTTCTCTTTCATCTTCAATTAGATGAAATGACGAATAATTTCCATGTGCTTTGTTCTATCATGGTGAAGCGGATTATGCTAATTGTAGCTTTGTTATAACAAATGCTACTCTTTATTTTCATCGTCCAAGTAATATTTGTGGCGGCCAAATAGCCTCGTAGATGTTATGGCACATCTCTCTGGATCCAACTCATCGTTACTTCTAACTGACCATAGATTCTCTCGTCGATAGTGGTAACCAAATTTTTTCACACATAAGTAAAATAACCAGTTGTTGACTTTCGGCCTATGATTCATATGCCCGTTTGAGTAAACCTCCACCTCTCGAAGTTAATTTTTCTAAAATTTAAATCTTTACAAGGGTTGGGCTTGAAGTATCGAAGAATTCTATGTGTTTCATGTGCCTTCCAATTGGATCATTTGTAAATATGCTCAGAAGACTCGCTGTAAGTTCAACATAAGGCCGAATGTTAATTAAGGTTTGGTTGTCTTCTCCTATACCCAACTTGATCAAAAAATCCACTGGAGTCTCCACCAGTTGCACCGGAGCATACACGTCTCCTTAAGCATTTCTTGTACATATAGACACCACGACCACAGTGCTTTGCTCATGAAAATATTGAACTATCTTGGATTGTTGACATCAATCGTGCTTGATAATCTGTAGTTGGATTTGAGAACTAAGGTATGCTTAAGGGATAGTTTGTATCGTTTGGCTCAGAGTGCTGAGCGGAGGCATAACCATGCAAACCTAGATGATGCTTGTGGAGATGAGAAAGAGGCTAGGGGAGAGTTCGTGACTGATCGAATCAATGAGTACGTCACGCCTGTCCTTGTTTATAAATCCTTATTTTGTTGCAAAACTTGAGTAAGAGGTGATGTTATCAACTTGTCTTTACCAATGTGAATCAATACTGCTCCTTACATTTCATTGGAGTCAGGAAGCAGAAGGCATATTCATTCTGCTGAACTATGTTGTACCAGTCAGCTCCTTTTGTCTATCATCAAATTCTTGTACTTTTTCTAAAATTTTAACTTCACCTCCGAATTTATTAGATCGACTCCTCCACCCCTGTGAGTAAATTTCTGAGTCTGTCTTCACCCTTCTCCAGTAATATATTTATTTTCTCTTTCAACTTTTATTTTTAGGCATACTGGAAGCATGGACATGGAGACTGATATGGATCCCATTGACCGCTCAACTACTCACTTACTCTTTCACAGGCCAGAGACACATATTCAGTGCCTGCTAATGATTCTTTGCCACTCAGATCACCCAGAACGGTAAGCTTTTCATGCTTTCTAACTCATAATCCAAGCTATCCCAGGATTATTGATGTCATTATGTCGGCTAACCGTGTCACATTCAGGCTCACGGTTCTGTCACTACAACAAAAATGGTTGATAACCTGGTTTGTGGTTAGGAAAATTCTGCTGAGATAGACAAAGGAGGCTCTAATCGATGACAAGAAATGTTTGAGATATTGAGTCAAATTTAGTTCTTAGATGACAATTAAATCGTTGTTTAGTAACGTTTTGTAGTAGGATTTTCTGGAGTGGGCGTTTAAGTGGCTGTGGCTTCATGTCAAGTATCTTTCCAAAGGGTAGGAGATGAATAGTTTCTCCTCCAGCCAATTGGTAAATACATTTAGTTGGGCCTAGTAGGACTTCATCATATTTCTGTACTCAGTCATCTGCGTCCTTGCATTTTTCAGTCCTGTTATTCCCCTCAGTTATCACCCTTCTCTCATTACTCTTAATGTTTTATTTATTCAGATTGAGAAGCCTTTGCAGAGACATGGCGGCTGGCTTGGGCACAATGAGACATATTGTGGATCATGCTATGGTGCAGAAACGGTATTTATGTATATTTGTTTTACTGTATGTTTGCATCATTTACTGATGTCGTAGCTGGATAGTATTTTATGCCAATTGTATGTTACCAACCATAAAAGTTGCTGACAAATCCTTCTAGTCAATTACCATTGTTTTTACTTTTTTCCATAATTAAACCGTATAATTCAACCACTTTTAATCGAGAAAGCAACTGAAAAACTTTTACCTTCTGTTTAATCTCTCTGTAAAAATTAAAGCCAAGACTAAGCATACTTTGAGAAAGGTTTCTTGCAAAGTTTGAAAACACAGGAAGTAAGCTCTCGCGCACTCGTCCGAGAGTTTCTTCATTGAATCCATCTTATTTTAAAATAAGGTTATATCTTGCTAGCTCTTTCTCTGCATCACTATCTCTAGCTTGTACTCACTCTCAGCTATCATAACAAAGAAATAGTCTCAAAAGGACGTGATTTCCTTTACCATAATAATTGATTGGCATTAGACGAGAAACTGTCACCATTGATGAATATTTGATGATAATAATCTAAATTTTAGTGAAGGTTGATGGTCCTTGATCTTTGTTGCTTCTACTTCAATCCACTCAGCATTATTGACAGCGAACTTTCCGTCCTCACTTGTTGATTCCGGTTTTGTTTGTTTTTCGCGTTGGGTGTGGTTGAGTGTGTGTATTTTTGTTTGTGATTTATTAGCAATAGCATTCAGATATAGATTCTTCTTTTTTAATCTGATGATGAATATAACTGGAGTATGCTGTGGTGGGCAAGGTTACTGATAAAAAGTCTTTATGGTTGGCTGATTTTATTGCATGATGTTCTGTGTCTTCCGTCAACCATTAGTACAAAATGATGTATTGGTAATTCCTTCAAAAATTTATTTTACAGTCAGATGAGCGTTGTAATTCATGTGAAGAAGTTCGTGAAGAATACCGAAAGAAAGGATGGGGTATAACAAACACAGATTTGGTTAATCGGTTTGGGGAACACGATAAATTCTGTTGTTTTCTGTTATATACCTTATTTGCATTATAAAAATTGATTGTTAAAAAGTTAATTCTTTCACCTTCTAAAGCCTCCTGTATGCGTTGATTACAAATGATGTTGGTTATCCTGATGATTTTTTCATTGGCGTCTACTTGTGTATATCACAATTCACAAATAGCCTAACTGCGTGTAAGTGCCTTCACAGGTGTCTGAATCAATTCACAGGATAAATTTAGAGAACACTCACATGTGATCTTATTTCTGAAACCTTCTTGAAAATTATATAATACACAACTTTTTCACATGCACTCTTGTCCATTCCTTTGTTTGCACTCATTCAATGTCCTTTTCCTTGACATGACGTAATTTTTGCATATAGTGCAGAAGGGAGGGTTTTGTTCAGAAAGTACAAGAAGAACAGGGTGAAGGATGGAGTATACATGGGTCTCTGGAGGTTGATAAAGTGGCTGGAAAAATTCACTTTTCCCCTGGAAAAAGCTTTCATATACCAGGCTTTCATCTGTTCGATTTCCTCAATTTACCAACTGAAAATTGTAATGTAAGGAACACCTATAAACCAGAGTTCAACCATTGAGCTTTGTGGTTGGTGGCCTTGTCATATATATTAAATTGCTTTTATATGCATGTTTCAAATTTACAGTTTCCTAATCAATTTACTGACTTTTGTAGTATTCTATGCAGATGAGCCACATGATTAACAAGTTGACCTTCGGAGATTCTATTCCTGGAATTGTCAATGCACTGGATGGGTAGGTCTTTCTACATACTCACATGCACACAAACTACCATCTAATTGACTTAACGAGGGAAGGATAGATAACCATAACAAAGTTGATAGTTTCTTGTGAACAATATTGTGGAAATTGCTAATTCTTCCACGTGTTGATCTTATTATATTTTTTATGCTTACTACTTTGTGCACTATTCACGTTCTTGTGTTACCTCCACCCTTTTTGGCTGTGTTCTTAATGTAAAGCAAGTGAGCAAAGTGCACTTACCACTACTTCCCCTGCGTAAACTACCAAAAACCTCCATAGATAGAGATGGATAGAAATTTTATTTTATTTGTTTGCTTGTCACTTTTATTAAATTATTCTTAAAATTTACAGGGTTCAGTGGATGCAAGAACCCCTAATGGAATGCATCGGTATTTTGTCAAGGTCAGTTCCTACAATATCCCTCCCCGTCTCATCCCCCTACCCAACTCACGTTATTAATTAGGTTAATAAACAAGTCTAAGAGTAGCGTATTGCAATGCCTATGGACCACTCTATGATGATCGGACGGTACCTTCAATGTTATTGTTAAGCTTAAGAAAGAGTGCTTGGGTTAGGTTGTCCTGGGATATGTTTGGGATATAAGAACAGATTATGGGGTGGAATTAGAGTTCTAATTATGTAAATTGGTAGGAGATGTTTAGAATGTAAAGTTTATTACACTATGTTGTCCACTGTTGTAGAAGACGTGGAATATCATGTTTGTGTATTCGGTGAACTTTGCAGGCGGTTCCAACCGTATATACCAGTTTTAGAGGCCATAAAATTCAGTCAAATCAGGTACTCAAACCCTTAAAATTATGGAACTCATTCAAATTTTATATCTGTATTTTCAGATGGTAACACAATGCATGTATTTTTACAGTTCTCAGTAACTGAGAATTCCAAAAGTTCTGAAGTAGACAACCTGAGATCTCTTCTTGGAGTTGTCTTCTTTTATGATCTTTCTCCCATAAAGGTGAGCTTGGTGGCTTCAGGATGGGAAGTCAATTATATATCTAGGCATGATTTTATTAAAGGAATCTCTTGTTAGGCAGTTATGACATCTATTGTCATTTTCCCCTGGATAAACCGTTGCATATACCACGACAGGTCATGCATTGTTATACATTCTGAGGGTCTTTCATGCATTGTTATACATTCTAAGGGGCTTTCATTGTTTTATTTCATGTTGCTCAGTAAATTAACTAGATCAATAAATAGAGATATGATATAAATATCCTAATCTGTATATAATTTTTCAGAAAATCAAGGCCCATTAAGGTTACATACGACTCACTATAAACACATTAATTGCAGGATACTTTCACAGAGGAGCATACACCATTCTTGCACTTCCTGACACATATCTGTGATTACTTGGTTTCTTCTCCACTTTGCTATCATATTAAATTTTGAAGTACTGTATCATCTGTAAATGCAGATAATGGGTTTGATGACTTTTGACCTAAGTGCTACCTCATATTAGATCTTGTCTGGTGAAGAACGGAAATCACATGTACTTTCTTCTTTATTGTCATCCACAAATGGAGATGGAACACGTTTTCAGTTTTGGCCTTGACAGACATTTGACATATCGAAAACAGGTTAGAACCTTGAATCATGACTTCTTGAATATTTGACATTTACAGCAAAAAGTTCTTGAAATCTGATGAACTTGTAGTTAGAGTACTCTAAGGCCACACTTTACCTGCTTTTTATGGTTGGCTATAAAATTCACCTCCCTGCTATCTTACGTCTCTAGATTCTTGAATTCTATTTGTGAGATACATGGCAACTATTCTGCAGGTATGTTCACGGTTGCTGGAATAGTCGACTCCTTTGTTTACCATGGGCATAAGGCATTACGAAAGAAACAGGAAATTGGTAAGCTTGGATGAATGCTAAACATTAGATTTCATGGAACAAAGACTGTGAGCAGCTCTAAAGGACAGACATCGAATCATTCTCATGAACTATCGGATTGCTGAAAACAGTGACTCCCTGCTGAAGAAAAATGGAGGCAGCTCTTCTGAAATATCAAGGTTAACAATGAGTTTGATGGTGCTGAAAGCAATTTGCCTCCATTTTGATATTGAAATCTCTGTTCTTATTCCTGCAGTCCTGCCATGAAGTCATGCTGTTGATACAGTCATTCTTCATTCTTTCCAAAACATTATTACACAAATAATTTATTGGTGATACATTATTAGTTTTGAGAACATATTATTGGAATCACCATTAAAACTTAAAAAACTGAAAAAATAAAAAAAAAACTGGAAGATTGACCAGGAGCACATTACGCGCATCAAAGCAGGTATGAGCAAGGAAGAGCAAATATAGCATTCTTTCAGTGATACATGCGAGCAAAGTTCGCTGCATATAGTTTTTAATCCTATATTGGATGCTATTGATAAGAGAGTTATTGATTATTTACTTCACGCTTAATTTACTACTTCACGCTTAATCTACTCAGCAAATATCATATAATCAATTATATTTTTATTGGCAATGTTATATTCTTATTAATTGAGGCCAAATAATGGTGAGGATCTCATTAACAGTACTCCAGATAGCATTGATGGTCGTATATTCTGCACTTTAAACCCTTCGGTTGCGTACTTAGGACTTCAGACTTATTTAGAAAATTTGATGTTTCATTTCTTAAAAACATTACACAACTTGACCCCAAAAGAAAAACATTATACATGGAACAATCAACAAGTATATCCTAGGACCTTACAAATCAAGTGTCCTGTTTTGGAAGAGGATTAGTTTCAATTTAGAGTGAAAGGCTAGTTTCCGCTAGTACAGTAAAATTTCTTATCAAAATGTATTTCTGTAACTTCTTCATTTCGTTCAAATTGTCTCCACGAAATATTCTTCCGAAAATTATCTCTCTTAAATCTTTAACAATATGATTGTATTCTTGAACATAGTTATGATCATACAACATTTTTAATTTCCAAAACTAAAATTTTTGAAAAACAATTTTTGCATAAATAATACGCACGTGATACGAACGTAAAATGTGAACAAGGCGATGAAGTGCTCGAGATGGACACAACTCCATTAATTTCATTGTCATTGTTCCACTACATAATGCCACCAAATTTTTCTCTCTTACACAGTTCTTTTCATGTATATTTCATGGAAAATCTTCTACTTGAGAGGAGGCATATCATTTCAAGTCAATTCGCAACAAATGGTTAATGAATGGCAGAAATCTATCCTTGTCTACTACCGGTACCCAATCATATCCTCCAGGAGACAAAACTGACCTTTTCTATATGAGCTTCTAACTCTCCTTAGTGATCGAAACTCGAGAAAGCTCCAACTTAATGGTCTCAAAATCTTCGTTTTTTAGTTCTTCCCTTGACAACCACGACAACAAGCATTGGTTGATCCACTCATTTCCACTGCAGAAAGTTGCATTGCTTTTGGAAGATTTAGGCCCCCCGAATTTCATAATCTTTTGTAAATTTGACTCTGACGGATCTTTCAAGTAGCTTTTCAGGATGTCCCTGATAGCGTTACACCAGACTGGTCGAGCCACTTTAAGAAAATCGCGCACAACAAATACAGGAAGAGTCGAACTTCCTACATCAGATTCGTGCTGCCCACCTCTGCCATGATAGTCAGATCCTCCTAGCTTCAGAAGATCATGTTCGTCGGCCAAGTCACAGTAAACTAAAATCGTGAAAATGAAATGTTACAGAAGAATTGGTTCATGGTTGAATTCCCGTCAGAAACAACTTTCCCAAAAAGTTCGAGCGCGTGGAACAAGAATGATATATACACTTACATATACTATGACAAACTTAGCGAATATAACAAACCACCAAAAAAAACAAGAAACTAATAGTTACCAGACAGTTTCCCATCGCTTCTGTAGGCCTCTATTCCATGCAACCCTGCTTCCTTTAGTCTTCTGATTATAAAAGCAGGGTTTTTTAGTGCCCATGGATGTGCTAATACTGCAACACCCCCGGTCTCCTGTATCATCTGCACGGTTTCCTCGGCAACTGGCTCGCTTCCCCTGAGACAAATAAAAGCCTGGAGTTGAATACGGAAGCATGAGCAGGATTACTAATGAATATCTTTATCAAAAATTAAATTTATAATATGGAAACACTAGTACGTAGAATACGCAGGTCCACCATCATATAGATATCGGGCAAATGCTTGTTTCAGATTTTCTACATGGCCAGCTTCAAGCATAGCACGTGCCACATGAAGTCTGCCAGGAGCAACGCCTTTTCCAGCAATCTTTGTGACATTCTCCCATTTAACAGGCAGCTTGAGTTTATTCAGCTTAGACACAATGTTTTTTGCACGAAGGAAGCGACCGTCTCTAATACGCCCTAAAAACTTCTCCAATTCCTCGGATTTTGTCGGCCCACAGCTGCTGTAATATGCAAGGATGTGGACAGGCTCTTCTGGACCCAAATCCCCTCTGTTGGTCATCAAAAAGATGGTCAAAAATGTAGATAGAATAATTCTAAATGAAAATTTACCAAAAGAAAAGCATGGCGGTGGGTATTGAATCGAAGGCAAGATACTAACTTTGAGTGGAAAATAGTGCTAATTTCAACCCCAGGAATGATTTTGATGCCATATTTACGAGCTGCTTCAACAGCTTCGGGGATGCCAGATAACGTATCATGATCTGTCAAAGCAAGGACTTTCACCTGTTCTTGAGGCATATTTAACATATTAACCAATTGCGCTCTCAATCATATTATATATTGGATTGGATACAAATTCGTTAGTTCGTGATAGTATATTATAAGAGAAAATGAAAAAATGATGGTAGAATTTTTAAATCACAGAAATAAATTGAGGACACCAAGGAGCACTAATAAAGAATTGTTAATTACATGCAGGAAGATATAGAGAGAATAACTTGTAAAAAGTGCAGTATAATTGCTAGGGATTATTTTCATCAAGTTATGAGTGGAAAACCAATCTCTTGCTGCAATTTTGCAAATGTTAAACTTTACGTGATTGTGAATCAATTATGCGCCCTTATCCAAAAAAGTCAACTGCATCTCCATGTGATTATACCACAACCAAATATGTGGGTGTTGCTGAATATGAAAGGTGTCAGTCATATTCACAGAAATTCGTCACAATAATGGCTGGTTGAACCTGTATGAACCGAATTATTTAAAAGTGTATATTTATAGAAGGTCTAGTTGTCGTGTCATTATAAAACCTCCACTCTAAATTGATTGTCCAATACACCAAAAATGTAAAGGTGATGTACTCCAACTCCGTTGTTCTGGCCTTCAAAAGACTCTTTCCTTGAACATTGTTACTTACAAGTCACAAGCTACAAATGCATTTCACCACTTGCAAGGCAGAAAAAGTAAACAAAAAAACTTGTCACTGGAGACACCATGAAATCCAAAAAATCGAATTATCAGACCAAAAACACTAAAATGCACTTGATAAGTTCAGGGACAGGATCAGCCGATTGAACCACCATCCTCACTGTGAAATCTAGTTTATCATTAAAAAGTATTCCGTCAAGAATTTGTGAAGTATTTTTAGAAAATCATAGTTGATCGATACTTAGACTATCCAAAGGCATATTTCTACCTCTAGTATCTTAGAATTTCAGAAAGGAAACCCAAAAAAGCAAGAGATGCAGATATTCTGCAAGCCTAATCTTGAACATGTTGACGTTCCCTTTCATTTTATATTTTTCCCACCTTCCTCATGTTATTCCACAATCAATAATGCCTCGCCCTCACAATTTTTTAATCACTGAACAAAAAATTGTGCATCGTCATCAAGGTTGAAACAGTGAGAAGCAAAAGAAAAAACTCAAACTAAGCATTATATAATGAGCTGAGATACAACAAAAAGAATTATTAAGCCGATATAAAATTAAATGGAATAAACTTATCTCTCAATTGCTTTAAAGGGAAAATAGAGTCAAATTTGAAATGAAGCAATGACCAACACATGGAGAAATATCACTCTGTTTTTGTAGAATAGATTCTCAGATGCTAGAATCAATCAAGTCTTGACACATCAAGGATCATAAATCCTTTGTCTCCTTGAAAAAATGGTAACCATACTACACAAATGGACGTTTGCTAATTCCAGAAATTCTCAACTATATAGTGAAAACGTAGTACTCTTGTTAACATAATTTCCTGTTTTACACATGAATACAACCGAAACCCAGGATCTCGTCATCCATTGATGAAGCCTATCCCTTTATTTTCCGAATTCCATTTCATGCTGAAAGGCGTTTAAAAGTTCACACCCCTTACATGAAACGGCATATTCACATGAGCTTAAAAGATATGTACTTCAAAGCAAGACAAGCATTCAAAAAGCATCATACATTTCTCGATGAAACTGAACAAACTCATAAAAAAAGTCTTTAACCATGGAAACCTCCATGGTCGTGTAAGAATCAAATCCAGTATTAATGGAAAAAGATTAAATCTTGAACCATGGAAACCTCCATAGACTCCAAGACATGAAACCACTACGACTGCAAACAATAACAAACACGAGAAGCAGCAAAGTAATAGCACATGCCACAACATATAAAAACCAATATAGAGAAAACCCGCCGCTTATTCTATCCAAAGGAAAAAAAACAAGCTCACCCCCTTTTGATGAGCTCTTTCTACAAGCTTGGTAGGAGACAAATAGCCATCGCTGCATGTGGTGTGACAGTGAAACTCAAAGACAAGTTTCTCCTTGGGTTGGTACCACTGCACCCCAAAATCATCAAGAACAGAATCAACAAAACTCGTGGAATTATTACAACCATTCGATTGGTCCAAGAAAACCCATTCGCTGACTGCTTTATATGCCACAGTTTGTTCGAGGGTCATTTTCCTCTTGGCACCGCCTCTCTTCTTTTTCTTCTTCTTATTCTTATTATTGCTGCTATTAGCAATACACTTTTTCGGGCTTCCTTTATCAGCCATCATAGATTCCTCTTTCAAGCAGAAGATGATGCAATAAAGCAAGAACTTGAGAAGATAAATGAAGGGTTGTGTGGGGTTTTGTGAACACTGAGGCCAAGAGGCAGGGGGGATCTAGGATTCCATCATTCTATAGGGGGTCTCCGGTCTAGGGTAGGTGGGTGTGCCTAGGCATCTCTATGTCATGTCCACGGCAAACTAGAAACGATAATTTCAGGGCAACGCCTATGGTAAGTTTTCATAATTATTTTTTTAATGTATTTAATCTTTTAAAAAAACTCAATTATATCTATTTTAATTTGACAAAACTACCTATAATCAATTTTTTAATTATTGATTCTTTATTATTATCCCATAACACCTTACGAAACATTTATAAATATTAATAAAAGATACACGCGTTGTATGTATTATTATTATTATTAATCTGATCAAATAATACTAAACCGTTAACATAAAATTATTTTTTAATTTAGAAGAGTTGTTCGATTTAAAAAAAAAAATTTGTTTAGATTTTTTAAATATAAAATATGGAGTGACTTGATGAGGTTTTTAGTAGAGTAAGAAAGGTAATTATTGAATTAAATATTTTTATGTTCTTTAAGGTAGTTACTCTAAAAGTCTCACACATAATAATAATAATAGTATAGATAAAATATTAAAATTGTTATATATATAAAATAAAATTTTTATTTATCTTAGAAAATAGATTTTTTTAAAAAAAATGACTCTTCCTAATGGTGGTGAATTTGGCCATGCATGGTAAATAAATGAATTTAAGAATTGGTCTGAAAAACAGTGTACTTATCTCTAATATGTTATGTATATTATTATTTTCTTTTTTTCTTTTTAAGCTGTCATACTCTGACTTCATGCTTCGTCTCTTTCTACTGTCAGGTCACAATTCAATTAATTTCTGGGTTTTTTTAATTAATCTTTGTGAAACTGTAGTATTTTTTTTGGGTAAATTTCAAAAAAATATATTTGTCAATCTTTCAATTAAGTTTCAGTACATAGCCATAATTTTTTAAAAATCAGTACCTGACAAATCTATACTTTTAGTTTTAATACCTCACAAAGCAAAATTTACATTTATATCCTTTATTATTTAAATAAATATATTATTTTAGCCACAAAATTACATGTGTCTTCTTCATTTAAAATATAATTTTAAAAAAAATTTGTTTCTGAATTATCATGGAATAAAAATAAATACTTGTTTTGACATATAAAGTACTTATTATGGGATTTCAGATAATTGATTTCACTATTTGAATACTCCAAATATATAAGAAAATAATATATTCGAGCATTCACCATAAATTCAGTCATTGATAGTCTTTTCATGAGAAATGCAATAGGATGACTTATTCATGTCATTTTATTTTTTTTAAAAACATAGGTCATCACTCATCTTGAAATAAAATTAAGTATTTATTTTGACCTACAAAATACTTATTTTGGAGTTTCAAATGCTTGATTTGACTCTTTGAATACTCCAAATGTGTAAAAAAATACCGGATCTTCGAGCTATCACAATAAATTCAATAATTGTTGATATTTTCATTGAAAATACATTTAGATGACTTATTCAAGTCATCTAATACTTGAAAAAACATAGTTTCTCATTCATTGTTGAATTAGAAAAAGTACTTATTTTGATCGATAAAATACTTATTTTGGGGTTCCAAATATTTGATATGGCTATTTGAATACTTCAAATGTGTAAGAAAATACTTAAGTTTCAAGTAATATTAAGTGACTTTTGATGGTGTCATTTGTAAAGTTAAAATATGATACTTAAATTGGTACAAAGAGTATCTAATTAAAGTCTATAAATACATGATTTTACCCCGTAAATACTTATATCCAATTATTTGAGGATGCCAAAATATAATTTGAAGTTAATATTAAGTGACACCGATGATGATATTCGTGAAGTAAAAAGATGATACCTAAATTAATACAAATAATACATAATTCGAGTCCACGAATACTTGATTTTACCATTTAAATACTCAAATTCGATTGAGTATGTAAAAATATATAATTTGAAGATAATATTGAATGTTGTTTGATGATGATATATGTGAATAAAAAATGTTATACCTAAATTGGTACAAATAGTACCTGATTTGATTTCACATATACTTGATTTTACCTTTTTAATACTCAAATTTGATTATTTTGGGATATTAAATAATATAGTTTCAACTGATATTGAGTGACTTTTGATGTGTCATTTTTTAAATTAAAATTTGATGCCTAAATTAGTACAAAAAGTATCTAATTCGAGTCTAGCAATACTTAATTTTACTCCCTAAATGAGAAGTACTTAATTTGAGTTTGCAAATACTTGATTTCGTAAATGAGATATTCACAATATGTATTAAAATACTGGATATTCGAATAAGCAACGTAAGTTCACCAAGTGTTGGTATTTTTATGAATAAGTATTTGGATGATATATTCATCTCATTTTAAAAAAATTTGTAAAAGAAAAAACAAATTCCCAACTAAGCATGGAAATTCTAAAGTACTTATTTTTATTTGAGAAGTGCCTAATTTGAGATTAAAAATATTTGATTTAATACATAAGATACTCATAATATGTAATAGAATACTGGATATTCGAATATGCAACGTAAGCTTACCAAGTGTTTATCTTTCCTTTGAAGATGCATTTGGATGACATATTCATCTCATTTAATATTTTTTTTGTAAAAACAAAACAAAAACAAAAACAAATTCTCAACTACGTATTGAAATTTTAAAATACTTAGTTTTATTTGAGAAGTATCTAATTTGAGTTTGCAAATACTTGATATCTTGAATAAGATACTCACAATATGTATTAAAATACTAGATATTCGAATATGCAACGTAAGATCACCAAGTGTTGATCTTTCTATGGAAGATGCATTGATACGAATAGTATCTAAATTGGTGAAGTTAAAATATGATAGCTAAATTGGTAAAAAGAGCATCTAATGCGAGTTCGCAAATACTTGATTTTACTTCCTAAATACTTATATTCAACTATTCGATGATGTCAAATTATGTAGTTTGAAGTTAATATTGATTGGTTTTTTATGATGACATCCGTGAAGTAAAAATATGATACCTAAATTAATACAAATAATACCTAATATGAGTCCACAAATACTTGATTTTACTATTTAAATACTCAAATTCGATTATTTTGATAATGTCAAAATATATAATTTGAAGTCAATATTGAGTGACATTTGATTATGAGATATGTGAAATAAAAATGTGATACCTAAATTGTTACAAAATTAGATTCCACTGATAATTGATTTTACCCTTTACAAATTCAAATTTGATAATAAGTATAATGAAAGAATATTGATACATATAATGAATGATTACCAATAAATATTATGAATGAATACTAATGAAGATGATATCAAATGAAGTATTGTCTTGTCATTTAATGAATACCAACAAGTATTGTGGATGAATATTAATGATATTATAAATTAATACTCATAAGTATAAAGAAAAAAAATACTAATAAGTATGATGAATAGTTACCAATAAGTATTATGTCAAATAAGTATAATTGTCAAATAAGTCATTCAATGAATATCAAAAAGTATTTTGTAAATTAATATTGATGAGTATTTTATAAATAATTAATCTTAGACTCGATAGCTATGCTTAAAGTGCAAACTTCAAGCTCATTTACGAACTATGTTCATAATGCATCTCCCAATTAGTACATCATGAATAATGAACTATGTTTATTTATTTAAATGACATGAATAAGTATACTAATGAATTTTTTATGGAAAGATTGTCTATTCGAATATCCAGTATTTTAATGCATATTGTGAGTATCTCATTTACGAAATCAATTATTTGCAAACTCAAATAGGTACTTTTCAAGTAAAACTAAGTACTTTAAAATTTTCATGCTTATTTGAGAATATTTTTTACCAAAAAAATATTAAATAAGATGAATATGTAATATAAATGCATCTTCCATGGAAAGACCAATACTTGGTGAACTTACGTTGCATATTCGAATATCCAGTAGTCTATTACATATTATGAGTATCTCGTGTATCAAATCAAGTATTTGCAATATGAAATTAGGTACTTCTCAAGTAAAATTAAGTACTTTTAAATATTCATGCTTCTTTGGGAAATTGGTTTTTTTTTTTCAAAAAAATATTAAATGAGATGAATATGTTATCCAAATTCATCTTCCACATAAAGACCAACACTTGGTGAACTTATGTTGCATATTCGAATATCCAGTATTCTATTACATATTATGAGTATCTCATGTACCAAATCAAATATTTGAAATATGAAATTATGTACTTCTCAAGTAAAACTAAGTACTTTAAAATTTTCATGCTTATTTGAGAATTTGTTTTTTTTTACAAAAAATATATTAAATAAGATAAATATGTCATCCAAATGAATCTTCCATGGAAAGCCAAGACATGGTGAACTTACGTTGCATATTTGAATATCCAATACTCTATTACATATTATGAGTATCTCTTGTACCAAATCGAGTATTTGCAAACTCAAATTATGTACTTCTCATCCAAATGCATATTCCATGATAATACCAACACTGGGAGAATTTACGTTGCTTATTCGAATATTCAGTATTTTAATACATATTGTGAGTGTCTCATTTATGAAATCAAGTATTTACCAACTCAAATTAGGTACTTCTCAAGTAAAACTAAGTACTTAAAAATTGTCATGCTTATTTGAGAATTTTTTTTTTACAAAAAAATATATTAAATGAGATGAATATGTCATCCAAATGCATCTTCTATGAAAAACCAACACTTGATGAACTTACATTGCATATTTGAATATCCAGTATTCTATTACATATTATGAGTATCTCCTATATCAAATAAAGTATTTACAAACTCAAATTAGGTACTTCTCATCCAAATGCATGCATATTCCATGAAAACACCAACACTTGGAGAACTTACATTGCTTATTAGAATATCCAATATTTTAATATATACAGCGAGTATTTCATTTACGAAATCAAGTATTTGCCAACTTAAATTAGGTACTTCTCAAGTAAAACTAAGTACTTTAAAATTTTCATGTTTATTTGAGAATTTGTTTTTTTTACAAAAAATATTGAATGAGATGAATATGTCATCCAAATGCATTTTCCATTGAAATACCAATACTTGGTGAATTTACGTTGTCTGTTCGAATATCCAGTATTTTAATACATATTGTGAGTATCTCATTTACGAAATCAAGTATTTGCAAACTCAAAATAGACATTTCTCAAGTAAAACTAAATACTTTAAAATTAAATGCTTAGTTGGGAATTCGCTATTTTTACAAAAAAAATATTAAATGAGATGAATATGTCATCAAAATACACAATTCATGAAAAGACAAGCAATGACTGAATTTATGGTGATCGTTCAGGATTCAGTATTTTCTTACACATTTAGAGTATTTAAAGAGTCAAATCTAGTATCTGGAACTTCAGAATAAATACTTTTTATGTCAAAATAAGTACTTAATCTTATTTCATGATGAGTGATGAACTATATTTTTTTAAAAATAAAATGACATGAATAAGTCATCATAATGCATTTTTAATGAAAAACTAACAACGACAGAATTTATGTTTATTGTTCAAAAATGTAGTATTTTTTTTTTACGCATTTGAAGTATTCAAATAACAAAATCAAGTATTTGAAACCTCATAATAAGTACTAATATTTTGGTAGATGAAAATCACACAATTAATTTGATGGATAAAATTATATATTTATTTAAATAATACAAGGGTAAAAATGTAAATTTATCTTTGTAAGGAGCTAAGTTTGTAGTGTTGTCAGGTATTGATTTGTAAAAAAAATCTTCTAGGTACTGAATCTTAAATAAAAGATGTACAGATGTATTTTTTTCAAACTTACCCTTTTTTTGTCAATTATTTTTAATTATTTTTTTAAAAAAATGTCTTTTCAGATGGATCTTTCCATTACGTTGTCTTCATACCAAAATTGCAGATTTTAAAAGTCTATTTTTTTTTATTATTTATAAGCCATCTGACATCAAAATATTAATTTTTAGATAAATTTTGGAGATCTAATTATAACATTCTCTTCTCCAAACACAACAAAATAAAATTTTCATTTTTAAATTTCTAAATTAATTTAATATTTTATTGGAGTACTTTCTAAAATATGATCAGATTACTATATTTCAACATCTACAAGGAAGCACATTTTCTTGGATTTGTGTTCTATTACTTATGTAAGTATAGATAGTAGTAATTTTTTTTCTTACAATGATGTTCTGACTATATGTATATAGTATTGAATAGCTAGTTAAATGCCACATATTGTAAGCAGGGAGAGGATGCAGAAATTGGCCCCTACCACCAATATTAATTCTCAGTCTGCCACTCTCTCTCAGCTGTTGGGCTGATGCCATGATACACCCATCAGTACCAGCAGACAGTGTGTGTATATGGTCGGGTTGATTCGGGTTCGGTTTAAATGTTTTCGGGTTCGAGTTGAATAATTTTTGAATAATACTATTGCTCAACACGACCAAATTGACACCCTTATCAATACTAAACTTAATTTTTCATTTAATTTTTGTAAAAAAAAATGTGTAGTACTCTTGATCCCAAAAAACATTTTTTGTAACTTTTGGGTCAACGTATTTTTTACAGATAAAAATGAATATAATATAAAACATTGAAATATGATACTAATAGCTTCGGAATTCTTAGATTATACTCCATATTTTATTTATTTATTTTATCGAAAATGTATCTACTAATTCAAATCTTGGAGTCCTACCTAAGCAACCTTTTTTGAAACTTTGAATTGTTAACTATGAAGTTAATTGATGATAATATTTTCATCCAATATATAATAAATTAAATGAAATGTGACAGAGCAATTTGTTGGTCACGGCCCAATATCTCCAAGTTCCAGTCACTTTAATTGGACAACGAATGAGCCCAAACACAAGTAATGAGTCCAACAACACCTATTATCATCGGCCAATTCATCGAATTAAATTATGATATTATTCTATGCATATCACTATTTTATTTATATTCATTAATTATTGAAAAAATTGAAAAGATACAAAACTAATAAGTAATTTTCACATTTTCTATTGCAATGATGTAGCACATTTTTTATAATGTGAGAATTTACAACTGTTATCTTTTGTTGCGTAATGGGTAAACATCGAACTAACACAATAACATGCAAACTAAGGTAGTCAGGTAAACTACACATGGCTTGTGACAAGCTCGGCTGATAATGTGTGGGTATGAAGCATAGAACTCCTGACAATCAGCCAAGTGTTTACCTACTCCATCAACTCCGACACTCCCTCGAGTAAGTGACGTGGCACTTTAGTCCTTGTCGTTATATTCTGTATGTATAATCTAGATTCGTATATATGGAATTTTAAAAAATTAGAATACTTTATTTTTCCTGATCACAATTCCATTAATTTCAGTTATTAATTCTTGTTTGTAGAAATGGAAAAAAAAAATAACTCTAGTATTTTCAATTCTGATTTTATAGCAATAAGAATCGACTTTAATAAAACAATTCGATTATGGCTTTTGAGATTAATTGGAATCAATTTATATTTTGAAGGGAATCATTATTATTAGCTTCATTTATAATATCCTTCAAAGGGTACTACAATTTGCATATGTGTGTGTGTATATATATATATATATATACTATATTATAAAGGCTAAGATATTTAGTTGTCCGATTTTAAAACATCAATTAATTTTTATGAAAATATCATATTAATTTAAATAAATATTATTTTTATATAATTTATTCGTAACAATAATATCTAACACACTTTAAAATTTTAAAAATTCATATATTATTTTGTAAATTTCATATTTAATATAATTTCATTATCGTTATAACAATTTAAACTATAACAAAATTTTGTGAATCAACTCGAGCTGTTAATGATTATAATTATGATTCATATGTATAATAATCATTATTTTACACTTGTGGTTCGTATTTAATACATCCACGAATGAAAGAAACGGTAGTTCAAATAGGGGTTTTTTTATAAGTAATTTAAAAATAAAAAAATTTCAAAAATGATTAAAAAAATATTTTTCAAAAGTACTTTAATCCGCGCTTTGTAAACGCGAACGCTCCATGTGGACGAGCGTCTGCGCTTAAGTATATTATTATTATTTATTATAATTTTTAATAATTAATTTAATTCGAATGAAAAATATAAAATATAAATATTTATAATATATGTTAATATTTAAGTATTTTGTATTATTTGGTTGGGTGATTGAAAAATTAGAGAGGATTGAAAAAATATTTATTGTTCTATTTTAAAAATATGAGAGGATTAAAAATATGAGAGATATGAAATGATTGCAAAAATTTTTTTATTTTTAAATTATTGTTTTATTTTAAATTATTGTTCCAAGAAAACGTACATAAAATCAATTGGTCAAAAGGATATTTTAGGAAGACTCATTTCGAATTCTCTCAAAATTATATAAACACATATCTCATAAAAAAAATTTAATTGTAAAACATATAATTATATATAATGACTTTATTATTATTAATAGATTTATTAAATAAATCAATTAATAAAAATGAGAAGACCAATAGTGAAGGAAGCAAACAATCATTTAATTAATTATAAAAAAACCCTTCAAATAGTAAATGGCACATGATCATGTATTAGTTTTAATTCTCGTGACTTGAGTGGGGATTTTGCAAGGTCAGCTCCAAGGAGGCTTTTATGCCAGCACATGCCGCCGTCGCCTCCGACCAAACCACCGCCCCAGCCTTGCTTAGGCTCCATTTCCACGACTGCTTTGTTCAGGTCAGGTCCCTCTTTCGACACGCAGTTTTTTAAGTAACTTTAACTTTGTAACATAATCGTTGAATATCAATTCTCCAATGAAAATTATAAGATATAGGGTATATTTTTCAATCAATTTGTATCGGATAATGAGGATGAATATGTCATTGATTTTGAGTTTGAATCCAATATAGATGAATTATTGAAGAAATATGGAAGTTGACAAGAATAATTAGATATTTAGGTAAAAAAAAAAAAAACCATCTAGGGATCACTTATGCGGTGGGTGATCGTACGCATAAGTAATTTTTAAAACATGGTTATGATTAAACTTTAAAGAAAATTTTAGTTATACTAATAATCTTGGCGCTTATGAATTAACATTTTATGTATGATGGTTTTTGTACCAAATAATTTTTCAGAAAGAAATTAAAGACTGTATTAAAATTAAATACTTTTATATATGATTTTTTTTATAAGATTTTTGTTATTATTAGAATACTCATTGAAGTAAGATAACATTCTACTTATTCTTCAAATTTGTTATTTTTCGTAATAGTTTGTATGGTATGGGATGGGATGTTCAGATTTTTGGTGATGGTGACGGTGACGAAAACATTATGGATGGTTATTTTAAACTTCTCATACATTGTAAAATAATATAATATAAATAGTATAGATCTATATATAATGATAATTAAATTCTAAATAAATATATCTATATGCACACGAATGAAAAGAAGCTTTTTTTTTTTTTTTTTAATAAGCTATTGAGATTAATTGAGCTAATATTAATATTTTTCCTTTTGCATTTAGCTGCACGTACAATTGGTACCATAGCCGATGACAGGGTCAATGGGGCGGGTGGGTGCGACTGTCCCCTCAATTTTTATTTTATTTTATTGATCAGAAGTCTAAAAATAATTATATTTTTTTCGCTTGCTTCTCTAATATTTGTTCTTATCGTCCTAGATTTTAAATTTTTTTTTTATTTTTTTTTTTTTTTATCTCTAACCTCTATTTTATGACCCCATCCCTGACCACAACATCCTTCTTCCTGACCTCAAGGCTCTACACCTTCTCCGATGGTGCCAGCTCCAACCCGTCTATAAATCCTAGGGGTGTCAATCGGGTGGGTTGGGTCGGTTTCGGATCAACCTGCGAAATTTTTTTTTTCCAACCCGAACCCAACCCGAACCCGAAGCAACCCGAAAACTCCCAACCCGAACACGAACCCGTATAACCCGACTCAACCCGTCTAACCCGCGTAACCCGAATTTTATTTATTTATTTTAAATTTTTTTAAAAAAGTTAATGAAAAAAATTCAAAAAAATAAAAAATAATAATAATATTTTAATTTAACACATAATAACAAAATTTTCGATTTAAATTTGAAAGTTTAATCGTAGAAAATTAAAAGTATATTTACTAAATCAAATAAAAAATTGTTAAAAAAATAAAAATATGCAAAATAAATATTAAATTATGAAAATTTATCATATAAATATACAATAAATTTTGTTCAAACATACAATATATAAAAATATAGGTAATATTTTCAAAA
>NC_133307.1:21901911-22002725 GCF_012295235.1 Primulina huaijiensis
ACTTCCAATTGTGAATTTCCCTATATGTCCTTCTTTATCTAGCTTAACAAGTTGTATTCTTATATGGGTTAACTTATAATTTCTTTGCTTATATTAAATAACTATAACTAATTGNGTCGTGTCGGGTTGACGGGTCGTGTCGCATTTTGACACCCCTAATAAATCCAGAGTTTTTGCCGGAGTTAAAATCTAAGTGCCAATAAAACGGAGATGTTAATGTTCGGTTGCCTATGGACCGTGACAGCAGCTAGACATTCGACAACCAAATATTGTAGAACATCAGAACTCACTGCAAGGACGAAGCCAGGAATATGGTTCTACTCAAATTAGAATTTTAAACTCTAAAATCCTTTAATAATTTAAATTGACCCACCTAGACTAATATCAAATTAATCAAAACTATACAAAATTTACATATAAAGTTTTTAAAAGAAATTGGGCCACCCCCGGGTGCCAATGAACGTGGCTAGCGACATTTCGCTGTGCTGTAATCCGATGCTAGTCTCTACCAAGACGAGGTCACGCAGTGTGTTGTGGACTCATATTTTCTGTCGTCTAGAGCTACGTCGGGGCCGTCATTTGAAGCAGATTTCGCCGATTCCATTGTGAAACTGGGAAGAAATGGCGTGTTGATGGGATCTGAAGGAAGAATCGGGGCTGTTTGCAAATCTTTTTTGTATATATACACACAAAAATATACATGTATTGGGGTCACATATGATAGATACGTGTCTATAAAATAATATATTTTACAAGTAAAACATTTGTTTGATCTTTTGTTGGAACTACATTACGTAACGTGTGCACAAAATTCGATCACCCCCTATCATTTAATAAACTATAATTGCTTCTTAAGAATTTAAAGATTATTATGTGTAAAAACTCACGAAATGTACAACATTCATCGTTTAACAGTGACAAAAATAAAATATACTAAATATGCGAACACCACGAATGTATACACTAAATTGTTATAACATGGGACATTTAGTGTTATAAAACCGGTCATACAATGGGGCATTTAGTGTTATAAATCTTATTCTCATCGGATATTTTAAAGTTAATTAATGAAAATTAAGCAAAGATGGATATAAAACTCAAAACAAAAACATTGATGGGAAAATCCACGATCCAAGAGGCGCCAATAGCCTGGGAAAACGATGTTTGACAGCGCTTTTTATCAAGAGTTGTGAGTATTCATGGATCTTTGTCACCAAAAAGTGTCGTCTCTTGGTCGTATTTCGAGATTTGTAGCTTAAATATCAATCAATCTGAATGAATCAATAATAAAAATAGACGATATAACATCAGCTTTGAAATGGTCAAATGAAGGATGAGCATTTGCATTCATTTTGAACTTTTTCGTCTTCTTTCTTTTGCAAAATGAATTTGCTTCATTTTATGGTTATGAAACTTGTGATTTTTAGTGCTACTATCACATGTTTGAAGTCATTGTATCTTAGAAGACGGTTGTCATATTACGTGAACATCATGTGCGAGACAAGTTCGTCTTAAGAACAAATAGTTTTTTCTTGTTTTGACTTCAAATTGTTAACATATTTTTTAAGTTTAGTTATTTTTAGGCCGGAGACAATGTGAAGATGTTTAAAGGAGAATCAACATCAACAATNTTCTTGTTTTTTTCCAAAGTTCGGTTAATTCTGGTCACTTTTCACAAAATTTGAAAATTATATCTTGGTCTCTAAAGATTTATTTTGATGGTTATTTTGATTCCCTCTATCTAAACTATATAGTCTATATTTATTTTACTTTTAATAACCTTGCGGTTCTACATGGCTTATTCTGGTTTTTTTTTTCCAGAGTTCGGTTAATTTTTGTCACTTTTCACGAGATTTGAAGATTATATCTTGGTCTCTAAGGATTTATTTTGATGATTATTTTGAGATCCTCTATCCAAACTATATAGTCTATATTTATTTTACTTTTATTACATTAATTTGTTTAATGCATTGGATCTTTTAGTGTTTCATTTTATTTTAGTGATTATCTATTTTCCTCTTTCTATAAGTTTTTTTATTTAATTATTTGATGTTACGTTAGTTTCTTTGATTTAATAATTCTTTTCACTTTTCACAAAATTTGAAGATTTTATCTTGGTCCCTAAAAATTTATTTTGATGTTTATTTTGAACTCCCATATCCAAACTATATAGTCTATATTTATTTTACTTTTATTACATTAATTTGTTTAATCCATTGGATCTTTTAGTGTTTCATTTTATTTTAGTGATTATCTATTTTCCTCTTTTTATGAGTTTTTTTATTTAATTATTTGATGTTACGTTAGTTTCTTTGATTTAATTAGTTTAATTTATCGATGGTTCGTGTTTTGTTACCGTTTCTTTTCCTTCATCTTTTTTACATTTTAGTTAATTTATATAATATATTTATCATTTTTCACAAATTATGAGATTATAGTAGTTTCCAGATATTTATTTTGATAGTTATTTTAAGTTCTCCTCTTCCGAATGATATATTAATCTATATTTATTTTAGTTTTATTATATTAAGAGCTTTTAACCTCATTGTTTAAATATTACTGATGTACCACACCACATTAATTAAGTCATGATTACTAATAAAAATATATTATTATTATTTGTTGGGTGCAATAATTGTCCCTGTTTGGTAGAGCGATCGAATCGTGGTGATTGAGCTGCTAGCGGTTTAAAAGATTTGAGTTGCACAATTACCATCAGCTATAGCTTTTGGTAAAGCGGTAAGCACTCGGTCCTACATTATTGCAACTCAACGGAGCGTATGAGTGGGTAAATGATTGTCACTATCACCTCCACTCAAAATTTTTCATGATGAAATAGTTGGGATAAAGTGTGGTTAGGATAGTATATCGATTTGCTTTCGGATGAGATCATTTGATTTGTGATCGGGTATAACTCGATTAATATTATGTTAATTTAACTAAATTAATAAAGTGTTGTAAATTATTTGAGAAAAATATATTTAAAGATTGAGATTGAAAATGATAGTAACCTTATTTCATTATTTGGTTGAATTAATGACAAATATTACAAAATACCTTAATATGATACTTTATTTTATTTTAATTTCTTAAATTATGATATTTAATTAATATCTCAATATATATCTCAAGCTTACACTTTTCTACAAGTTTCATTAAAATCGTGTCAGTAAATGTCATTTTTCGAATAAAAATGAACACTACATGCATGTAGATTCTATATGTTTTATTTGCAAAAAAAAAATTTATATTTTATTTACAGTATAATTTGATTAGTTTGATTTATTTCAACTTTATTCAAAAGAGAAAAAGTAAGGATAAATTAAAAAGAATGAAAATTACTTTTTAATTTTGAACTAAATTTATGATACNTTACACTTTTCTACAAGTTTCATTAAAATCGTGTCAGTAAATGTCATTTTTCGAATAAAAATGAACACTACATGCATGTAGATTCTATATGTTTTATTTGCAAAAAAAAAATTTATATTTTATTTACAGTATAATTTGATTAGTTTGATTTATTTCAACTTTATTCAAAAGAGAAAAAGTAAGGATAAATTAAAAAGAATGAAAATTACTTTTTAATTTTGAACTAAATTTATGATACAATCCTTAAAAAAATTTAATCAATATAATCTTTATAATAAATATGAATTATCATTTGTTGTATATTACAATTTTACATATAATATTTTTAACTGAGTATTATATGTTATTTTATTTATATTTGTGTTTTACTATACATATTTATTTGAGTGATATTATGTTAAAATTTTATTTCACTGAAATTATTAATCACCAATATTAATTTATAAATGATTGATTCTGATATAAAATTAATTATCTATAATATGTATTCTTAAAAAAATATAGAAATTAAATAAAATCCGTAATGGGTTAAAATTTAGCAAAAACAAAAGTGATATTTAAATTAATAACAAGTTTAATGGTTTTATTTTAACATTATTATGATAATTTAGTAACTTAAGAGAATTTTATTTGAATGTATGTATGTATTTTCTTATATATATTGATTTCTCCTGTCTCTTCTTTCAATCTCTTCACCGGTTTGTCGTCTTCCTTTCATCTATCTGTTAGTCTTGGAGTTTGACACTCGCAGCAATATCCCCACGATAAAAATTTGGATCGTACCTAGTATAAATAGGTATTTTTGTATTAAAAATAAATAAAATAATCCTTGCCAAAATACATCTATTATTATTTTTTTGAAGAATTTACAAAACGCGTTTAAAAAATCCAAGAACTTGGTTTCTTTTCATGTGTGTTATAAAAGTTCAAATACTGCCTCTATTTTAGAATTAATCCAAAAATTTAAATATTGGTCAGAAATCTTGTCCACCGAAAAAAATACTTACAAAAATGTAAGAAAAGATATTAAAAAAAATGATAATATTACCACGTAATGCCTCCTTTGACTTCCATTTGACACCCTCCTTTCACCTAGATTTCAGGATGGTCATTGAAAGCACACAGTATCTATCCTGGAAATCGATGAGCCATAAATTTGAACCATCGTTTTAGATCCTCTGAGATTATTAAACAGGTGATAATGATAACGTTTCATCAATCCCATATTCTTTTGATTTGATACATCAAATGCATGAATTCAAAAGTGTTTAATTAATTCACATTGATTCAGTTTTTTACGAACCAGAGAATGATCGAATGTACAAACCTTATTTGATCCATCATCACAAACATTGACAGATTGAATCCAAATGGCTCCAAGCAAGATCAGAAAAGCGATCGAATCCGTCAAAGATCGAACCAGCATCGGTTTGGCCAAGGTCGGCAGCAGCACCTCTCTTTCAGATATCGACGTCGCCATCGTTAAGGCCACGCGACACGAAGAATACCCCCCCGAAGAGCGTTACATTCGCGAGATCTTAACCGTCACGTCGTACTCTCATGCATACGTTGGCGCTTGTGTTAACACCATAGCCAAACGCCTGAGTAAGACCAAGAATTGGGTGGTGGCACTGAAAACGCTTATGCTGATCCAACGACTGCTTAGCGAAGGGGACATAGCATTCGAACAAGAAATCTTCTTCGCGACGAGGAGAGGCACCCGTCTTCTGAATATGTCCGATTTTCGGGATAAGTCTGGGAAGCCGTCGAGTTCGTGGGATTTCTCAGCCTTCGTGAGAACCTATGCCTTGTATTTGGACGAGAAGCTTGAGTTCAGAATGCAGGGCAGGAGGGGGAAGAAGAGTGGATTTTCGAACAACGAAGAAGAGGGAGGAGATGTCGGTTATGTCAGTGGCCATGGTGGTGTCGAGCGTGATTCTGATGCGATGGCGGGGAGGGGGATTCAGCAGGTACGTGAAATGAAGAATGAGAAGTTGTTCTCTAGGGTTCATCATCTCATGCGACTCCTTGAGAGGTTTTTGGCTTGCAAACCAACAGGTATATTTACTTTTTCTTGGCAGATCCAGGAGCCAAAACATGAATGGACAAAATTGATATATTAAATTATTGTTGAAAAGAAAATTGTACTCTATTAGTTCATGATGAAAATTACTAAAAATTTAATGATCTATTCTACTTTATATATATAGAACAAACTATTTAGTATAGAAAAATATAAATATGTTGATTGGATTTGTAGGTGCTTCAAAGCATAACAGGGTGGTGTCAGTGGCTTTCTACCCCATACTAAAAGAAAGTTTCCACATCTACTACGACACACTGGAAACAATGGCAGTCTTTCTTGATCGATTCCCACAACTTGATGTGCCAGATTCCGTCAAAGTTTACGAGCTTTTCTGTCGCCTCTCGAAGCAGTACGATGAGCTCGATACGTTGTATGATTGGTGTAAGACCATTGGAATCGCGCGATCTTCGGAGTTCCCTGATATTGAGAAGATCCCGAAGAAGAGACTCGACATTTTGAACGAATACATCGAGTATAAATCAGCGAATGCGCCTGATAAGAGACCCTTGAGCGCGGAGACTAAGCCTGCCCGTGTTAAAGAAACAGAGGCGATCGTAGAAAAAGATATGCTCACGATGAAGGCGTTGCCACCACCCGAAGGATTTGTTGATGAAAAAGAGGTTAAAAAGGAGATGAAGGTGACATTGGTCGAGCCGAAAGAGATACAAACGGGAGAATTGGTGACCTTAAGTGCACATAAACCAAACATCGAAGAAGAAGGAAACAGATTGGCCCTAGCTTTGTTTGATTGCCATTCAGCACCAAGTTCCACACCATGGGAAGCTTTCAAGGACTCGTCGGAAGATTGGGAAACAGCCTTAGTTCAAAACACCGGCGGTTTGCCAAACCAAAAGGCCTCCACCATGGGAGGCTTTGATGGGTTGATGTTTGATAGGATGTTTATAACGAACCAAACGGGAGCTTCTAATGGCGCTAATAGCACCGACCCTTTCACTGCCTCGCTTGCGGTGGCCCCTCCGGCCTACGTGCAAATGCGAGAAATGGAGACGAAACAGAGGTTCGTAGCAGAAGAGCAAGCGATGTGGCAGAGATACGCGAGGGATGGGACGCACGGGCACACTGGGTTGGAAAATGTTCGACGACAAGATCTTCATCGGCACACAAGAAACTTCTAGGAGGAGGACAACACCACATCTTGTTCAAATTTCAAGTGCATGCATGTTTATAAAAGTATAAATATCGTGTGATTATGTAACACGCGGAGACACCTTAGATAATGACTGCCTCGAAATTATCAAAGCATGCATAGAGATGAGTGAACTATATATATTAGTGGACTCGTTAATTTAGCAAATGGGAAAATTATATATATATATATATATATATAAAAGAACATGATTTCATCCCTCTAAAATTGTGTGTGTATATATATATATATCATGATTTCATCCCTCTAAAATTGTGTGTGTATATATATATATTGAGCTCTATTCGAATCTCAAGAATGAACTAGTTTCATGTCAAATTTCATCACTTGTTTCGTTTCCTTTTCTCTATATAATCAACTGTGTTTGCCAAAAGAAATGGGGACTTGAACTACTCTAGTTCGAAATCAGTACGAGCATATATTTTTCAATTGAATTCGAGATTTTTATTTTTTTTTAATATTAATCATTATTGAAATTAGAATTAATGTATCTGATATTTTTTATACATTTAGTAGTTAGATAGATAATTATAAATAATTTTTTTAGTGATTTTAATTTTTGAGAATAGATGAGATATGTTATTTACATGAGTTATTGATTAAAAATAGTTTTTTTTTTTTTTTTTTTTTTTTTTTTTTTTTGGTATTTTGTTAAACGAAGAATGTGTACTTTTGAAATTTGAGAGAGTTATTTTTGCAAAATTCGTTGGCATGTCAAGGGCCGGTCCGCTCAGGCCCAGAGATTTGGGGCCCAAAAAATATTGATATATTAGTTGAGGTATTTTGTTTTTTTAACCACGGTCAAATATTTAATTTTTATGTACAATATGCAAGAATTGTATAATTGTGAATCACGAGGATTATGTTGTATGCACGAATCTAAATAAGTCCATTTATTGAAAAGCTAATTTAAAATATTTTAATTTGACTCGAGATCTTAAATTTGGACTATGGATTGAACATATTAATCGATCATATGTCTAAAATTTACAACATCAAATGAGATATGTGTTGAAAAATAAATTGTCTCAATCTATTTATTGAAAAGATATGTCTCCTTAAGTAGAAAAAAAGAATATTTCATCATATTTGTTGACAACATTATAAGATATGAAATAAAATATGAAGCTTTAGTAGCTTCTGATAGACATAAAAATGATGTATCAATTATATACAATATATTGTATATGTTGTAACAAATTGTTGTACTCTGTTGAATTTCATAAGATGTGTACATTTAAAACTTTGAATTTTCAATATATTAAATCTTGAATCAAGTTTTATAAGCTCTCACATAGTGGAAAAAAATTCGAGATTCAGAGTTTTATATTTTATAAGCAAACAAGCTTAAATATAAATTTGCAAGATATTTAAACTCTTAAATTTAGATATTTAAGTTATAATGCTTAAAATTTGGAAACTTGAAAGTTTCAATACCAATCTAACAAAAAGTACAGTGATATACTTGAAAAATACAATATTGTCAAATTTGATAATAATGTATAATATTTGAATTCTTCAAGTAAAAACGATTAAGTCCAAACTTATTAAGATTTAAAATCTTGAATTTGGATGTACAAGTTCATATTGTTTAGAATTAATAAAGTTATGATTGCCTAAAATAAATGATAGTAGGTCTGGACATGTACGTCAAATACAGAATATTATGCTAAACTTAATCTCCAATAGTGTTATCATTTTGTTTGAGTGAACTAATAAGATAACTTAACAGATCCGTTGTATAAAGCCTTGGATAGATATCAAGTTTATAATTTGTCAAGAGGAATGAGCTTAAAAATCTACAAAATAAAGTTCTCATAGTGGTAACCCAATCTTGTTGATTAAAGATTTCAAGATTTTGGTCCAATGAGACGATAAAATTATGAGAATTTGAGCTAACACTCCAGAATTAATTCATTCTCATTCTTAGAACGATGTGTGTTATATGAATGTAATGATATTAAGTATTGTACTTTAATGATTCATTTACCTATAAAAAGTGGAGTTTGGTAGGATACTTTTAAAGAGAAGTCACCTATGTGAGTGTGATGAAGGACTGACTAAAATAAATACATATGAAACTAAGATGTGTAACATGACCAAAACAGACACAATCAAAAAACCAAAAGAAAATGATAAGGAAATTATTGTGTATGTACTATTGTTGGTTTTACACAAACCGCCGAGAAGTTCAAGACATCATGTTCACTTCTTGGCCTAGTAAATCCGATAGTGTTCTAGTAAGAAAGATTCAAAGCCAAACCCACCTCTCCTGATGTGATGTCTAAACTCTCTTTCGACGTTACGTGCATTTATGTGAGGGATTATTGGATATTTTAAGCTTAATGAATGAAAATTAATCAAAAAGACGTAAATAAAAATCGAAACAAAAACATTGAAGGGAAAGAGACGATGATGCACTTGTGAAGAGGCGCATCAGCAGTTTGAAAGTGCCGAGGCACCTGTAAAGAGGCACATAAGCACTTCCCTTGTTGCTTTGGAAATTCTAGGGTAGAGAGAGAGAGGCGTCTAGGCTCTCGATAAGTGGTGCCTAGGCGCATGGAGGTGTTGTTTACCAAGAATTACTTGTTTTCATGGATTATTGTCACCAAAACATGTCTCTCGGTCATATTTTCGAGATTTGTGACTTTTATATCAATCCATCTAAATGAATTAATACAATGAGATACAACTTAACATCAACTTTGAGAGGATCAAACAAAAAAAAAAAGCGCATTTTGCATTCATTTTGAACTTCTTATTTCTTCTCGAAAGGGACTTGGCTTCATTTTATAACTATAAAACTTGTGAATTGTAATACTACTGTCATAAGTTGGAAGTCGTCGTATTTCGGGAAACGATTGTCATATCCTATGACCACCATTTATGAGACAAATTTGTCTTAAGGACAAAGAGTTTCTCCTTCTTCGACTTCAAATTTGCTAATATATCTTCTTCTTGAACACAGTCATTTTCAAATCGCAGATCTTGACAAGATATTGAAAAAATAATCCATTCCAACATAAAGTAACTTTTTTCCCCGAAATATCCTTCAACATAATATCTTTATTATTATTAAAAGTAAACTACAATACAATAAAAACTCAAAAATAAAATTCGATGTTTGAAAAAATTATTTTAATATCATTGCACTTTATACAAAAATCTAGTATTCTTAAAATACATATTATATGGAAATTAGTTCATGTGAGCATCCATCCATCACTTAAGAAGTATTGTTCTGGTTTGAAAACTACTAATTTAGTTAATTACTGGTATAGTGCACAAATGTAGGACAATAGAAACATTCTCTGCTTTCCTTCTCATATAATGAAAAATTTACAATGTGAAGATAGTAAAATGAAGATATTAATTACAAAATCATTTTTAACTCCAACAGTTGTTGAACTTGAGTCAAATACTGAATAAAATAAAGACGTGAAGTTATATTATTTGCCCCAATGGCATCCCACGTCAAACTCGCGAGTGTTCGAATTAGGACAATCTTAGTAACCCAATTGTGTAGGAGATTTAATGATTTTTAATAACTTCTATAAATTTTAAATATTTAGATGTATTCAATCAAGACTTTTGCATATTTATAGAATTCTAATGATATTCAAAATAGACTTTCACAGATTTTTAAAAAGTCACGTGATATTCAACATTTTTAAAAAAATCTAGATGTATCAAATTTTCAATAAAATTTTAATAATTCAATGAAATTCATTAACATACAAATATTAAAACTTAAAGTATGACTATAATTTGTCAAAAAATATCTTGGTTAAACTCAAAGATTTGGATGAATTTTTAAAACTTCTAATTCATACACAAGCTATTTCCTTGTCTCTATCTCTCACCTCACATCACCTCTCTCCCCTTCTCTTTTCTCCCCATATTCTCTCATCCTGTCTATCTCTATTATTCTCTCTAATTTTCAAATTGTATTTTTATTATACATTTTTTTGGGCTCGTTTAATAATTAGTTTTTTTAATATCAAATTTTGAATTTTAAAATTGATTTTGTGATTTTAATTTATGATTTATATAAATGAATGTAATATTCAACAATAATAAAAGATAATAAAAAAAATTAACGCTGCTTAATTTTTAATAATTGAATAATCTCGCAACAAACATGATAAAAAAATAAAATAAAAAATCGATATTTTAAGTTATGATTTATAAAGAAATTTTATGAAAGAATTGAATTATATTTATTTATTTATTTTATGATTTCTAATTTTGGAAATTCTACAATGTTTAAAACTATAAAAAAAATGTTATGATATAATTATAATTTTCAAATCTCCACCTCCCCATTTTGGTAAAGTGCTCATTCACCACTAAATTGTTAATGTTTATCTTCCAACAAGTAGTGCGTGCGCATTATTGAATAACTAATTATTATGCCCCAAAAATTTAATTAATTATAAACTTTTTTTAAATTTAAATATAAATTAAAAAAGTGTGCACTTGTTTTTGTTTGTCAATAGAATAATACAGACTGGTTTAGCATTAAACAGAGAGGGTTGACTAAGCATTCATTTTCCTCTGCAACGACTTCACCCCCCATTGCCCCCTTTCACTGACCGTTGAATACTCGGCCATTCAGTTTAACAGCATACAGATTTGATTCTTCTTCAAAAGAATTTGGAATCGGATTATTGTTGAAGAAGCCTTTTTTATTTGTTCCCGAGCTTTCCCTTTTGCTGCCGTGTTGGTGATTTGACTTGGGTTGTTGATTGGCTGGCTTCAGTTGAATTTTGGTGGGTTTTTGATGATACAAGGTTTTTTCTTTGCTTTTTTCTGTTGACGTAGAGTAGAGGAGAGGAGGTGCGTGGTTATGGAGTTAACGAGGTCGTGTTGAGGGAGTTGTTGTAGTATCTTGATGATTAATCTAGGTTTGTAGGGGTTGATTTTTGGATTAGATCAGAGTTGAATGGATCGGTCAACTACTTGGGTCTTTTGCTCTTTTTTCTTGTCCTCAATTCTGGTGCTTGCTCAAGTCTCGCGGGTGTCCTCCAACGCTGAAGGTCTGCTGTTCTGCTCCCTGATTCCGTTACTTTCGGAGTTTTTTTTGGCCTCTGATTGATTTAACTTGATGTGCGGACTGTTGTTTTTCGTGGGATTCAGTTGAACTGAATTGCATTCTAGTTATGTGTTCACCCAGGAATTTGTGGATTGACAAGTAAAAAATTTACGGGATGCCATTAAAAAGCTTCGTGCTTGGATGGGATATTGTTTAGAAAATCTCTTACTTTGAGAATAATAGAGATGGCAGTTGAGACACAGATCGATTGCTTTTATTTTCTCTCAAAGTTATAAGTTCTTATTTAGTAAAATTGGATGGTTAATTGGTTATCTTATAAATTTTAATGACTTTGGAAGTTTTTCACTTGCTGCTGTTGATGGGTTGGGTTAGTTTGATACCGTGTGCTGTTTAGTTGTGGCCAAACTAATTAATGAAAATCTGATGGTGTTTAGAATGACATTGTACCATGGCAGGTGATGCATTGAGTGCATTGAAGAACAATTTGGCTGATCCAAATAGTGTTCTACAGAGTTGGGACCCGACCCTCGTTAATCCCTGCACTTGGTTTCATGTTACATGCAATAATGAAAATAGTGTTACTCGAGTGTAAGACTGCTTGTATCCCCATTCTCTTAAGGTGCTTAATTTGCTTCTTTTGTAATTTTAGAGTATAAAAGTATTTTTGTTTCTGTTTATGCTCAGCGATCTTGGCAATGCAAATTTGTCTGGTCCACTTTCCCCTCAGCTTGGTTTACTTCCAAATTTACAGTATCTGTAAGTCATTATTTTTGGGTCATTATCAGTTATATGTATATTCGTTTTCAGATGTTCTATGCTTTACCAGAGACTTCAATTATAATAACCTCTCTTTAAGTATTTATTTTACCTTTTTTGCCAGAATGTACAGATGATGGTTCTTGTTATCGTTGTAACTCCTGTTTACCGGTTTGGTCTTCGTTAGCATACTCACCGTTTTATATTCTTGGGCAATGATTCTGAGCAAAAGACAGTCTGGTTTTGGAATGAATTCAACTTTTTTGCATGAATTCCTTGGTTTTGTATAAATTGATGTCTATGCATCTGCAACTCTCTGCTATTTTCAGAGCCCTCACCTTAGCATGTAGCATCCATAACGATGCCCCCCTGTCTGCATCTCTTTGTCAACAACTTCATGCATATTTTCTTGTCTTTCCTTTTTTTTTCCCGAAGATATGTTCCAATGATGTGTGTGTGAGGGCCCTGCTTTTTTCCCTATCTTGTCTCATTGAATTATCTTTATCACGGATCATTGTTTGACTTCTCCGGTTCGCATAAAACAATCTCTCGTTTTCTCTTTCTTGGCAGGGAGCTTTACAGTAACAATATTACAGGAAGAATTCCAAACGAACTAGGAAATTTGACAAGTTTGGTTAGCTTGGATCTTTATTTGAATAACCTGACTGGTCCAATCCCTAACACATTGGGCAAACTTCAAAGGCTTCGATTCTTGTATGGTTCTCTCGTTTTTTAACTTTTTTTTCTCTGTGGCTGGGTCTTTTATTTAGTTCTTGAGAATTTCTTTTCCGCGTCATCGCACCTTTTGTAAGAAAGTTGCAATTCAGAAGTGAATGATTGGCTTGTGCAGCATTCAGATGTGCCATGCGGAGCGGAATCACTGAAGTTTATTCTCCTGTTCTTTTTTCAATTGATTTCCTTTCAATGCTTCCGAAAAGTCACCCAAATCAGCACATATTTACAACAAATGATGTTAAATGATGGAAAGTATGGCTGACATTGTTGCCTTTGGTTCCAAATCATTAAGCCTAGGCTCCGATTTGAGTCATAGATTTATGGTCTATAATGCTATCAAGTGACAGTTGGAGCCATATGTGATTGCTATGTGGCAATTGTTTAAATAGATAGATGTTTTGCAGTAAATACTAACTGATTCAAAGCAGAAGTCAGTAACCTTAAAAGCGAATAGAGGATTTCATTTCTGTTATTAAATAGTAATTATTTTTATTTTGCAACTGTCATAGAATCGATGCTACCACGGGCTTTAGAGAAAAAAGGTTATCTTTTATCATAGTGAATTGTGATTTATGTAGAGAAATTAACTGATAAAGAAGCATGCACATAAACTTTTAAATGAGCAAGTTCAGAAACTCTATTAGTGCTCGACTAGAAAATCATGGGAAAATTGGATTTTGGACATGTTTAACCCCAGAAAGAGATGAGGTTTGCACGCCAAAATCATAAGCTGCCGTGTTCTTCCATGTTTCTGTCACGTGGGACATGAATTATTGTGCTACATGTAGCAAACGCATTCGCTGCTTTGATTCTTTCAGTCAGTGATTTCTTCATTCTTCACCTTTAAACTGCACAGGAGGCTCAACAATAACAGTTTGACTGGAGAAATCCCCATGTCACTTACTACTATCGAGACACTTCAAGTCCTGTATGGTGGCAGTTCATGATTTTTTTGTTATTTTATTATTTTCCTTTTATTTTGGTCTGTCGGGGACTAATAATCATTTCTTCCAACAAATGCAGCGATCTTTCAAATAACCAGCTGACAGGCCAAATTCCCGTAAATGGATCCTTTCAGCTTTTTACTCCTATCAGGTTTACTACTCTTCTATCTGCTTGTTCTTATGCAAGACAAAATGATCCATCAATGCATCATTCTGACTGTGGCTTTCTACCTCTCAGTTTTGATCATAATCGATTGGATCCTCTTCCTGTATCTCCACCTCCTCCACTTCCGCCATCATCTGCATCTTCCTCTCGAGGTTTGCCTATCCTTTGTGCAATTGTGCCTCATGATTCATAGCCTTTACCTTGCCTATAATGAAAAAAATGAGCTTGGTCATTTGATTTGATGAACGCGCAATGAGCAGATCTGTATTAAGGGCACCATTTCATTTGATGTAGTCACCAGAACACTTTTGTTGGGTATTAAATTTTGGATTAGTCTATTACAGCGTGATTTCAAATATGGTAATCTGATACTAGAGGAGTACTTGGTCACTGACATTGATGATGTAGTTAACTTTTGTTTATCATCTGAATGAATAAAGCATACTTATCAATGGAGAACCATTGCAGTTGCCAACAGTGCTACTGGAGCCATTGCAGGAGGAGTTGCTGCTGGAGCAGCCCTGCTATTTGCTGCCCCTGCAATTGCGCTTGCTTGGTATCGTAGAAGGAAGCCAGAAGATCATTTCTTTGATGTTCCTGGTTTGTGGATTTAGAAAAGGCTGAAAACACGATCATAAAATGTATAGCTTTTAGTATTTTTCGCTTATTTTGTGTATTCCTGTAGCTGAGGAGGATCCAGAAGTTCATCTGGGACAGCTCAAACGATTTTCACTACGCGAATTGCAAGTTGCATCAGATAATTTCAGTAATAAAAATATCCTTGGCAGAGGTGGATTTGGTAAGGTTTACAAAGGTCGATTAGCTGATGGCTCTCTAGTAGCAGTAAAAAGACTGAAAGAGGAGCGCACTCAAGGTGGAGAGCTTCAATTCCAAACAGAAGTGGAAATGATCAGCATGGCTGTGCATCGAAATTTACTTCGCTTGCGTGGCTTTTGCATGACTCCTACAGAACGGTTGCTTGTTTATCCTTATATGGCTAATGGAAGTGTTGCATCGTGCTTGAGAGGTACACTTGATCTGCTATTCATATTGTTCACCGGCTATTTTCTTCATGATTCACTAGTAACTGAAGATCCATGACGGTTGTAGCTTTAAAAATGGCTGAAAAATTTTGGAATCTGGTGTGATTTATGTGTGACAACTAAAATGAATATGAGGTAAAATCTGTTTTGCTTCTCTAATACTTTGAATAAAAATGGTTTTTCAAGAATTGTTATTTTGCCATCTCAGTGTCAAGCAACCGAATGCATTTGCCTTGATCCAGTTTACTCATATCTTGAGAGAGATTTGGATAGTTTCCTCACAATTCAACAAATTGATTAAAAGCTTGTGCAATTTTATTTCCGCTTTTGTCTATCTGTATGAAAAGATAATAACCCTGTGCCTCGTGCTACATTGTAACTGTCTTTTGAAATTTTCCTTTCGTAGATACTCGACGCTTGTGTGGTTATCTAAACTGCTTCAGTTACTAGCAAGTAACTTTTATAACCAGCTTATTTATCCCCAATCCAATGCATCTCAGTACAATATTGCCAAAATATTATATGATTCTAGAAGATCAGTTGCCATTTGTCCAGTAGCACACACTACGTATTATGCATTACTTTTAATTAACTTGTTGGTGCATTACTGTAGAAAGACCTGAATCTCAACCTCCCCTTGATTGGCAAATAAGAAAACGGATAGCATTGGGGTCTGCGAGGGGACTTGCTTATTTGCATGATCACTGTGACCCTAAGATCATTCATCGGGATGTCAAAGCTGCAAATATATTATTGGATGAGGACTTTGAAGCAGTTGTAGGTGACTTTGGCTTGGCCAAACTTATGGACTACAAGGATACTCATGTTACCACGGCTGTTCGTGGAACAATTGGTCATATTGCTCCCGAATACCTCTCCACTGGTAAATCTTCTGAGAAAACTGATGTTTTCGGTTACGGGGTCATGCTTCTTGAGCTGATCACTGGTCAGAGAGCTTTTGATCTTGCTCGGCTTGCCAATGACGATGATGTGATGTTACTCGATTGGGTAAGCCATATTATTTCACTTAAACTGTTTGTACTGATGAGTCTTTAATATTTATCATAGCTTCTTGGAATTTTTGATGCTGAATCTGTTTTTACACTCACGGAAACTAGAGATGACCATGTTTCACTTTTGAACCAAACCTGGTTCGCTGGAAATGATGGTTTTGTGAATTGGCCATGCCAATTACAGTTAAGGGTTGGGATCAATCTGCTGGTTCCGACCCGGTCTTGATCTGTGGTCTGGTCCAATGGAGACTATAAATTATTTTAGTTTTGAATTTGGTCTGTATCCGCGAAACATTTCAATTACTGTTCAGGGTTCATTCTCAGTTCATACATGAAATTGCATGTATTTGAAAAATGTCAGGTCAGAGGACTTTTGAAGGAAAAAAAGTTGGAGACGCTGGTCGATGCGGATCTTCAAGGTAATTATGTGGACGAAGAGGTGGAACAGCTGATCCAAGTAGCTCTGCTCTGTACGCAGAGCTCCCCATTGGAGCGTCCAAGGATGTCGGAAGTCGTGAGGATGCTTGAGGGTGATGGCTTGGCTGAGAGGTGGGAGGAATGGCAGAAGGAAGAAATGTTCCGTCAAGAATTCAATCATACGCATCACCCTAGCAGTAATTGGTTAATTAACGACTCCACTTCGAATATTCGTCCCGATGAATTATCTGGGCCAAGATGATTCTCCGTGGTTTGGACTCGCAACTTTATATTTGATTGATAGTTTTTATTGTTGTAAATTATATTTTTTTTGCCTTTTTACCTACCCCTCCCTGTTTTTGTTTCCGAATTTTGATGATGCAGGATGATGTTTATACTCTTTTAGAGTTTGTCAGTTGTATTTCAGATATCCATAGCGCAGGAATCGCATCGCTGTGGAAGAACCCAACATGTATTTTATATTTACGGACACTCATTTTATATGTATTGAATTGAATAGGCCAAGATTGTCAAAGAATAAGCAAAGTTCCTTGCACAAAAAATATCCCATGGTGGGAATGATAATTTCTTGCTTGGGGAATATCTGTCAGCAAAAGATGAGAGAATATAAAAACATTTTGTTTGTTTATTCTTAAACTTGTGTCTATGTTTATTAAGTTGCAAGGGTGAAGAGACTCCCTCTCTTTCCCTCAGATTTCATGGTTATCCCCTTATGATTTTAATTTCAACTGTGTGCCAATTTTTTCACCATGTGTGAACCAATTTCCCATTATGAAAATATCTGCGATGGTAAAATAATTAAGAAATCATAACATTATTTTACTGTTACAAGTAGAGAAGCTCGTACATTATATTTGAGTAATAAATTTAAATATTTATAATCGAAAATTTACAAATTAATGTAGATATATATTTTTTTCACAAATTATTCAATAACAAATATTATTTTATAGTTTATCTATCATTTTAAACAACCATGATTTAGTTTCTTCAATCATTTTCTTGTATGATTTTCAAATCTTTTTCAGCTTTTTATTTTATTTTTCATTTTTTTTCCGATTAAATTCAGTTATGTTATCATCATAGCTAATTTTTATTTTTCTTTTTCATCGTCGGATTTGATTTTGATTAATCTATTTGATGCTTGCGTGTGTTTTTTTGAAGTCTCACCTGGTTTCTTCACATATTATATATATTATAGCTATTTCGCAACATAATTAAGTGTATGAATTATTTGTTAATGAGAAATAATGAACGCATGAAATTTGAAGGATAAAGAATATAAAAAACTGGAAAAAATTGAGTGATTAAAATAGATGTGATGTATATATTAATTTTAAAATTATTGATATAATTATTTGATATAAAAATTTGAAACGTCTGCTTATTCGTTTTGCTTAAAAAGTGTTAGAAAATTTTTTTTGTTAAACATCTACTAGCTTTGGCCGTACATATACATATATGTATATAAATAATATTCTTGCGCCATTTAAAATAAACCAATCAACTGGTATTTGAAACTCAATGGAAATAGTCAAAATATCATATCGTCTAACATTTTACCAAACCTAAAAAACAATAAATTTGAAAAGTATCATCCTCTCAGAAACCACTCATAAGCGTAAATAAATAGTCTTAAGAATCTTTTAACATAAACTTAAACATAAATGCGGAAAGTAGAAGCGCTGGTCCTCAGGTCATGTGCACCTTCAGTCCAGTCTGATCAGGCATCCAAGCCTCTCTCAACATTATTATCATACCTACCTGCATCATGCACACCTAGTGAGTCTAAAGACTCAACACATCATATCCTTGATAATAAATAATATATATAAAACCACACGCAACAGTGAAAAATACTTGTACTTAAAATAACGTTTTCATGATAATGCATAAACTTTAAACGTAAACATTTTCATATCACATATTCATATTCATATTACATATTCATACTCGTGTTCATATCAACATATTCATATTCATATTCATGTTTGTTGAATTCAGATCGTGATTGTGACTCGTATTCTTAAACGTATTGGGCGATGGATCCATCTAGAGAAAACCACAGTACTGGGCGGCGGGGACACCAGCAACACTCTCACAGGTCAACTGGGCATTGGCCAACGTATTAACATATTAACGTATTCGTATTCGTATCAATATCCAAGGAAATACGATCGTCGGGCTCCCACTAGGACCGTAACCCTCACGATATCTCCAACATGTAATAGTCACAATCCCTTCACGTCCTTCAACATGTTATCACCACTTTATAAAAATCATGCATATACGTATCATTTGGATTTTCGAAACCAAGCATGCAACATGTCTTTTAATTTCCATATTATATCATAAAAATCTATAATCATTTAAAAATCATAATTTAACGTATAAAATCCATAAGCATTTAAAATAAACATTTTAACATATACAAAATTTCATAAATATTTAAAATAATCATATTAGCATATAAAACAGCATTCAGGATATTGCCACGACGTTTACTAATTTTTAGGTGTAAAATAATCGTTTTACCCCTAGACGTAAAAAATTTCACGTTTTTGACTTTTTCTTAATTTCTTTGACTCTAATATGTCCCAAATAATTATTTAAGCCTAAATTAAAATTTTAATAATTTTATTTAGCTTAAATACTAGACTTTTTAATTAATTCGTAATTAGTCGTTTTGACGGTGTTAATTCCGAAAAATCCCAAACTTTAATATAAAATTTCTAAATTTAAAACTTAGATTTTTTATATTATTTTAGCCCTTGTGAACCACGACTCGACCCCCGTGAGCCGTGTTTCAATTAAATTAGCAATTAAAACCCTTACTTGACCCTCATTAGTTTGCACCGAGCCATGTCCCGAATTTCTCGAACCACCCTCGAGCCATGTTGAACCAAACCCTGACCAACCCCTTTGGACACCCTCCTGGACCCTTGGAAACCACGGACAAGACCTCTGGGCTCGAACCGAAACCCCCCAACCACACACATAAGCTAGACTAGAATTCTATTTGGTGTAGGACTCTTGATGCTTTCTTAGGACTTAGCCAACCGACCTAACCCCTGAACCAGTCGCTCAAGCACTTACCTAGGACCCTAAGGACGCACCCTAGCCCAGCCCTTGAACCCCAGGCCGAGCCCTTGCCTCCTGCGCAAGCCTGCAACCTGCGCGCAATTGAAAAGCTCTCGGGTGGGAGTCCTTGTTGGCAAGGACTCCTACCAGCCTACTTAGCTCGAGTCCTAGCATGACTAGGCCTCTTGCTCTGACTCCCCCACGACCCTGGATAGCCCTTGGTCCCAGCCACGGCCCATCCGCACCATGAAGAACCAAAAACCGCACCCTTGATCACCCATGACAGCAACATGCACCCATCTTACGTTTTTTTTCTTTTTTTTTTCGTTGTGCAGGGTTTTTGGTGATGAATTAAGACTTTAAATTCATATAAAACAATGCTTGATCAATACATATATCATGACAGCCCCTTTATGCACATAAACAACACAATTTGGATAAAAAAATCCAACTTGAAAATTCATGTTATATGCAAAAACGAAACTTGAACAAAAGTCACTTGTTTTTCAATCTTTTCATGCATAAAAATATACCATGGTGTGATGATGTTTTGAAAGAAAGAATAGGCGTGCCTTTGTGTAATTTACGCACGAAAAACCGTTGACGATCACGAAGAATGGCGACAAGAACCTTGGCTTTGAAAATCCCTTGAATTATTCAACTTTTTCTTCAAAATATGGTGTGTGTGTGCCGTGTGTATTGAGAGAGTTTTGTGAGTTGTGTGGCGTGACTTGCATAGGGTTATGGGGTGGGGTTAATATATTAAATACTTTGATTAACCCCTTAAACAAGCTTAGGCCTATAAAAAGGTAATTAGGTCCATTAGGTCCATTAGTAATTAATAAAAATATTTTACTTAGGAAAGTTTGTGAATTTATTAGTCGGGTTGTCAAAACGTTCGTATTTTTGTTGAAAAACCAACACCGATAAAAGTTACGTCCCGGCGTATAAAATCACCTCAAAACTCCTTATTTTCAAAAATATGAAAAACCATCAACCATATTTTAAATAATCAAAAACGATTATCTAATAAAAACATTTTATGTTTTTCAGCCATCGGTCTCCGTTCTTCGATCGCAACTTGAATAACCCTTAAAAATACAATTTTATGCATAATGGCAAATAGATCCTATTTAACATATAATCACGCATGTCACATAATAATTTAAGCAATTAAATCATTTAATTAGTCATTTTTCATATTTCCTAGATTTGCATGCAGTTTAAATTACGTCGTCTTAATTTTGGACCTTATAAAAATTAAGAGAAAATACATGAAAATTTTAGAGCATATAATATATTAGGAAAAAATATATCTCGAGGTAAGAGATGTAGATATATATTTTATTAGAGAAGCAAAAAAAATCATCATAGGAAGAATATAAAATAATAATTGTAATTATTATTATTATTTTGTAATAAGTGAGTAAGTACAAAATAACATTTCTTATTATCTATATAAAATTATCAAGAAGTTCATAAATTTTTTTCAGTTTAAATACACAAAATTTCTTAAGTTCCTAAATATATTATTTTATAATAATCTAATGTACTTGTAATAGTATAAGAAAGTTGGAAACATATAATAGGGTTGAAGAGCTCACAAAATTTATTAGTTATATCTGAAATATTAAACATTTTATTAGGATTTTTCAATTTTTAGTATTTCTTACCATCTATATAAAAATATCAAGAGTTTCACAGATTTATAGAAATTAATTAATAAAAATAATTTAAATTAAATATATATTAATTAATAAAAATAATTTAAATTAAATATATAAAAATTATAAAATTCGTAAAAAAATAAAATAAAGTGTTTATAGTAGTATGAAAAAACTGAAAAATAGAATTGAAGAACTCACAAATTTTATTAATTATTAGTAAAAGATGCACACGCGTTTAATGAGTTATTATTATTTTTAATTTGATTAAATAATGCTAAACAATTAACATAAAATTATTTTCAATTTAGAAGAGTTGTTCGATTTAAAAGTGAAGTTTTGTTTATATTTTTTTCTATGTAAAATATGGAATGACTTGAGGAAGTTGTTAGTATTGTAAGAAGGGTAATTATGAAATTAAATATTTTGGTGTCTTCTAAAATAGTTACTCTAAAGGTCTCACAATTAATAATATAATATAGATATTTTAAAAATTAAAGCAATCATTAAATAAAAATATTATAGTTATTGTGAAATAAAATTGTGGTCATTAATGTGTATTATCAATGACACGTTATGATTTAAATTTATCTATGCATATAATATTTCCAACCATGTTAAATAAAAACAATAAGAACAAAAACACCTGCAAACACGAAGAAATCCACTCATTTTAGTAATCAATTTTAATAACAACACATAAAAACTATTGGTAAATTGATGAATTGAACATTAATCTTCAAAGTCTTTTAAGAAGACAATAATTATAAAAGAGCATATTAAAAGAGAGGAGCTTCGGCAAATTGCGCTTTGGCCCAGCTTAAGCTCCATCTCCAGCTCTTCCATTTCATCTGATCCATCCTCTCAACATGTTTCTGGTATGCAACCATGGAATTGAGAAGTGATGATTGTTTTTGTGGGTGGGTTTCTTTCAATTTTTGTGGCTAACCCACTTAATCAAGTTTCAAACCATGCAAAGTGGGCAACCAGATTCTGATAAAAATTAGCAGAGTGATGACTTTAGCATTTCGAGTCTTTAGTTTTTAGCAAGTATTCCAATTTTCGTCGAATCACTGTAGTTTGGCGATATTTCCTTTGTTTTATTCATAATCTTGTACAGTAACGTAAGAATTTCCTTTCCTAATATTTTCGTCCTGGATTAGTGTAACTTGGTGTTTCTTAGGCACGACGGACGGAACTCGAATTACTTGGTTAATATAAGTTAGTTAATTGTTGTTTGAACTGGCATGAGCCGAGTCGAACTCCAAGAGTTGGATCAACAGGCCCGTTCCATTTTTCTTTTTAATTACTGAAAAGTTTTTTAAATTTAAATATGTGAGTATATATAGATACAAATATAAAAAGAACAACATTGTATTATGTTCAAAATATTTGTGATATAATCAAACAAGCATTCTTATCATTAAAAAAACAAACATTGCAGTTGCCGACAGCGCTACTGGAGGCAGTTCGCCGGAACGGTTGCGGTGCTAGGAACGGCAACTACTGTTCCAGTTCCAATGTTATGTTGCGGAACGCTTGTATAAAAAAATTAATAAATTCAAAAAATTGGTAAAAAAATTTAAATATAAATTACATAATACTAAAAAATAAAATATATGAAGTTATTACAAATTAATATATCAATACAAAACTATTTTACAATAATAGCACAATAAGAAATACACACTAAAAATTATAACATACCAAAGCTAATACCATGAAGAGTGACGTGGAGGAGCGAAATCATTGTTATATTCTTCATCAGTATCTCGTAGATTAAATTGATTTCGAACATTTGGATATTGACATGATTGTCCATAGGGATATTGATTAGATTAAGATGACGAAAGATCATTAGAATGGGATGACTGTTTTGTAATAGTGTTTCGTCACGACGATTATAGTATCTGAATCCACGATACACAGTAGAACTATCAGCCGTCCTTGAAGATCTATACTTGGGACCATGACGTCCAACACCACGCCATATAGATGATGAAGATTCATTGTATCTATCACCAATATATTGAGACGACTCATAATCAAATCCACGATGTCTAATTCTATGTGTACCAGATGTTGAAAAATGAAATGATCTATCAAAAGAATCGTGTCTAGAATTATAATTACCCTGATATCTATATCCACCTGATTGATATCCAGTCGGATCATACCCAACATGCTGAGAGTCTCAATTGTAACTCATCGATCCATAATTATCTGTCATTTGAATTTGTCGATTTCCCTCCAATCCAAGACATCTTATATGTTCTTTGACACCCATGTATGGTTGAGTAAAATCAGCTGAATGTTTTTTATCACTAGCACTAGAGAATTCTGATAAACTTTTCAAGAAACGACGTTGTTCCTCAATTCCAGGACGGTAAGCATGATCAGTATCTTGTGTTGCATAATAATTTTCGTTCCGTTCCACCGTTCCCGTTCCCTCGCCGTTATAACGTTGAAGAACGGCGCTACAAATCATTCACCGATTTGCCCCGGAACTTTGGAACGCCAATGGCCGTTCTCGTTCCGAGACGGGCGTTCCGGCCGCGACGCGGCAGTTCCAGCGAACCATGACTGGAGCCACTAGAGGAGGGGTTGTTGCCCGTCTATTTGCTGCCCCTGCAATTGCGCTTGCTTGGTATCGTAGAAGGACGCCAGAGAAACATTTCTTTGATGGTCCTGGTAATTTGTGGATTTAGAGAAAGGATGAAAATATCATCTTCAAATGTATAGCTTTTAGATTTTTCGCTTATTTTGTGTATTACTGTTGCTGATGATCATCCAGAAGTACATCTGGGACAGCTCAAAAGATTTTCACTACGCGAATTGCGAGTTGCATCAGATAATTTCAGTAATAAAAATATCCATGGCAGAGGTGGATTTGGTAATGTTTACAAAGGTCGATTATTTGATGGCCTCTCTAGTAGCAGTAAAAAGAATGAAAGAAGAGCGCACTCAAGGTGGAGAGCTTCAATTCCAAACAGAAGTAGAAATGATCAGCATGGCTGTGCATCGAAATTTACTTCGTTTGCGTGGCTTTTGCATGACTCCTACGGAACGGTTGCTTGTGTATCCTTATATGGCTAATGGAAGTGTTGCATCGTGCTTGAGAGGTACACTTGATCTGCTATTCATATTGTTTACTGGGTTTGTCATTTTTATGTTTCATCAAGAGCTGAGTATCTGGTTATAAAGCATTTTATTAAAATCATTCTCATATTGAATGTTGCACATCTTGATTGATATGTGCCGGTTCTTTTAAGTTAAGATGTTATGTTTGCATTTTGATATAAAAGCCTCGATTTAGAGATTGTTGAATATAAACTGCTTCAGACACTATCTAGAATATTCAGTTCATTTAGCACCAAACCAATGCAGCTGAACACAGTATTGTTGAAATACTACGTGATTCTAGAGGATCATGTGCCGGTTGTCCAGTTCAGCCTGAACTATGTAATTTTTAATATTTTTAATGAACTTATTGGTGCATTACTGTAGAAAGACCTGAATCTCAACCTCCCCTTGATTGGCAAATAAGAAAACCGATAGCATTGGGGTCTGCGAGGGGACTTGCTTTTTTGCATGATCACTGTGACCCTAAAATCATTCATCGGGATGTCAAAGCTGCGAGTATATTATTGGATGAGGACTTTGAAGCAGTTGTAGGTAACTTAGGGATGGCCATACTTATGGACTCCAAGGATACTGACGTTACCACGGCTGTTTGTGGAACAATTGGTCATATTGCTCCTGAGTACCTCTCCACTGGTAGATGCCCCGAGAAAACTGATGTTTTTGGTTATGGTGTCGTGCTTCTTGAGTTCATCACTGGTCAGAGAGCTTTTGATATGGCTCGGCTTGCCAATGACGAGGATTTGCTGTTACTCGTTTGGGTGAGCCATATTATTTCACTTTTACTTCCATTCTTGCATTTTTAAATAGCTTCTTGGAATTTGAGATGCTGAATATGTCTTTACACTCAGGGAATCTATAAATTGCTTCTCGTATTCAATTTGGTTTGTGTGGCAGAAATATTTCGACAGTGTCCACTTCAAGTTTATACATGAAGATATATATGCACTTGAAAATTGTCAGGTCTGGGGACTTTTTAAGGAAAAGAGGTTGGAGACGCTAGTCGATGCTGATCTTCAAGGTGACTACGTAGAAGAGGAGGTAGAACAGCTGACCCAATTAGCTCTGCTCTGCACACAGAGCTCCCCATTGGAGCGTCCAAAGATGTCCGAAGTCGTGAGAATGCTTCAGGGTGATGGCGTGGCCGAGAGTTGGGAAGATTGGCAGAAGGAAGAAATGTTACGTCAATAATTCGATCACCTGAACACTGATTGGATGATCGACGACTCCACTTGGAATATTCATCCCGATGAATTATCTGGGCCAAGATGATTTTCCAGTGGTGGTTTGAAACTTTGTATTTCAGATATCCATAGCAGGAATCGCTATGGAAGAACCCGAAATGTATTTCATATTTGATGATAAAGCACACTCATTATTGAATAGGCCAAGATTGTGAAAGTATAAGCAAAAGTTATATATTATCTCTTCAGTCTTCTGATAAATTTTTTAGCTCTAAAAATCTTGATTCTTGTGATATTTGGCGCTTCAATCGGTCTCTTAAATAATTTGATTTTATAGGATAAGAAATTTAATATGATTAAAAAAATATTTAATTTTGTGTGGTTGACATTGTAAATAAAAACTATAATTTTAGTGTGTTAAATTTGACAATTTTTTACTCTCATTAAACAAGTCAATAGTTCCTCTTTTTCTCTGAAATAAAAAATCTGAAACTCCTTTTTAGCTGTGTGAAAGAATCGAGTGGCTGCATGTCGGATATACACATTAATGCAAAATAAACGGCATATCTAATCATCAAACTTTACAAACAAATGAAAACTTGAATAGATAATATATGATGTCAGATATAAAATTTTTAAATTGAAAAAGGATTGTAAATAACACCGAGCTAGGTAATAGCTAGAAGAAGTGTTGTGGTTAAGTGTAAGCCATAATCTACTACTTCGACCTGTCAAATTACTTGGCAAAGTATATGAATGAGACTTGATCAGCTTTGTGTTGGCAATCTTAGACGTAGTTATCCTCCAAATCGATGTGAATGCTTCAGAAACTTCCAACTCGGGTTTAAAGCCAGTTGGTAAAACTTAATGACGTCTTGGTGAAAGGCAAAGCATTTGGAAACCATTTGGCTGCTTCGCCAATGGCAAGTTGTGCCAAGAAACAACACTTGTTTGCTCGAATATTAGTGAATTTGTGCAGTACCGGTTTCTGCGACGACTTTAACTATGTGTTCGTCAGAAGGTACGTCCCTCGAATGCATCTCATCTTCGTTGCGATCCTATTAGAGAAAATAAAGTTTTAGGTTACTATGAATCTATGATCAAAGATTTTCTTTAGATATCGAGTCAAGTAAGTTGTGGAAGGGCTGTTTATCTTTTGTCGGGTTGATTTACAGATCTTCATTTGATTTGGTAAGCATGATAAACTCAAGCTAACATGGTATGTATGATCTATTCACATGCATCTTATTGCATGGTCAATCTTTTGTCATAATTCTTTTAGTTTGCTTATTTTCCTTTCTTCTCATTCCTTTTTATTTGTGGTGTGAAGTGGTCAGTCTGTGCTCTCCGAGGGCGAGTTTTACCGGTTTGAGATAGACATGGAAAGTTTCATGCAAGAAATCGGCAACATTATGCTGCAGGAATCACTTGGTTTTCAAGAATCACAGCCATCAATGCAAGAAACTCAGCAACGAGATCATTGTTCCTATCCCAGTCTATTGGCGCAATCACATCAAGTTCCGGATCAGGCGTTGTGTTTTGGTGGTTACAATGGCCTACTTGATGGTGGAATACTAAGCACCGAACCCCTATGGCAACGAATAAAATGGACGACTGAGATGGTAAAGCTTTTGATCACTGCCGTTTCTTATGTTGGCCAGGATTCGTTTTCGGAATCTCCCGAGGGCGAAAGGAGAAGCCGAGTAAAGGGTAAATGGAAGGCTATCTCGAAATGCATGATCGAACGAGGTTACCTCGTTTCACCTCAACAATGCGAGGATAAATTCAACGACCTTAACAAAAAGTATAAGCGACTGAATGATATAGTTGGAAGCGCAGATTCATGGGTCGTGGTTGAAAATCCGGCTCTGATCGAGACCGTTGACATTCGAGTGGAAACCAAAGAGGAGGTTCGGAAGATTTTAATGTGCAAACAGTTGTTTTACCGAGAGATGTTCTCGTATCATAACCGGAACTGGAACTACATTCCTCAAGACGAGTCCTTGAGACTTTCACTGCTATCAACTCTTAGAGGTAAAATCAATCATGTTTCTCGAAACATGATTCAGGAGGAGATACCAGTTGTAAAGAGACAAAAACAAGGAGGAGAAGATAAAGTTGCTATTACTCCTCCTGACACTCATTCGCTCGGCCTTTGCCAAAAGGATCACAATCCAGCTACTATAGCACGTCTGCTGCAGTTACAAGAAATGAAAAAGCAGATACAAGATGAGAAGATTGAGCTGGAGAAGAACAAGTTCGGGTGGCTAGAAGACAGGGAGTTGCAGCAGCTGAAGCTCGAAAACGAGATCTTAAAGCTCGAAAACGAGCGATTGATGCTCGAGCTCAAGAGTTGGGAAATCAGGACTAACAACAACTGATCATCGCACTCTTCTGTTTTCAGGCTACCAAACTCCATAAATTTGTTTAGCGCTTTGTTATTACATTGTGGAAGTTAATGGGCTGATTCTTGCTAAATCACTTATCAACTAACATTCTGAGAAAGGAAACAGTAAGGGAGGGGAAGAGTAAAAGATGAAATCTCCCACACAAACATAATTGTTCTATCTAGAAAAGAAAATTAATGCGGCCAAAAATCTCCCTATTAATGATTGTTCTCATTATCATGAACGAGAATTGAACATGTGACATTGACTCTAATACCAATTGTAAGACCGAATGTTTGACATTTTACTAAAAGTTATGGCTGGTGGTGACGTCAAACATAAATATTTTAAACCATATAACAGCTCAAACACCACGTTTCGATGGCTCTAATAGATATAATTATTTCACTCAACCATAAGAGATTGATACATTATTAAATGGTATTTGATGAATTCGAAATTTCTTCGAGGTAGTTGATGCAAACTTACAATATCATTTTTTAATTGATACGTGGAGAAATGTTCACCGCAAACTTATAATATTACCAAAGGATGGGGTTGAAATTTCCGGTTGAGTAACTAAATTATTTGGGAAATCCAAGACGAATTCCACTAACTTTGGCGCTCGGTGGAATCCACGTCAAATTTCCTCTCAAAAATGTGGTTCACCTTCAATTACAACTTCGTTTTCTAAATTCTGTGTAGTCGTTCAATTTTGTTACTAAAGATATTTAAATGGCATATATCTTCCGGTATAAGATTATAAAGAACACAAATTTTAAAAAACGTAGTTTTGAATTAAAATAAGTAGCTCTTTCATTTATTTGAGCTATTCTAGAGACTTCTCTAAAGTAGCAATTAAACTTCCGGGCATCATAGTTAGGGCAATAAATTTATCTAGCCGGTTCGTGAGCTTTTCGATCTGGCTCGATAAATATTTGATTCCCATTAGAATTTATCGAACTCGAGCATGTTCGAACTTGTTTTGAAACCGAATTCAAGTCAAAATTATTTTGTTCGATAGTTTGCAATATATATATATATATATACATTTCGAGTATTTATGACTTTTCGAGCTTTTAAACCTTAATATCCGAGCAATAGTTTGAATAGTTCGTGAATAGGTTTTAACATTTCGAGTCGACACACGAACTTGAATTTCATTTCGAGTCGAACTCGAGTCAACATAATTAAAATTTTTGAACTTTGAATCGAACTCGAATATATTTAATTCGAACAAAATTCGGACTTTAAATTTTTGTTAATATTCAACTTGATTCAGTTCGTTTACACCCCTGATTATTTTACAAGTTGAGAAAATTACCAACGGATAATTTGGGGCATTATAATTTTAAGCTCAACTCTTATTCATGCTATTAATATAAGATAATCATAAATGTTTGATATGAATGTTGCGGGCGTGCCACGTACACAAGGTAGGGATTTTGAAGGTAGAAAACACAAAATATTGCTTCTAAATTATCAAACGACGTGAATCTCGATTCAAACATGAGTTCTATTCTCATCGGTTTAATGCAACTAAAAACGATTGAATTTACTGGAAAGTGGAAAGAGAATTATTTAAGTTGAATGAACTCATGATTATGCCGCTAACGATCAAAATCAACAATTTTTATAAACATGAGGTATGAAAATAAAATTCGGAAAATGAAAAACTAGAATATTTGCAATTGTTTGTGATTGACTGAGTTGTGTTGTTCATCGGTTCCTCGTTTCTGATTTTGTTCAATCTTTCTCCCTTTGATCTCACACGTCGTTAATCATGGTTTGATGGTCGAACTGTGAACCCAAGACTTGGTCATTTCTGAACTGCAATATTTCAACCGCCATCTCCTTTGCCCAGATGGACCAAAATATGTTGTACGGTTTTTAGAAATGTTTAGAGAAGGATACAACTGAAAATGATTCGCGACGCACCTTTGATTGAAAATGTTTTAGTTCTGTCAAAGTTAATTAAGATTGAGGATTTTGAATTGTTTGCTATCATGTGTCGGGTTGTATGGTCTGAAACTTGCAAGAGAGTTCATGATTCTTTGGGGTACGAGAATTTGAATGTAACATTGACTGGGCATGTGCATTAATTGTTCGAAAATCTAACTTAACCTGTATGGTCAGAAGTGACCAGCAGATGCCCTTGGAGCAAGTTTGGAAGCGCCACCATAACCGAATTAATTAAGGTTGGATGTCGATGCATGGTTTGATGTGCACGGGAACTGGTTGAATGTTGAGGTTGTGGTTAGAGACTCTCAAGGTCTAGTTCGGCGTGCATCATTAGGCACCCCGGCTTGGTGAAACGAGTGAAGTTAAATGCTATTAGATTAACAGTGGCCATGTAATAATTTAACAATGGGCCAAGAGAATATGATCATTATCAGCACTCCATATGGACCAAATGTCAAATTAACAAATTGGTCATACCAAGAGACTGTAGATTCTTTATATATGATATAAGATTATCCACTAATTATACGTGTTAGGATCAAAAGCTTACTATTAGGTTAATATGTATAATTTTTAGTCCAGAGACAACTTTATTTTCTTATACTCGTACCAGCGTAGAGTGCATCTACTTGAGTGCTAATGGACTTGACTGTCACGCCCATGATTCTAGGAAAGTGTGTGTTCGTCTGTTGATGTTGTCTCATATCCTTAGATACCAGTCTTACCTTTTCCCTACCGTCGATCTTGTCCCCAACAGTGACAGTATTTCTCGTTAAGATCTGGTGTCGCTTTTTACTGTCAACCTATCCAACAAGATCAAGCGACACAACTTTAACAGCTTGACACACTAGAACTTTTCAGAATGTTACTCATCCAAGTAATATTCTCATTCGTACAAGCTTAACTCAACGATATGGATCTCATATAAAATTTATGCGAGACTCGTACATATTATGTACATAATCCAATGATTTAAACGGATCTATAGTGTTCAACTTGGCGATAAATTGGCCTTACGAGATTAATTGAACTTTAACATCTGTGATATCCTCTCGGCTGTCTTTTTCCTAAATGTTAGACAACGAGGCTTTTTATAAACCAAAACATGTATTCTCAACACTAGAGTGTCCAAAATAAGGCATAACTTATTCCTAGTTAGCATCTTCAACATAATTGACTTTCTTAGCCGTTCTCCCTATATATTACACATATTTTAAGAACAATTTCATCACACAAAGTTCCCAAAACATCTCTTATACTCTTACAATATTTTTTTAACATATAGTCCTCGTCACAATGGAAACATTTATATTTTCCTCGTACATAAGAGAAGTGCCATTGGATTTGTCATATGTTGCTTGCTTTGTTGGAACACTGGTTGCCCTTTATGTTACTCACTGGATTTACAGATGGAGGAGTCCTAAATGCAATGGAGTTCTCCCGCCCGGTTCTATGGGCCTGCCTCTCATTGGAGAAACCATCCAATTGGTCATCCCAAGTGCCTCTTTAGATCTCCCTCCATTCATTAAAAATAGAATGAAAAGGTGTGTCACATTTGTTTCTTAGCCATATAAAATATTTGTCCAGCTTAATTAAGTTATAGTTGAACGTTAAAATATTTGAGATGAACTGTGTTCTGTCTTAGATATGGCCCTATTTTTCGAACCAACGTAGCGGGACGACCTGTGATAATTACTGCAGACCCGGAATTCAACCATTTTCTACTCAGACAAGATGGGAAATTAGTTGACACATGGTCCATGGACACTTTCGCCGAAGTTTTCGACCAGGCAAGTCAATCTTCAAGAAAATACACCAGAAACTTGACGCTGAACCACTTTGGCATCGAGGCCTTGAGAGGAAAACTCCTCCCTCAGATGCATGCTATGGTCCAGAAAATCCTCTCCACTTGGTCAAGTTGGGAATCTGTTGAAGTTAAAAGTGAATCCGTCACGGTAAATCCTTACTCAACACAACTTTTGATCGATCATTACACTATTTTACGACGACACGAAATGATCAAGAAATCAATCTCCGTGTATGACAGATGGCTATTGATTTTGCTGCAAAACAAATATTTAGCGGCGATGCACCAGATAAGATAAGTGATATGTTCAGGGACTTGGTTGAGGGCCTAATGTCTTTTCCTATCAATATCCCAGGCACCGCACATCATAAATGTTTGAAGGTAAAGAAACATCATTCATCAAATTATGTTAAATATTTTTCAAGAAACTATTTTTACTGATCCTTGAAAATTGAAAAACTTACCAGATACACAAGAAAGTTAGAGAAATGATGAGGGATGTAGTAACCAAGAGGCTTGCGGAATCCGAAAGGAGCCACGGAGATCTTCTCGACCATATCATCGACGACAAGAACACTGAATCGTTCTTGAACGAAGACTTCATCGTTCAACTAATGTTCGGACTGTTATTCGTCACCTCCGATTCGATCTCCACCACATTGGCATTAGCTTTCAAGTTGCTGGAGGAAAACCCATTGGTGCTGGAGGAATTAATTGTGAGTAGATAACATTTTTTACAACATTTGGAACAAAGTATTCAACATTATGGGCTTATATTTGTGACATGATTACAGGCCGAACACGAGAATATACTCAAGAAAAGAGAGAATTCAGAGTCAAATCTAACATGGAACGAATACAAATCGATGAGCTTCACACTTCAAGTAATCAATGAAGTGCTAAGGCTTGGAAACATAGCCCCTGGATTTTTTCGTCGAGCCTTGAAAGATATCCCAGTCAATGGTATTGTTATATTCACAATTATGTTTTTTATTTAGAATATTTATTTTTACTTTTCACAAATATTATGTTTATATGTTTGTAAATAGTTATAATTCTTAATCTTTTGCAGGATACACAATCCCGAAAGGATGGGTGATTATGATAGCCACGGCTGGTCTTCATCTCAACGCTAGGCAATTCGAGGATCCACTTAAATTCAATCCTTGGAGATGGAAGGTATTAAATTAATATAAAATAAAATATCTATACATATATATTTTTTGATAAATAAAAATAAATTATTTTGTTGAATAGAAATATAAGTAGAGTTTTATTCAGTTTTAAAAAATATTCTAAAATGCCAATTACAGTAAAAATATTTCACTTTTTAGAATAACACAAAGATTTAAACGAAGTGTACATAATTAATCGATATAATTCCATTTATCTATGTTAATTTTAATCGTTTATATAATTTCTATCATAATAAATGTATCTTATTAAATTTTTAATATTGAGAGTAATTTTCCAAGAGTGGATTTCTCTATATTTTAATAAAAATTGATATAAATTTCTAAAAAAAAAATGGACGAAATGACCGTATTGACCTTGAAGCATTTATCTAACAGGAAATTCAACCGAGTGTTGTATCAAAATGTTTCATGCCGTTCGGGTCGGGTATGAAGCAATGTGCGGGTGCGGAATATAGCAGAGTCCTGATAGCGACATTTTTACATGTCTTGGTCACAAAATATAGGTAATTCATTAATCACTCTCTCTCTCTCTCTCAATTTAAAATTATAATAAATGCACAATTAATTATTTACATTTTACAATACCAAATTTAAATTTATAAAATTCAAAATTAGAGGGTACAACTTTGAAATGACAAATTTAAAGTGCTAAAAGTTAGGAATGATTAATCATAATCAGTGTCTTTCTAATCTCGTTATTCTAGCTCCGCTACTGATCGTAATAATACTAATTTTTTGTTTAAAATATTTGCGATGTCAGCACATTCATGCCATAAATTATACTTATTTTGTAGATGGACTATGGTAAAAGGAGGTAAAATCGTGAGGTCGCCGATCATCCGATTCCCAGATGGATTTCACTACAAAATCGTAAAGAACAAGAACTGATCAAACAATTCTTGATAAAATAAGCAATTAATGTGTTATGTTTGTAGTCGTACTTTAAAATTTCATTGTATCTTGTTTGATGGGCAAATAAGCATTTCCGATGCATACTCATAATTTCTCTTCTTCTTTTCTTTTTATTTTTACCCATTTATTATTATAATAATAATAAATAAATTTGTGTATTTAAATTTACTTGGTGGCCCACATTTCACTTGGAAAATATATATGTTAAATATTATAATATAGTTTATATCGATAATAAAGAGTATTAATGCCGACAAAATTTGATAATCACCCAACCACCTTTTTAGGCAAAAACTTGTGTGAAACCGTCCCACGGATTGTATTTTGTGAGACATATATCTTATTTGAGTCATCCATGAAAAAGCATTATTTTTTATTGTGAATATCGGTAAAGTTGACCCAACTCAAAAATAAAGATTCGTGTGACCGTCTCACAAGAGACATACTCACAACTTTGCTATCAGTAAAAGAAAATTTGTATCCGAAGACACATCAAATAATAATAATCCAAGCATTTTAATTGTCCTTTCAATAAAAAAGACAATTTTTTTTGAATAAATAATTAAAAAAAACTAATTGGTAAAAAAAAAAAAAGTATCCAAATTCTTGATTTTTCTAAAGAGATGCAATGTTAAAAAGGAGAGAGAAATATGCTAATCAAACAGGCTTTAAATTAAATATTATAATAAATATTATTTTATAGTAAAACAGAATCATTAAATGAAATATAATCGCAATTATTAATTACATCCATTCAAACTAAAAAAGCAAGAAACAACCACTGAAGGAATCAATTAAAGCATAACTGGGAATAAACTTCAAGAATTCTTCCGATTATCACCTGCCAAAATTGAAGGAAACAAAAAAAGAAAGATTAATTAATATAAAGGAAGGAGAAATTAAAATAAATATCGATATATTTTTTTTGTGTTTTGGAAAAATGTGATTTTGAAAATTGTTGTAGATTATATAATATATTTGTTTTATTTTGTGAATTTAACATTTTTAAAATATAAAGGTTATGTTATTTCATAAACAAATGAAATAAAACGCGAATTTCAGGCATTTAAGAGTATTTTATTCTATACAATACACTAGATATTCACGCAAATAATATATTTTTAAAATGTCTTTTATTTAATTTGATTTGATAATTTTGTGTTTTAAATTTTTTTAATATGATATAATTTATTTTTGTTTTATTTTTTAACATTTGTTTCTGTTGTCTATAAATTAGAAGTCGTGCATTTTATAGTTTTATGACACATTTCTTGACATATTTTGTAGTTTTCTGTTGTCTGATAAAACTTTGCCAGATTTTTTAAATACTTGGAAAAACAGGTGATTTTAGATAGGAAAAAAATATTAAATCATTTCATAAATTTTCTTCAACCCCGTTTTATAACATAAAGAGGAAATCAAAAAAATCTCCCTGAAATATTTTATTAAATAAAAATAAAAAATATGGCAAATGAACTCGTAGGTTATGTTTTTGACGTAGAATTGCTCTAAATCAACACCAAGTACCTCGATATCTTCTAAATTTCACATAAACTTAAATAAAATTTTCCATATATAATAAATTAATTAATCAAAGCTTCATAAATACACTTAAATCGAATTATTAATAAAATTAAAATAACCGAGAAGAAGAATACGTACCAATGAAGAATCACTACTTAGTGATGACGTAGATGGCATAGATAATTCCAGGGATGTAACCCAAGATTGTCAGCAGCAGACAAATCCAGAACTCATGCTGCAATAAAATTCAAGAATCATATATGTTAGGATCCTATTTAATTTATGCATAATTATTAATTTTTTATCATGCAAAAATAGTAAAAAAAAATTAAAAAAGAAAAAGAAAAGATTCAAACCCCGCAGCCAAACTTGAGGAAAACTCCGAGAGGAGGCAAAAGAATTGCCAAAATAATATCAACGCAATTTGCTGTGCCCATTTTCTTCTTCTTTTTTTGGGTACTTTTTAACTTTTATCTCAGAGAAATATTACAGAAACGTAGTCAGACGAAGGAGTAGTTGTAGTGGGGAAGGGGGGCTTACAGATTTATAGACCGGGAAATTCAGGCAGGAACGTACGTGTTTAATGGCGGTTGGCTGCCTTTTCTATGCGTTGTATGGATAAGGCAACTTTACTAGAACGGACCAAATACACATTATGCATTTTTTTTTAAAATCAAATTTTATTGTTTATCAAAAACTAGTAGATCAATAATATAAAATAAAATAAATTTTAAATTAGATCATTATTTGATGGATCTGAAATATATCGTATTAACATGAAATACTTAAAAATATATGATACGTGGATTTGAAGTTTATGATTTTATTTTTTAAATCAATTAAAATATATTTGAAATTCATAAATTTAAAATCTATCAATCTAAACAAAACTTATAGTTCTTCAACGATCAATGAGACGCTACAACGACTCGATGAGTATTATCTCTCCTGCATGTTCAATGAACGTTATCGACTAAAACAAGTTACCTTAGCGAAAGAAATCTTCTTTTAACAATTTTTTTGACAATATGTGTACTGCCGATTTTTTTATTTTTTATTTTTTGCAGAAGTCTTGTTTCTTCGATCTTCACACTTATAATTATCAAAAAAAAAGAAAAAAGAAATTCGGCCAATGGCGATTGTTGGATTCATCCTAAAAAATAATGTCACAATCTTTTTAATGTTTTACATGGTCCTGACTTAACAGTAATCTATGAGTAGGTCTCTTGTGAGACGGTCACACGAATCTTTATGTCTGAGATGGATCAATCCTATCGATATTCACAATAAAAATTAATACTCTTAGCATAAAAAGTAATATTTTTTCATGAGTGACTCAAATAAGAGACATGTCTCACGAAATTGATCCGTGAAACCGTCTCATAAGAGTTTTTGTGTTAATCTATATAGCAATGATATATGTTAGTAATATTATATTACACGAGATATGGCCCATGAGTTATATTTAATTAATTACTATTACTATTACTATTATCGATATTTATAAAATATATAAGCAGAGGGAGAATATATTTGTTTTCACGAACATGATTATATATTGTTTTTATTATTATTATATTATCGTCATCGTATGTGTACAGCTAACATTGGATGGCGTGTCATGTGGTTGCTTTGCCATATGGACCAGCTAGACTGATACTCAATCACATTTTATTTATTTATTTGTTTGTTTGTTTGGTAAACGAAAAAAAAAAAGTAAGGTCAGGGAAAACCTGCTAACGTGGTGGACACTCTGTTCGACATTTTGGAATATTTTATTTTAATAGAATTTATCTTGGCTGCATGTCGATTGGAGGTAGAAGGCCAAGGGTCGTGAACTTATTTTTCGGAGAAGAAACAATGATCATATGTGAAAATGAGTATCTAGTGTAGTATTTTCTTATGTTTTTATAAAATATATTTTAATTGAAAATAAGGTTAGAAATGGGACAAGGCCGGACGGAGCGGGATTTGTCATTTTCATATTTATCCTCAAATTCTATCCCTACCTCGATCCTTGTTTTTTCAGGTTCAGGGTCCCTATTTTTTTTGTCTCAAAACTCGAAATCGCGGAGATCAAATTCGCATATCCACCCTAATTTTCGTTTCAAAAATATTAATGAGACAAGACGAATATGTATTCGGAGATTTTTTCAAATCAAAACTTATTATTATATATTATTATTAGTTATAATATCAATATTAATAATAATATTATTATTTTTATAAAAATAATAATATTATTATACTATTAATTATAATAAAATTATTATTTTATTATTACTATTATTTTCGGAGCGGATTCCAGAATGAGGAGAGTAATCTCGTATCCACCTCGAACAACTTCGACGATTTTAAAAAATCTTCCAACCCGAACTCAAACTCCAAAAAATCATGGATCTCTATCCCCATTTCATGTTTTCCTCGTGAGACCCCAAACCCGTAAAGAAAGTTTTCATCCTTAATCAAATACATAATAGATTTCACATATGTTTATTTTGAATTATGTTCAACTGAATATATTGTACTAAAACATAAAATAAAATGAAAGGTTTTGCTCCAAATGTAGCATCGACTATACGTCTCCGTCTATTTCCAATGTATAAATATATTTATTTGTTCGTACAGACGTTAAGATTATGTTTTAAAAGCTAATTATAAACATAAATTATAATAAATAATGATATATTAATTGGCATTTGTTTTTTTTTTAAAAATGTCATTTGTTGTTTTTGGTCTTCATCTATCTATAACTAAAAGCATACCCGGAAATTTACTAAAGTTTCATGACACGATCTCATGAATCAATTTTTTGAGATATATCTCCTATTTGAATCACTCATGAAAAAAATTACATTTCATGTCTAAAGTATTACTTTTTAATATAAAAAGTTGACTCATCTCACGAAAATAGATATGTGAGACAGTCTCAAAAGAAACCTGTTCCAAAATATTTGAGTGATGTGCGCGAGGTGTGGATTTTAAAAGACTACAAAAAAATATTATATTGTATATCATATTCTAATATTAATTTACTCCAAAAATGAATAAAAAAATGCAATGATTTTTTTTTCCCCAATAATCAATAAAATTTTTAATTTTCATTACATAGAACATTTTTCATAAACGGATTGCCATATTTTTTTATCCTTCTCTAATTGGCAAAAATTTTCTCTGACTTTTAAATATAAAATCTTTAATATTAATTCTTCTTCTATGTTTACATAAAATTTAGCAGTAGCTGTCTCGATGTGCACACGTATAGTTGACTTCAATTTATTTAGTGTAGTCATACGCGAACGGATAAATTCTATATTAACCAAAAATTCATTTTATATTTTTATTTTATATTATTAATTAAAGTTAAACTCCGACGGTCATTAACGGCGAAGTTTTTATAATTTCAAAACACTCATTAACCACTCAGATCTATAATATTCCATATTTCTCTTTCATTTTTTAATTAAGAAACTCGTTTACTTCTTTATTTCCAACCACATATGGCAAGTACCGCTATTAGCTAAAATCGGATATATTATTTGGTTATAAATATATTATTTCGTTTAAATGCTATTGAAGTAAAAAAATTTTTTTTATCGTTATTTTGTTATGAAGCAGGAAAAAGATAATTCTTGAAGCTACACCCTAGGTGGATTCCACGTGTGAAGCCGCCACCACCGACAGTCTCCTGGAGGGTTGGCAAGGACCGGAAAAGTCGAAGAGATACAAATTGTAGGATTTTATGATTCTCGATTCTCCTTTTTTTTAAAAAAAAAAAAACTATTTTGTTGTGAAAAAGTAAAAATTTACGGTAAAAAAGTAAAAATCTCAAACTCTCAAAATTATCACACTACACACTTTATAATATTTTTCTCTCAACTCAATTGTGATTTTCTTCACAAATGAGAGATCTATTTATAGAAAATTTTTACAAATAATCCAAAAATAAAATACATCATTACCTACATCATCACACACTAATTTTCAATATTCAACACCTAATTTTACCTAATTTTCAACATTCAACATTCACATTTTCAACACAAATATTTAACACATTTTTAAATAATTTTTCAACACTCCCCCTTGTGATGATGATCATAATGATTGTATACATTACGTGTTTTTATACTGCCTCGTTAAAAACCTTACTAGGAAAAACCCATTGGGATAAAAACCATAGTAAGGGAAAAAGAGTGCAGTCACGTAAACTCCCCCTCATGTTGACACGAACAATTCTTCACAAATTTCGTAGATTGCGCATCCCAATATTATATATGTGCTTTCTGAATATTGTCGTAGGAAGTGCCTTTGTGAAGAGATCTGATGAGTTTTCACTTGATTGAATGTGACGAACATCAATACATTTATTCTTCTCAAGCTCCTTGGTGAATGCGAAGAACTTAGGAGGAATATGTTTAGTTCTGTCGCTTTTTATGTATCCTTCTTTCATTTGAGCAACACATGCAGCATTATCTTCATATAGTATCACAGGCTTCTCGTCGAATGATAATCCGCATGAGATTTGGATATGTTGAGTCATTGATTTTAACCACACACATTCACGGCTTGCTTCATGTAGTGCAATAATCTCGGCATGATTTGATGAAGTTGTTACAAGTGTTTGTTTCTGTGAACGCCAAGAAATTGCAGTGCCTCCACGAGTAAATACATATCCAGTTTGAGAACGTGCTTTGTGTGGATCAGATAAGTATCCAGCATCGGCATAACCAATTATACTTGGATTAGCATCTTTTGAATACAAAAGTCCCAAGTCTGTCGTTCCTCGTAGATAACGGAATATATGTTTAATTCCGTTCCAATGTCTCTTTGTTGGATATGTGCTAAATCTTGCCAATAAATTTACGGCAAAAGATATATCAGGCCTTGTACAATTTGTAAGATACATAAGGGCACCGATAGCACTTAGATATGGTACTTCTGGACCAAGAATATCTTCATCATCTTCACATGGACGGAATGGATCCTTTTCTATGTTTAATGATCTAACAACCATTGGAGTACTTAAAGGATTTGATTTGTCCATATTAAAACGTTTAAGGATCTTTTCTGTATAATTTGTCTGGTGAACAAATATTCCACATTCTTTTTGTTCAATTTGTAAACCCAGACAATACTTGGTTTTTCCAAGATCCTTCATTTCAAATTCTTCTTTCAAGTATGACACAACTTCTTGAATTTCCTTATTTGTTCCAATGATGTTTAAATCATCAACATATACAGCAATAATTACGCATCCGGATGTTGTTTTCTTAATGAAAACACAAGGGCATATTGAATTATTTACATATCCCTTTTTCATCAAGTGATCACTTAGCCTATTATACCACATTCTGCCGGATTGCTTCAACCCATATAATGATCTTAGTAATTTCACAGAATAACATTCTCTGGGTTTTGAACTTTGTGCTTCAGGCATCTTAAATCCTTCAGGGATTTTCATATATATATTACTATCAAGTGATCCATATAAGTAGGCTGTAACAACATCCATAAGACGCATTTCTAAATTTTCAGATACTGCCAAGCTAATCAAATACCGAAACGTAATTGCATCCATCACAGGAGAATACGTTTCTTCATAATCAATTCCAGGCCTTTGAGAAAAACCTTGTGCAACAAGTCGAGCTTTATATCTTACTATTTCATTTTTCTCATTTCGCTTTCGAATAAAAACCCATTTGTATCCAACAGGTTTTACACCTTCAGGTGTAAGGACTATAGGTCCAAAAACATTACGTTTATTTAGCGAATCCAATTCAACCTGGATGGCATCTTTCCATTTTATCCAATCCTGCCGATTTTTACATTCACCAAAAGATTTTGGTTCATGATCTTCATTATCATTTATGATGTCGATTGCCACATTATAAGAAAATATATCATCAATTTCTTCTATATCTTTTCGGTTCCATATTTTTCCAGTATTAATATAATTGATAGAGATTTCATGATTCTCGTCAGTTTGTGGTTCTGACAAAACATTTTCATCATCATGTGTTTCTTCAGGAACATCATTCTCTATTTTGTGATCATTATGTGTTTCTTCAGGAACATCATTCTCTATTTTGTGATCATTGTGTTTCTCTATGAATTTTCTTTTTCGAGGATTTTTATCCTTGGAACCAACTGGCCTTCCACGCTTCAGGCGTTTAATGACATCATGACTATCTTCAATTTGTTTCTTCGGAATTTCAATTCGAGCAGGGGCATTTGCAGCATGTATATATGATTTAGTTACCCCTTTTGTGTCTGCAAATGCATCTGGTATTTGATTTGCTATTCTTTGCAAGTGCACAATTTGCTGTACATCTTTTTCACATTGTTTTGTTCTTGGATCCAGATGTAACAATGATGATACATACCATGTAATTTCTTTTTCGGTATGTTTCTGTTCTCCCCCTAACATTGGGAAGATTTCCTCATTAAAATGACAATCAGCAAAACGTGCTGTGAACACGTCGCCTGTCTGTGGTTCAAGATATCGAATGATCGATGGACTATCATAACCAATATAAATTCCAATCTTTCTTTGAGGTCCCATTTTCTTTCGTTGAGGTGGTGCAATAGGCACATACACCATACATCCAAAAATTCTCAGATGAGAAATGTCTGGTTCTTTACCAAATGCAAGCTGCAATGGGGAGTATTTATGATATGCACTTGGTCTGATGCGAATTAATGAAGCAGCATGTAAAATTGCATGTCCCCATATAGAAATAGGGAGCTTTGTTTTCATAATCATTGGTCTAGCAATCATTTGCAGACGTTTAATCAATGATTCAGCCAATCCATTTTGAGTATGTACATGAGCAACAGGATGCTCAACAATGATTCCCATAGACATACAATAATCATTGAAAGTCTGGGAAGTAAATTCACCAGCATTATCAAGTCTAATTTTCTTGATTGTATAATCGGGAAATTGATTCCTCAATTTTATTATTTGAGCAAGTAATCTTGCAAATGCAACATTTCGAGTTGACAATAAACATACATGTGACCATCTGCTGGAGGCATCAATCAATACCATAAAGTATCTGAATGGTCCACATGGTGGATGGATTGGTCCACAAATATCACCCTGAATACGTTCAAGAAACATTGGTGATTCAGTTTGGATTTTGGCTGGTGATGGTCTTATAATAAGTTTTCCAAGAGAACATGCTTTACATTGAAACTTATTATTCTGAAAGATCTTCTGGTCTTTCAATGGATGACCATGTGTATTTTCTATAATTCTTCGCATCATTGTTGAACCAGGATGTCCTAATCGATCATGCCAATTGGTTAATATTGAAGAATTATCAATTACCATGTTTGATTCAATGGGACGTATATGTGTATAATGCAATCCAGTAGGGAGCATTGGTAGTTTTTCAATCACATATTTCTTTCCTGATTTATATGTGGTAAGACACATATATTTCTCATTCCCTTCATTCATTGTTTGAGTATCATACCCATGGGAATATATATCATTAAAACTCAACAAATTTCTTTTCGATTGTGGTGAATATAAAGCATCATTGATCAAAAATTTTGTACCATTAGGTAACAAAAATTGTGCTTTACCACATCCTTTAATCAAGTCTACAGGACCTGATATTGTATTCACCGTTGTTTTTGTTGGTTTTAGTTCCAAGAAATATCTTTTATCTCGGAGGATAGTGTGCGTTGTACCACTATCAGGTATGCAAACTTCAGCTTGGTTCGTAGCATTTTCCATATTTGAACTTCAAAAAAATATGCAATGAAATAAAATTATTGACAATAAAATACAATACAATATAACACACTATAAAACATTATCATACGAATACATAAAAAATAAAATATTTTACATATTTATTCCACCATCAAATTGATCATTATCTGAGAAATCAATCAGAAAATCTCCAGCATCAAAATGAGTTGAACCACTCAAAGGTTCACTGTGTTCAGTAAAGTTGGTCTCCTTTTCTTTCCCCTTTATTGATTCTTTATAAAGTTTACAAAGGTGCTCAGGGGCTCGACAAATACGGGACCAATGTCCTGGAGTACCACATCTGAAACAAGAACTTTCAAATCTTTTTGAGTGATTCTCATTAACACTCATATTCTCTTGATGCCTTTTCGGTGGGTGGTTTGGGACGTTCTTTTGAGATGAGTTATAGAAATAACTATCTCGATTATTTTCAAAACCACGGCCGCGTCCACGACCACGACCACTTCCACGTCCACGTCCACGTCCACGACCACGACCACGACCTCGATTTTGTCCTCGACCAAAATCTTGTCTGTAACTTTGATTTTGGTTTCCAGGTTTAAATTCATTTTTGCTTACAGCATTTACTTCTGGAAATGCTGTTGATCCAGTGGGTCGGGACTGATGATTTCTCATTAATAGCTCGTTGTTCTTTTCCGCCACAAGAAGACAGGCGATGAGTTCAGAATATCTCGCAAATCCACGCACTCTATATTGTTGCTGTAGTGTTATATTTGATGCGTGAAACGTGGAAAATGTTTTTTCAAGCATTTCCGATTCTGTAACCTCATGTCCACAAAATTTTAACTGCGAGATTATTCTATACATCGCTGAATTGTAATCACTGACTTTTTTAAAGTCTTGGAATCTTAACATATTCCATTCATCACGGGCGGTCGGAAGTATAACTTCCCTTATATGTTCAAATCTCTCTTTTAATCCTTTCCACAGAGCCATGGGATCTTTTTCGATGAGATATTCACATTTTAAACCTTCATCAAGGTGTCGTCGTAAAAATATTATAGCTTTTGCTTTTTCTTGTGATGAAGATATACCATTTTCTTTAATGGTCTCGCTTAGACCCAATGACTCAAGATGCATTTCTACATCAAGAGTCCATGGCATATAGTTTTTCCCAGTAATATCAAGAGCGATGAATTCGAGCTTTGCCAAGTTTGCCATGGTGGTACTAAAAATTACGATGCATTTTATTAGTTAATGAATATTGCAATACAAAGTAATGGATAAACAACAAGTACAAGTATTCGTAAAAATAAAGAAAACACACGAGGAGGATATTCTCCGATAAATACAAGACTGGTGAGTATGATAACCAAAATAATTAAAAATAACCTCGTGAAAGCCATCTTCTTTTTTTCTTCGAAAATTTGATGAAGAATAATTTTTAGAGAAGAAGAGAAAGTTGGAGTGATTGAATGTATTTGTGAGATTGTATTTATAGAGCAAAAACTAGCCGTTTTGTTACCGTTTATTACCGTTGGTGTATAAGAAAATAAATGTATGTATTTGTATAATTTTATGGTAATAATATGGTGTATATAATATTAGTCATATTTAAATAATTATGTATATCATATCACATTATTATAATTAGGTGTCATAAGTTATTTTGTTTAAAAAACCTTATAGGCTTTTATACTTGTCGTATCCCTTACCGGGAGTGTGGGATGTCGTCTTAACATCCTCCCAGGATTTATAACAAGTTTTTGAAAAAATTATTTTTATTATTTCTAACAATAACATTATATTATATATTACATATATAAACAATAAATAAATAACAGTAAAATAAATATTATTACTTTTGTTACCTTTTTCTTCTGTTCGGAGCTTGGAAAAATATGGAGGACTTTTAGAGCTTCGTGCTGATAACGTGTTGTGAAAAAGTAAAAATTTACGGTAAAAAAGTAAAAATCTCAAACTCTCAAAATTATCACACTACACACTTTATAATATTTTTCTCTCAACTCAATTGTGATTTTCTTCACAAATGAGAGATCTATTTATAGAAAATTTTTACAAATAATCCAAAAATAAAATACATCATTACCTACATCATCACACACTAATTTTCAATATTCAACACCTAATTTTACCTAATTTTCAACATTCAACATTCACATTTTCAACACAAATATTTAACACATTTTTAAATAATTTTTCAACATATTTGATTTTTTTATTGTTTATTCTAACGTGGTGGGTTTGAAATTTTTATCTTTCCTGATATGATAAGAAATCGTCCTCAAATTTCAAACTTTAATATGATGGGTAAATCTAGGCATGACAATGGGGTGGCATGGAGCGAGATGGAGGCGGGTTTGTCATCCCTATTCCCGTCCCGAATTCTATCTCCACTCTCGATCCCTGTATTTGACAAAAACTTGTGTGAAACGGTCTCACGAGTAGTATTTTGTGAGACGGATCTCTTATTTGTGTCATCCATGAAAAAATATTACTTTTTATGCTAAAACTATTACTTTTTATTGTGAAATACCGATAGCTCACAGATTAAGATCCGTGAGACGGTCTCACATGAGACCCACTCCTCGTTTTTTTGGGTTCGGGGAAACCGCGGGGATCAAATTCGCATCTCGCTTCCATCTTCGTTTCAAAAACATTAATGACACAACACGAAGACAGGTACAAAGATTTTCTCAAGCCAAAACTTATTATTATCTATTACTATTAGTGATAATATTAATATTAATAATAATATTTATATTATATTGTTAATACTAATAATAATATTATTTTATTATTAATATTATTTTCGAGACGGGTTCGAAGATAGAGATAGTAATCCCATATGAGTCTCGAACTACTTCAGGGATTTTAAAAACTTCCCGAACCCGAAAAAAATCGAGGATCCCCGTCACCGTTTCAGGTTTTCCCCGCGGGGCTCCAAACTCATGGGGAAAGTTGTCATTCACTGGTAAATCCATTATATAGATCTTATTTTACGACATAGATCCATGCCTATCATGAACCCGAACCCGAAAACGTACAAACTATACGCGACCTCGCCCAAAAATTCACGGACGTATGATGATTTTGGATCTAAACCTTTACGAAAGGCCATACTCAACCCAAATTTGCCTCTTATTTTTTTCTCCATATCATTATTGTTATAAGGTCTACATAGTTATGGAGTACACCCACCACCACAAACTTGCCTGCATATTAGAGCAGTATTTCCTTCTTCATAGCTCATGCTGACGAGTGATCATGGTTTCATCTAAATACTAGGTTGTGACAAGTTTTATCACACGGGTAGGCGCAGTCGATGGCCTTGACATTTGCTCGATCAAAATACCAGTTCCCGACCGCAATCGCAATTGCCTGCATGTTGCGTCAAGAAGTTACTAGAGATGGTACCCTGGTTTCGATATTAGTACTCAGAGTCACTATCAGAATAATTATTTGCATGATCGACACAAGTAGATGTACAAAATAAGCTACCAAGTTTTCAAATAGTAAAACATGTTGAAACTAGTGTCTTATTACCAAAAGTTATAATCTATAGTGCAACTCAAATTTTTTAAAATCGTATACAAACTAAAGCATCATGTTTTAACCGTTTTTCGAGTCGGGCTAATAATTGCTCTCCTGAGTTTTTATTGTGACTTGACCCACAAAGTGCATACGATTGAAATGTTTTCATCATGAGTCGATCAACAACGGGTGATTCGATGGTTAAATTTGAGTGGATGAGTAACGCTTTCTACACAGTATAAGTTGAAATGAATACCAAAGAGTAGCCACATCATTTTTTTTACTGTGTGAAAACCTGAAGAGGGGATTCAATATATCAAATGAATTCTAAGAAATAACGGTGTTCACTGCTTACCTTGTTGCCAATTACTGGAGAGCCATCTGCAAGCCAAGTATCTTGCCTCTCGGACTGGCAGTGAGCAAAACAAGAATTTATGAATAACCCATTTCGTGGGGACGATGAAAAGCCTTTTACAGCATTCAGCATATGATACCTAAAACCTGCTCCACCAATAAATTATTAGAAAAAAATGGAAAGAAAATGCTTAACAAATTCTAGCAGAACTTATCCACCTTGCAAAAATTGGATTTGGGATGTGGAACATAGTTCATTGTTCATTTTACAGCCACGCCAATTGCCATGTGGATCAGCGGTTGGAGGAGCTAGGCTTTCTTGGACCTAAATACAAGAGGAATAATAAATTTTGATGCATTATATATAGGTTTACTCCATGTACTAAAGAGAACCGATGAACAGAAACTGCGTCCTACCTGCCATGAATCATAGGCCGCGTTAAGAATAAATAGAGGGGTTTTAATGTTGGCGATTAAATTCTGAGGGAAGAAGCACTGCAAGGGAAAGCATTAGTAAAAAGAAGGATAGCACAAGTTGCAAAACAAAATAAGATAATGTCCGTATAGAAGCATGAGGCTCACAGAAGTAGGATCACGTTGGTTGGTACAACTGCTTGGCAGGTTTTGGTGAAAGCCCTGATGAAATAGGTAACAAGTTATATACCAAAGGAATAGAATTCGAAGAAAGCCAGCTTGTTTACCATTCAAAAACGTTTAAATACAAATGATGGTATCAGAACATTCAATTTCTTGCCCATACCATTACAAACCCATATTCCTAGCCTTATGTGCAATGCCATAACTTCCTACATATCATACTTTCATCAGTTAAATTCCTTATTAAAGTCACATATATGTAGCACGAACAAAGAACCATGCCCATCAAATTAATGTTAAAAAAACATCAAACATGAATCCTTCATCTAATCATACATGTACATAAACATGAAATAAGGAAAAATATTGATATCGAATATAACAAAAAGGGCTTCAACATCATTAGTACATGGGGACAGAAATGCTGAAATTTAAATTTAATTAAAGATTAAGGAAAATTAGTTCAATTGAATAAACACCTGTAATCTAACAACACCAGCAAAGAAATTTCTGATTGCATGCCCACCAGATACATCAACGCTGTAAAAAAATTAAAACATATTGCCACAAAAGAATGGGAAAAAGAAAGCCCTTGGGCATAATAGTATAGTTGGACAAAAGAAAATAAGGAAAATGTAACAGAATTTACGCATCCATAAATAATCCACCATCGCTCAAACACTTCACTTTAGTATTTCTCGGGAAAAAATTCCGAAACTCATCACAGTGCAGTATGGAAGCCAAACCACCCGCTGAACAACCCGAAAGAAGTGCCTGAAATGCTTTACATAAATCAAAAGGGAATATCAAACCAGAAAAAAGGAACCCAAAAAGGTTGCAACCGAATAAAACAATTTTTATTACTTGGTGAGCATTGTGCATTCCTTTGGACATAAGTTCTTCTATAACTGCAAGCCAAATGCGTTGACCTCTGAATTGCAACCCTGCAGCCTGCAGAAACATGTTTTATATTACCTGAGAAAACACAATTGAAAGCTTGATGCAGGACTGAGAGCATGGCTGTAAATTTCTAGTTAGCAACAATGCAACAATTTTTAACTGCTCATCAGCTCAATTATTACATTTCAATTGTTGAGCCACATGGACATAGCCATATGCTGTGGTACTCCCTTTCGTCCCATAAAAATACTTTATTTCACATATCAAAATTTTGGAAATTATCAATACACAGCACATCTTTCATTCTTTAAGCCATTATAAACAACCAGTGTCCAGCTACTTCGGTATGATGTCAGTATATGTCAGTATCTTCCTAAACACACATCATCTAGATAGCTGAAACAAAATTTGAGAGGCAAAAGCATGTTTATTTTTGCCTGATACAACTGGTGCAAACATGAAAAAGCAAGACCAATGGTATGTGCCATAGTAAGTCGAACTGTGAAATCATAGATGAATAATTATATGGAAGATAATGCTACAAACCTTATTTTCAGCATCTCCAGCAAAGGATCCTCCATCACAATACCGTATCTTTACTCTATTCCAGTTAAAAAAATCTGCATGTAAAAAACTAAGATGACAAAATGATGAAAAAAGCTGGTATTCATTTCACAGTTCTATTGAAGACGAAATTATGAACCTGGATTTTCTTCAGCCCTGTTGCTAAGTATCCCTGTAAATGGAAGTTGTCTTTCAAAATAGGTTGAAGACCCTCGATGTGTCTTTTTGCGATATACACACGATCTAATACTGTTGCACCATCCTCCGCCCTGACACGCACCTCAGCTGATAAGATTCATGTGTACACGTAAAAAAAATTATAGCTATGTATGGTTTATGCCAACCGAAAAAGGAACTTGAAGTCCCAATATCATAAACTTAAAGCATGGTTAGTCTTTTGGCAGTAGGGAGAAACTAAAATTTTTATTTTTGCTTTATCTAAGGATCAATCACTAGTTACTTCACAAGATAAATTAATTTTTTTAAGGTTTCATAGAAGTTTGAAAAATGTAAACCTAGACAGGTAAGAGAAGTAACCTTGTATATTTTAATATTTTTATGTTTGAATATAATGATTTCACTTCAATAAGTGACACATAGCTATTTCACGTGCAAATTTCATGGTTACATTAATACGAGCTTCATAGGCTTTTTTATCAAAGCTACAAGAATATAAGAAATTAGAAGGTGTGAATATGATGCTAATTATGGACGCTGAGAATCTAAATAAACAAGAGTGGTTCTAGAGTCTGTTCAACAACCAAACACTTGACATGTAGTTTTCTTGTTAACAAAATATTTATGATTACTAACTGAGTAAAGGCACGATCAGAAGTAAAATAGAAAAGTGAAATGAATTTAAATGTAATTATTCACAAAGTTGAGATTGTGAATACACCTCCAACTGGATGAGCCAACTGTTTACTCCTGCCCCAAAGCCATGATGCAAGTGATAGCCAGGTAATGTTCCATCCAAACATACTGTAAAGTTTATGCACCAAGAATGAGGTCAATCATACAACTAACTTATTGTTTATCATTTAAATTACTTTTAAAATAATAAAGTAGTGGACCATTATAGATTAGTACAACTTTTCCCAAAGACCATAATTCCTAATGTGCTTAAATATCTCCAAAAGATGGCATATCTATTATCGAAAACCGAAGTGATTCAGCTACCCATTGCATTAATCTTGTTGAATCCTCAATCTAACATTATACTTATATATGAATAATTTTATGTTGCGGATTGAAATTTAAGGTGAAGCCCTTTTAATAGTGATCTTATAATGTTTAGCTTATTTGATCTTTAATGTGTTGGGTTTTATAGCATTTATAGATTGACGACTAACTCAATTTTTATGAGGAGATTAAATGGAAATGAAAAATATAAATGGAATGGTTATTGTTCTCAAATCACACCTATTATTATATTCTACCAAACACTTTAGTGTCACAGGTAAAACGGTGAGAAAGTTAAAAAATAATAGTTATTAATGTTAAAGGATCATCTTTGGAAAATCTTTGACCTAGTAGTAGGCTAAAAGTACGGCTTCAAAGAATCATAATGTGAGAACATAACAAAATCAACTCAAGCACTCCAAGAATCATGCGTTAGAAAAGAGAAAAAATGACGAACACACTAAAATCACTCTACTTATTACTATCCAAAAAACACCACCACAGAAATCTAGCTTTACAAAATTATGAAAGAAAAGAAGAAACATAGATTGAGATCCAATGCATAAATATGAAAAACAATGGCTGCAAGAAAAACTAAAGTAAAAACAAGAAAATAAATTCAATGCCAGTTACAAGTTTATCATGAAAATTAACCCCAAAGAAAAAAAATAAGGAACTTCAAACAAAGCAGAAGAAGCCAGAATTCAATAGAATTGTCACACACACGTACACACATACGTAAAGAGAGAGAGAGATATATATATACCAGCGCCTTTGGCAGCAGCTCCATGAACAAGAGTAAGACCCACCATTAGAGCATTTGAAGGGAGAGCTGAAACAGACATTCCATAAACACTCTCCAAAATTGACACGGACTCCAAGAACGAGACATCCGTTCTATTCTTTCGAAAAAATTCATCAAATTCAAAACTTTCAACGACACAGTTTCTCAAAATTAACACAGAAAAAATCACAGCCCAAAATTCCAAAACCCTTCCCATAACCTTCAATTTCCCTATAATTTGCAATGAAATTAACAAAATGCACCACTACCCAAAAATTATATAAAAGCAAGAATCTTTTTTCTTAAAATGCATTTATGTTAACGAATCACGGCAAGTATAACAAGTGTCCTGGATCAAAAATAAGGGACACCTGTAAACAGCCCAACGACACCAAATACATGAAATGAGGCACATAATTTGTGAATCTGGTTATGTAAAGAGAACCATTGTTTCTTGGGAAAAATTGGGTAATTTCTTGGAGATCTGAATAGAGAACTGTTGTTTTCAGGAAGCAAGAGATTTTATACCTGCCGGGAAGTTTGAAGATTTTTATAATTATTTCATTTTCCCCGTGACGTGACGTATGTCTAATATTTATTACTTAATTAATATTTACTTCCAACCTACATATGCATTGTGTGTGTAACGTCACATAAAATAACTTATCTAATTAATATGTGTAAAGGTGAAAATGAATCTAATATAATTTAATATAATTGAAGTTTCAAAAATAAGGAAAAATTTAAGGCAAAAACTTATGTGAGATGGTCTCACAGGTCGTATTTTGTAAGACGGATCTCTTATTTGGGTCATCCATGAAAAAATATTATTTTTTATGCTAAGAGTATTATTTTTTATCGTGAATATCGGTAGGGTTGATCCGTCTCACAGATAAAGATTCGTGAGACCGTCTCACAAGTCACAAGAGACCAACTCAAAATTTAAAGAATATTTTCAGAAATATTTTGATAATATGACATTTTGAAAAGAAATTGAAGTACGTAGTGGACTAGATTATATTGAGTAAAAAGAAGAAGATAACAGAGATATATTAGTTGGATGATATTTTATTACCATTAAGGCGCGCTCGCTTGGTTCGAAAGATAAAGTTATTGAATTATTATGAAAAAAATGATAAAAAGAGAGATACGGAAATATAATATATGGTGACCAAATAGAATTATGTTTGGTGTGAATTTTTCATGAGATGTGATAAATTAAGGATTATTCTGATTTATACCAAACATACCTTTGCATCGGACGAGAAAAGAGAATGTCGACTTCTTTTATACTATGAAGAAATTAATTAAAGAGAAAAGTTCTAAAGAATATGATAAAGTTGGTAGCTTCGTGAAATAAAATAACCTCAAGTTGTAAAAATGGGTGGTTTTGAAATCAAAACCTTCCCCGCTTGACATATTTCAGGTTTGAACCGAACTTGAAAAAATGATCAATAAGATAATATCATTTTTGTTAATACGAAGAAAAATATATAAAATATAAACAAAAATATCAAATAACATATAATAATATTCAAAATATATATAATGGACTCAAATAACATAAAAAAAATATCCTACAAAAAACACTTTATGCTCCACATTCTATTCAACTATTAATTATTCTATACATTTATTTAAAATTGAATTGCTTATATTTATTTACTAGATTCATATCATCAACTTTGATTACTTTCTTAAATTTTCAGTTTTGAAGATGAGATTTAATGTCTGATTTGCCTCACGTTGTGGATGATATCCTCGACTATTCTTTCCACAGAGGTGAAAAGGAATGACAAGGTATTATTCAAATCTACCGTTTCAACAAAATCCATCTTCTAGAAAATCTTTCCAAAATTTTCAACTCCGATCTTGTTTTTCCAATAAGGGATGCTTCGAGGACTCATCCAACGAAACCAATATTATTAAGTCACCGTTTGATTCGTGTGATATGACAAGTAAATGATATATAATAAGAGTGATTATAAAATAAAAAATAAGAATAAATAACACATTATGATAAATTATATGTGTTGACATGATTTTAACTTGCTTGATTATTTTTAATAATTATTTACTAAAATGTCCTTATCATGTAGTAATTAGTAATATATTCTTAAAATGATTGAATAAATAAATAAAATTTTTAAAATTAATTGATTTAAAAATTAAAATTAAATTAAAATATTATATACACAAACAAGATGATAAAAATAATGCATACAGTGCGGGCTGAACGGGCCTATGACAATCTTAATTATGCACACCAAACACATGATAAGCGAAGGATTAAAAATCAATCATCCCTTATCATGCACACCAAATAATGTCTAAAATACTTAACAATAAAAATGAAAATAGTCAGTTGTTCAAAATTCAAATATTCCATAACCCTCGTCTAGAAAACAGACAAGTTCCACGCATGCTTGCAATGTCTTCTTCTTGGCTGAATGTGTTCCATATAATCTTCTCTCAAATAAGAATATTATAAACTATTTTTTTAAAAAGAAATGGAATTTTCTAATTAATTAAATTTGATATAAGATATTTTTTTAACCTGATCAAATATTTTTTTTTAAAGAAAATGACATACTCGAATTTATTTTAAGATTATTTTCTTAAAAATTAGTTGACCAGGTTGATTTTACAAATTTCTCCTATATATTTCTACCAAGTTAACAATAGTCTTAGATTGAATCGGACACATAACTATATTTTCTCAAGTCATCATATTTATTTATTTATTTAAAATTAATTAAATAGAAGGTCGACTTCTACAAAGATATATAAATAATCCACCCTAGCTCCTTTAATTCCCATCCCAAACAGCCTCGAAACATTTTCATTACATAATCTTTTTGTTTCAACAATGGCTGCTGCTGCTGCTGCTGTTGTGTTCAAGGTGCTAGCAATCATGTGTGTAATGATGGTAAGCCACAGAGTTTATGCAGATCCAGACATGCTAAAAGATATTTGTGTTGCTGATCTCACTTCAGGTTAGTAAATATCTATCTATCTATCTATTATGCAACGTCATGTAAAAAATATAGAATAAATTGGTCACGGAATCTGGTCCTGTTTGTTTAATTTATTTGATTAACATGATTTACTGGTTACTATATTAGTTGCACGGTACACATATACGTGTGTGTATAAAATATAGAATAAATTGGTCACAGAATATCGTTTTGTTTGTTTAATTTACTTTATCAATATGATTTACAAATTACTATGTTAATATAGTGATTTATCGAATACGTCTAAAGATAGCGACTGTACAACGGATGTTTTAATGAGCTAGATTGATCAATTTAACATAAACAGTAAAAATCAATTATTTATCAAATTTATTTATTTGTGAAATAGTCACAATTTATCATATATTACCTTTTGACTCCGGATAAATGTAATTACATTTTTTATGCAATATAAAATTTAACAGCAGTAAAAGTCAACGGGTTTGCGTGCAAGTCAAACGCGACGGCGGACGACTTCTTCTCCGCCGCCCTGGCTAATCCCGGCATCACCAACTCCTTCGGCTCACTGGTAACCGGAGCCAACGTAGAGAGAATCCCAGGACTAAACACCCTCGGCGTCTCCTTCTCCCGCGTGGACTACGCCCCCGGCGGCATCAACCCGCCGCACACTCACCCACGAGCCACCGAGATAGTCTTCGTTCTCTACGGCGAGCTGGAAGTCGGCTTCATCACCACCGCCAACGTCCTCTACACTAAGATCATTAAGAATGGCGAGATATTCGTCTTCCCTAAAGGTCTCGTCCACTTCCAGAAGAACAATGGCGTCATCCCGGCGGCCGTGATCGCCGCCTTCAACAGCCAGCTTCCGGGGACTCAGTCCATCGCCACCACATTGTTCGGGGCTTCGCCGCCTGTGCCTGATAATGTTTTGGCGACTGCCTTTCAGATTGACACTAACGAAGTTCAGATGATCAAGTCCAAGTTCGCACCCAAATAATCATATCATATATGGAGATTTGAACTTTGCGTTTGGTTTAAATAATTTGTTTTCATTCGTATACGTTATAATAAAATTTCCTATTTGTTGCCCAGCATTTACAAATAATAATGAATTAGCCATCGGCCGTAGGCATTTCATAAAATAACGTTATAAATAATACAAGAACAAGTTGAGATAAGAGAGGAGCCAAAATTTTCTGACTTCTTTTGGTTTAAATTAGCCATCACAATTGCTTGCAATCGAATCAGTAGCGGGGAACATGCAAATTGATTTGTACAAGATAAAGATAAACTAGTATGGTTGAAAAATAGAAAAAAAAAATAGTCTCTCGAAAAAGTTTGATAGAGTAAGTAACGTTTGATCAACTATCACATGTTTGATTATCCATACTGACACTTTTCGGACGAGCTCACCCAGGAACGTAGCCAGAAAATATTTTGATCCTGGGCTGAATGAATCAATAAACAACATTAAATAATATAAATCAAATATTTAAAAATTAAATATTAATATTACAGAGTGATACAAACCAGATATAACCTACTGAAGATGTGTCATTCAGTTTTTCATTGAGTAAACCTCATCAATTATTGAATCAATGTCTATCCTTGCAGTAAACTCTCTTTTAACGTAGACAATCATAAAATCTGTCAATAACTCTTCTTCCATCTTATTCCGGAGAGGTGTTTTAAGAAGTTTCATAGCTGAGAATGATCGTTATGTTGTCGCAGTTGAAACAAGGAGCATTAAAACAAGATGAATCAATCTGTCAATTAAATGATAATGATATGCCTTTTCAGTCTCTAGTAATCATCGATATAATTCAGAAATAGTACAGATATTCTGAAACCTTTCATGAAGAATTATATCAAACTTATGATGACCAAACTGACTTTTCCAATAATGTAGTTCTTGTTTATTGAAATCATTAGGATATAATTTTTCTGCAAGATTATAAATATCATCAGCATTAAACACCTTAAAGTTGTCGAGGTTCCAAAGCAGAGCTAAGTCTAAGAAGTTCTACGGCCCCATCATCGAATCTGCTATTGAGTTCTCCCACTTGAAATCTATTGTCGCATTAAATACATCAAAACGGTAATGATGTTCAAATGTAATAGAATCCTTTTGCTGGCACGAACGTCCTGTAGCAGATCTATACCAAGCATTCATATATGGTATCTCAATACCATTATTTTCACAAACTGATTGCACGATCATTAGAAGAATATCATAACATTTTGCTCTCAAAGTATGAAGTAAATATTTGGTAGTTGAGACAAAATCTACTTTATTTAAAATGTCCAAAGACTTCTCTTGCAAAGCTCGACAAAACAAATTTGTGATCCCCATAATCTTATGCATTAAATATATGATAAATATGAAATCAAATGATCTCAATGCAATCAAAGAACCTGTAGCTTCCCCTCATATAGAATTCGAAGATGCTTCCTCCATCATGTGCTCAAGCACAATAATCACAGAGTTGTACATATCTATCATACTGCAAATCGACTCAAAATGAGAACTTTGCATGTCTTTCCAGCTCGTTGCAAAGTACCAATCTGATTAAGGCCAGTACTTGTGTCGCAAACAAATGAGAAGTAAAATGATTAATGAGAAATAAAATGAGAACTCAATTTTATTAATAAGAAATCATATGAATAAGGTTATAACTTGTCTCGCGAATACCAGTAGATATCATAGTTGCAATTTCAATAGCTTGGACAGATTGCAACTCAGTGTGATGTTTTGGAGATGTCTTAATAAGATTACAAATAAAACTAAATTTTGAAAAAAAAATTGCCAAATAAAACTCTCCTTTTTAGCAGCAGCCACCAATGCTAATTGAAGTCTGTGTGCAAAATAATGAACATAATATGCTTGATGAGAATCCCTCAGAAAAAGAGCCTGCAGTCCGTTCCATGAGCAACGCATATTGCTAGCTCCATCATATCCTTGACCCCGAATATCTTTGATATGAAATCATGTCGACCAAGCACATTACATATTTCTTTTTTAAGTGTTACCGCGGTGGTGTCAGAAACATGCACAATATCAATGAAACGCTCCATTAAGAACCCTTCATGATCAACAAATCTCAACACACTAGCCATCTGCTCTTTGTCTGATATGTCTTTAGCCTTATCAATCGAAAGACAAAATTTTGCACTTCCAACCTTTTCGTGTATTTTCTTTCTCACTCTCTCAGCAAGAATATGCAAAATTTCTTTTTGAATATCTGGTGATGTATACTTTGCATTTTTTTTTGCTTTTTCTAATACAACATTACTAATGTTAACATCTATTTTTCTCATAATCTTTATCATCTCTATAAGATTACCTTGATTTTGGAATATGAAGATTCATCATTTCCTCTCAATGTACATCTTTGCAAACAAAGCCAATGAATGCTTTCAATTGTACCTGTAAACCTCAAAAGGTTTTTCTTCACTTCTTCTAATGTTTGTGCATTCATCACTTTATCAATGGGATCGCTTACGTTCATCAAAGCACTCATAGATTCCATGACATTGTTATGTGGTGAAGTGGAACTTCTTGTATGCATCAATAAAGCAAAATTTTTTTTCTATCATTAACTCTTTTCCAACTTCTAAAACCATCAACTGTAAATGCTGCATAACGAGTGTCTCTTTTCCTTGGAAAATGAAACATGGGAAGGAAAATGTTGCATCTTTATTAAGAGAGTCCTCCAGCCAAGAAAATTTCTCAAACCAACCTTTTTGAAATCGCGATATTGTTCTTCTTATTTGGTTCGCGGATACTCCAAAACAGGTTGATATGGCCCCCTTAAGATATAAGCTCGTCTGATTGCATCTCTTTCATTGACAGGACATTGCCAAATTGGAGTAAGCATGACCGGATCTAGTTGAACATAACCGCTAACATCACTATCAACTCTTTGATACTTGACCGGATGATGTTCATCATGGTTTGAGATCTCATCATTAGTTGGAGAATGTTCATCTCCAGTCGATGTACTAGCTTTAGGTTTAAAATATGAAAACATATTTTTCTTCTTGCCTCCTTGAACTGAACCAACATATCACATATACAACAAATGAGAAAGGACCAACATTTCAATATATTATATATACAACAAATGAGAAAGGACCAATACAAAAGCTACAAATTGATAGCAAAGGTATGAACAACTCAAAATTGATATAAAGTGAATACATGACACTGATAATGAAAACTTAAAATCCAGTTTCTGTCAAGAGAAAGAAAATGGAAGATCTAGTAACCAATAATAATCATCACATTAAATTAACCTAAAATAAATAGATCATGAAACGACATAGACGTATAGATGGATGATCATTAAGTTAGGCAACCACACAAGGCAAAATTTCATTTTAAAAATTTTCATTTGAGCTCTTAAAGGAAATACTCCAAGCAAAATTATGTGAGTTTCTCCGATCTATTGGCTACAATAATTCGACTTGAAACTAAAGATCACACTTAACTTTCAAGAAGCAAAACGAACAAAAGTAAACCATGGTAATTGGTAGCTAAGATAAAAGTTGACCATAACAAAATCATTATATAGTAATAAGATCAAAAAACCATAAACGAGCAAAATTCCTCACCCCATCTCTAACATACGGTTTACAAAAACATCCCTAGAATTGAAAGGATGATTCAAAATACAATTAGGCTCCGTTTGGTACGTGTGATGGGATAAGTAAATTATTAGTAATTAAAGTGATTAAAAAATGAGAGATATGGATTAATAGTACGGTGGGATAAATAATATGATATTTGGTATGATTTTAAAATGATTGATTAATTTTGTAAATTTTATTGTAATGACCAAAATGCCCCAGGTGTTAGTTAAATATATATTCTTAAAATAATTGGATAGCTAATTAAATATTTATAATTATAATTTATATTTATTAAAATTAATTTAAATATATTTATTAAAAATAAATTTGTANCATTACAATTTATTTTCTTTAAAATGATTAAAAATAATAAAAATATAAGAAATTATNTGTTTGTTTAAAATAATTATAAATATTCTTAAAATAATTTGATAGACAATTAAATATTTATAATTATAATTTGTATTTATTAAAACTAATTTAAATATATTTATCAGAAATATATTTGAAAATATTACGTTAATCATTAAACAAAATAAATTAGAATTTAATAAATATTCATAAAAAAAATTAATCAACAAGATTAGAAATTTATAAAAATTAATTTAAGATAGATTTGCATTACAATTTATTTTCTTTAAAATGATTAAAAATAATAAAAATATAAGAAATTATTTTATAAAAAAATATAATAAAAATTTAAATATTATATTAATTATTAAATTTTATCACTATTCAAAAATTATACATTATCACACCTTTGAGGAAAGATATTTAATCACACAAATAACATAAATAATGAGGGCTTTCAATCATAATCAAGGGCCTACATATTAAATTAAAAATGAATCAAACATGAGATAAGAGATGATTATTTAATAATCATTCCCTTATCATGGCTACCAAACATAGCCTTACAAGATTGCACTGCCACAAAATTGTAAAACAGAACCACATTAGTATAATCGAAATTTTTGAAAACAAAATCAACGAGATAGACAAATAATACAAAAAAATCAACCAGCACAGAAATGAAGCTCAGTGTACAAAAAATTTGAAAACGATTCCTTTAATAATTCACGCTATTTTTTTGTTGTCGTGTGAAAGACACTGACTAAACAAACACCCACCATAAAGATCCATTTGTTGGAGATGAAATTTGAAGCTTTTTGTGCAGAGAGAAGCGAAAGAAGACCGATGGCAAAACCTCTTCTTTTTACATATTAGGCAGATGGCTATGAAAAGCCCTCAGAGAAATGAGATACAAAAATGGGATCAAAAAATTTAATAAGTTAAAAAGACAAGGTTAAAACTTAATAAAATGAAACTCAATCTATACTACTACTTTGGCCCAAAAATATAGCCTAGGATGGAGCCAAACCCCAACCTTTGGGGTGGCTCTGTCCCTGAGCTCACCCAATACAGTTTACCTGACTAGTCTGATTTACAAGTTGCTATGTTAACTCGAAAATTTACCCAGTGTATACTTCATTACCACCATAGCCTCTAGAATTAACATCAGTTGGTCAGATATTGGTGTGGCAAGCGTTGATGCTGAGAACTACCCGTGAATTGGCGGAGGATCGGTGGCAGACCGCAGAGGAGAGATCGTTGATGAGAGTTGATTTCTTAGTTTCTCCTTCGACGGCTATAATCTCATTAATTTTCCCTCCTATTGCTATGAATATGCATCACGGTGTTGGGTTTGCTTGTTTCGGCAGCATGGTTTACCGAAACAGTTGTGGATGCTACTGTTCTGATTTTATTGGAACTTTAAAAAGTTGGAAATAAGACATCAAAAACTATGATGTCGTCCCAGTGATATACCAATCAAAACCCCCTATACTACCTTATAACATAGTTTAAACTGTACATAGGACAAGCGCGACAAGCAGCAAGTTACAAAATGAGCAAAAAGGACACAAATGAAGCCACATTACATCTACTCCTCCAAAAGAAAATCCACCTCATACAAGAAACCTGCATATTTACAGCACAAAACAACATGCTCCTGCTGGCAAAACAAGAAACCAAATAGAAAACCCTGTGTAGCTAGAAACTTCTTCTCTGGACTAAAAGGAACCAAAGAAACAGTCATGTTCGGTTGTTTGAGATTGCGAGTTCAACGGATATAATGAAAGTGGATCTTTCCGCCTCCCTTAAATACTGAACCTCACCATTCATAAGCTTCACCAGTTTGCGGCTGATAAAAAGGCTGATTCCTTCTTCAGATGGTTCCTGTTCATCACCAAACATTTGGTTCAACAACCCTTGAGGCACTCCTCCGCCACTGTGTGTTATCCTACATAACATCGTTATACAAAACATAAGAAAAAAGAAAGAATTCGAAATTGTCAATGATCCCTTGATCCAGTAGCAAAAGTGAGGCCCAAGATCCAAGAAGTCCGGAGTTAGAATCCCAATTGTGCGGGTTGTTTAGTTGGATTAGCTAGATAAATCCCCCGTTATATATATTTATAAAAAAAACCTACAAACTTATGGTCCAACAATAACCCAAGTTCCACCTATGTCAAGCGAAACTTATGTCCTCATTATTTTACAGAAATTAAACAAATATTTTTTAAAAAAATAATCGGATCATGTATGACATTGACATACCTTAATTCATGCTTAAAAATGAAAAATCCATGAGAAAAACATGAAACCATCAAATCAGAAGGACATAGAGTGGACGGAAAAAGGATTTGCTGTAGTTTTGCCATATTTAATCATTTTGGAAAATGAGGATTTAGAGTAAAATCAGTAAGCGACATGTTCCTTGCAAATTCATTTCTAAAAATTTTAAGCGCCGAGTTAAAAAGATTCAAGTGTATGCTCACTGAAGATTTTCTTATCTATTATTTTTTTAAGAAAACAAAGTAAAGCATTTACTCATTCGAATAAAAAGCTAAACAGGGTAATTCATCATTCCTTGGCACAGACCTTTTGGAGAAAGGAAGACCATTAAAACTGAGAACACAAGGGCATTAGCAAGCATTTTAATGCAGTTAAGGAAGCAAAAGGTTCACAAACGTAGTACTTACAAGCTTCTATAAGGAAAACTTTAGTCTAGAAAAGGCTATGTTAATCAGAAATTGAACATAAGCTTGCCACTGGTGCCTTAACTTATAAATGGCTCTAGCACTCGGCAGATCAGTAAACGAATGCTTCACTAATAATATCGCCATAAAAATGAAAATACTTGTGATCGCACCTGAATTCTACATGGCCAAGCTGAACAGATTCCCCTATAGAATCTTTTTTCAAAGAAGCTGCAACACCAAGGTGGCCTTCACTCGGAATGAAAGTAACTGACACGAGCAAGAAAGCCGCTAGGACTTGCTGAAGCCTCACACTGTCTCCATATAGCGTTTCCTTTGAGAGATTTGGAGCTAAATTATCAGTTATTTTCACACCCTTTCCGTTGCTCTTCATCATGACTTGACTGATGGAAGCTATCAACACCTCATGCAGCTTAAACTCTACCATCTCCAAATCCATGTACCTGACAGGATAATGAAGAAATTCAATGAAAAAACATCCATTTTATCAGTGCTCTGAATTCAAGATTGAAAAAAGGGGGGAAAATCCCCTAAACAGTTTCGCTTTACCCTTCAATTATATGATCAAGATCCGTGTCATCGAGAATTTTATTTAGCTGCTGTTGGCAATGAACACTAGTGCGAATAAGGCTTTTCTGCTCATCATCGAGGACAGTTCCTTCCATCATCTTTCGTGAAAATATAATTCCAGATAGAGGATTCTTAATCTCCCTTCTAATATATGCTAAGAGCCTCAATCTCTTCACTGACGTTTGTTCTGTTAAGCGTTGAATGTGAAGTGCTTGCTGGAGTTCTGGACTAGCCAGGTGCAGGAAGCAAAAGACGCCAGTTGCTTCGCCATCTCCATCCAACTTTTTGATCGCACTAAGTAGACATTCCACATATTTCCCACTCCTCGAGAAAAAACCAAATGGTACCTTTTCAGATTCTTGGCCAACTGCAGCATTGTTGAGTACAATACCAAGGTTCACATAAGCCTCTTGATTCTTGAATCGGCAACAAGCTATGTGGGTTCCAAAGACCTCACCCAGAAGCATTTTATTGATCACAGAGTCTCTAGGCCATCCGGTTAATTTAGTCATAGCTGTATTCCACTCGGAACACCAGCCAAATTCATCTGAGCCAAATATAGGTGGGATAAGTGGATTAGGATTTTGTACTATAGCTCTGTAATCTCCTTCAATTCTTGTGAATTTGTCCAACATACTTTTCTGAGCAGTTATATCCTGAGCAATAAAGCAGACTCCCACAACATTTTCCCGTACATCTCTGCTTGCACAAGCGTTTACAACTAAGCTGATTGGACCAGAATCTCTCCTTGACCGGTGCGTTTTGATCTCAAACTGAACATTTCGTTCTTCATTCCCTGACGAGAATAAAAATAGATTTATATTTTGCTTACACGTTATCTTACATGCATGCATATATTATACTTCAAAATCGAAGAGATGTGTTCATCATTGTTTCAAAATCCATACCTTGAAGTGCCAACTCCAACATCTTATTCACTGCATCAGCTGAAGAATCTTCTACCAGTGAAAGAAAATGCCTGCCGATTGCTTCGTCAACAGGAAAACCGGTTATATCAGCAATTTTTGTATTCCATCCATTAACCCGCCCATCCACATCAACTGCCAAGATAGGCACAGATGCAGTTTCAATCAGTCGGACCATCTCAGATGTCACTGCTTCAAGCTCTTGCATTCCATCGATTCGCATGTCATTAAGTCTCGTATGAATTGCCATTGTGTTCAAATCTGTAGTCTCAGTATCTTTGAATGCATTTCGTAGAATGAGCTGCAAAGAGTGGATGGCATCCATCTCGTAGTCCTTCCAAGGTAAACTTCGTTCCTTGACAACCTCTAAGAATGCGCTAAAAGATGACCTTGGATGCAACTTCCTGCCATCATCCTCTGCATATGGTTCATTCCTGGCTCCACCCCAACGAATTTCTGCAGCAGTGTGCGACCTGAACCAGAAAAGCCAGTCCTTATCAGTTATCTTGACAGCCGCCATTCCACAGATAGTGTCGCTAAGAGCAAGCGCTCCGGGAAAATTGGCATCGTGTAAGCTATCTGTACTCAAACCTGTGGAATCTCGATGATACTCATCTAGCCAAGAAACTATGTCGCGAATCTGAGAGTCATTTGGAGTTAATCCCAGACTATAGTTTTGATTCTTGTATAGTAGAGCAGCACCATCACATTTCACGAGATCCATTATGTTCGGGCTTTGTGAAACAATACCTAAAGGGGCATCTCGCAACAGCATATCACACAAGAGGGTCTGAGTTCGCAGAATATTCTTCTCGAGCATCTGATTTTCCAATTCTAATTCTTTGTTGACATGAATGGAAAACACCTGGGCAAGAAATTCGCATGCATAACGGAGAGGGAAAGGGATGAATCTTGGGGTTATGTGATGGCAAACCACTAGCCCCCAAAGCCTTTTTTCCTTTCGTGGCTGTGAGGAATTGAAGCTTTCTTCAACTTCCTCATTAACAACTATCGACATTACCAATGATGCAATCGAATTCATGTTTTCCATATATTGTGAATGGCAACCGTGAGGAGCTCTGAGTGTCGAGCCACATAATGTTAGATCGAAAGGAAGCTTCTCGTCTTGAAGAACCTTTACCGGATTTGCTCTACAGTCGCAGATCATCCTGACCTTATTCTTAATGAATAAAAATCGGGCAGCTTGAGGGATATCTGTGGCAGGATAATGCAAGCCCAAATAAGGCTCAAGCCCAGGCTTCATGACCTCGGTGTACACTTCCCCATGATCATCATCATGAAACTTGTACATCATCACCCGGTCATAACCCGTGAGTTCAAAAACTTCTTGCACCATTGTATCACAGAGCCTTTCCATGTTCCCACTAGGTAATGACTGCAATCTCGTAATGGCTTTGGCAGCAAGCTTATAAGATTGTAAGGCACCAGCAGCAGTCATCGGAACCTCGTGACTATTTACAGGCTCAAAGTCGATAATAAAACTGCCTGTAACTCTGTGGATGATAGCATAAAACGGCTTTCCAGAAGTTTTGCAGTGAACCAAGATGGGGTTTAACAGAGAAACCTCGCCAAATCCTAATGCCTTGTGCAAAGCAGTAGCGCTAGGAGTAGTGAAAATGGTTTTGATATCAGTTCCGATGCCAAGTATTGGGTGCTCTCCGACACTTGGAACAGCATGACTCACCATTGTAAGCATTTCAGGAGCATTGTCACTGTAGGCAATCACAAGGAATGACTTGTCATCAAGCGCCAACAGACACCCAAATGGCTGAATCAGCTTTCCTTTCTGTATTTGATGGAGGTAGGCCGTAGTAATTTTGTCAGGCCTAGGCCCCCGATCTACTCGGGCAGCACTTGTTGTACGCACTGAGCTTGAATAGTCAAATAAACTGCCTGATTTCTCAAAGTCTCTGTGAATTTTTGCATCTATTGAGGTCTGAGCAATCATCCTAGTGCTATGTCTTGATCTTGAAGAGCTTGTAGAAGATTGACCAGGTTGTGAAGACGTCATGTCTACCAATAACATAACAACAAGAGAATGAAATGGCAAAAACAAATCAATAGAATCACAATTATGAAGAACGAACCAACTGCTTCAATTATGCACTACAAAGTTACACCAGCAATAGAATTATCTCTTGCGTTTCAGCCTTTGTCATTACATTCCAGCCTAGAGTTTTGAACTTCCCTTACTTATATACAGCCTATAGAGCCAGCAAACATACTTTGAAAAGCCACATTACAACATCCAAATATTATTAAAACATTCTAGCAGTCGTCCACAGGTGGGGAACTTAAACAATGAACAAGATACTATTAAGCCACATCAAACTTTCTGCTACATTCGATTGACAACCAAGTGGCTTAGCGGTCGTTTCTTGTGGCCTTTAGAGTGGATCTCAGCTATTTCTGTACACCAAATACCCAGCTTAACTTATATACAGATCTACTTTCTATTCATGACAACACATCATTCACAATAGATGTTTACACTTCCAAACTAATAAACTGCAAACATCTCACTCGCGTTCTTTCAAATAACAAAAATCACATCACACAAATTTTCGAACGCCTTACGTTCAAAAAGCAAACGTTTCAGATAACCAAAAAGATCACACCTTCTTCAATAAACTTTTACCAAGCCATAATCATTCAAAAACCACTCTCAAAATTTAAGTTATTCCCTCGAATCAAGATTCCACTTTTCAACAACTAGCATTCAAGATGAATTTTCAAAGCAAACATATCAGGGGAAAACACAGTCAGCTACTAAATCCTATATCTATTGTACAAGAAAGTCAAAACATCATCTTTCTGCATCAAAAAATTCTCCTGCCATTCTCATCTAATGAAGAAGAAATTCGTGAAGAGAGCAGTAGGACACAGTGCAAATAAAACTGGGAAAATGTTTCGAAGTAAACCTTTAGTACAACTTGCAGATTCCCAACAACGGAGCTCAAGTCTTGCAAGAAAAAAAGAAAAAAAAAAAAAAGAAACCTTGTAACTGTGGAATAAATAACCAACTGAAGCGCAACAAATTTAGAAGTCCCAGTCCGGTCAAATTAATCTTAATCCCGCCGAAGAAGGAACCTCGCGCCCCTGCTCAAGGAGCCCACTGCCCGCCCACCCATTTAGTCATTTACATTAAACTAACATTTTTTCGTCACAAAAATCCCCGACACACTTTCCAATGGTGGAGCAGTGCATGTATGACTAGGTGCACTTCCCCGAAGTGGAAGGCTGTTCAAAGGGTCGAGTTTTACGTATATCCTTATTTCCATCCTAGAATGATCAAATTGTGACAAAAACTTGAATAGTTGGGAATTCATTCGAAAAATAGTTTAAATTTTGGCAGTTAACCTCAACCAAATTGTTAATATTTTAATTTACACTATGATATGTATAAAGGGATATGTTTATCATTCATTATTTCATTTTGGACGACTCACCGATCGACGACCTGTCGTGTTATTTCCGAAAGATCCTCTGACTAGTGATTTTCAGAAAGTTATTCCACTAATTTACAAATTTCTCGCGTGTGATTATTATTTACAAACAAAAAATACAAAAGATTATAGATAAATATGTTGAGACAAAATTACTGAAATAACATATATATTTTAATAGCTGATTTTTTTTTTATTATTAATGAATGTTTTTAAGCTACACCCTTGTCTACATCTATGTTACATAAAAATCATCTTCAACTAATCCGCATTACATTCTTCACTACAAGAGAATAATCTCACGATTTCTTTTTATTTCAACATTAATATTTTTACATAGTAATAACTATTTATAGTTTGATAATACCATGATAATAAAATTTTATAATTTATATAATAAATTTTTAAATAATTATTTCATATAAATAAATTAATTAGTTGTTTTTGTTGTTAGTTGTTCTTTTGTAATATTTGTTATATGTCGTTCGTAATTTATAATTTTTAACGCATTAGTAATTTTATTTGGCTTTTTTGTTAAATTTATATTTATAGTTAATTTATATTTATAGTTAATTAATTTCAATTCAAAATATTAAAATTTTATAATTAATATTTCAAAAAATTCAATTAAATTAATTTAATATTTATTTAAAATTACAAAAATTAAGCAACACTCATGAGTAGTTCAGTCCGGAGTCGTGTATAGTTAAAAAATTGACACTAAGGCCACCCAGTTGTAATAAAAGAAATCAAAATTTCAAAAATAGATTTTAAAATACCTCCACTAATTTTAATTTTTGTTTTTAGTATATTTAATATATCTGAGCCATCTTTCTCAGGATGGGCAAGCAAATATCACTATTTTAACATGTGATTAACAATCTGACTTCTAAGTCAAACGTGACCGTATGGAACAATATTTTTAAAAAAACAAAAAAGTAGGATAGGCCTCAAGTTCGAGAATTTTAAACTTTTAAATAAAAAAAATTAGGATATGTCACAAGTTCGAGATCTCTAAGCCTTTAAATAAATTAAATCTACTAGCTATTCAGGTGGTAAAAACTTTGATAGCCCTTGAAAGCAAGATTTCGAATTCGAATATCGTAAATGTAAAAATAGTTCTCTTGTAAGACAGTCTCACGAATCTTTATCTGTGAGACGGGTCAACCCTACCGATATTCACAATAAAAAGTAATATTATTAGCATAAAAAGTAATATTTTTTCATGGATGACCCAAATAAGATATTCGACCCACGAAATTGATCTGTGAGACCATCTCACAAGAGTTTTTGTGTTAATTTAAACCCAATATAATTTATAAAATGAGGGTTTAAAAAAAATAAACAAATTAATAATAATTTTTTATTATTATTATTAAACCAACTTTATCCATGTGGAATCACATCTTTATACATTATTAATTTATGCCATGATTCTCAGCGGTCCTACATGCAAAATAAATTAAATTATCGGCGACAAAAGTTGCTTCCACTTTGGCCATTAGGGCCTTAATACATTGCCATTATTCTTAATAAATGGGAAAAAGAAAGAACTTTGTTTGAGGCATAATTATTTTATTTTTTTAATTTTTGTAAAGAGTGAGTTAGTGGTAGGAAGATATGGGAGGAAATTATGTCTTTAATATTATTGTAATATGCATCGAAAAAATCAACCAAACTGATCACTAATTATAATACTTCAGGAATAATCAAATTTACTATTATTCGATTATATTAATGTGGGATTAAACGAGGGACATTGGTACCCCACACATATATATATATTGACTAGTAGCAAAGCATGTGCGTTGCACGTAGATAACAAACTTAAGTACACTATGAACATATATCCTAAATTTGTAAACGCATGTAGACACATAATTTTTTCACAAATTATTCGATAACAAGTATTATTTCACAATTTATCTATTATTCTAAACAACATGGCTTAATTTTTCCAATCATTTTCTTGTATGATTTTCGAATATTTCAATATCAGAGTTTTATTTTATTTTTCCTATTTATTTCTTCTATTAAATTCATCAATCATATCTTCATATCTAATTTATATGTTTTTTCGTCGTCAGATTTGATTTTGATTAATATCTTTTATGCTTGCGTGTGTTTTTTTCCGATGGTCTTCTTATTTTATATATTTGAGTTGATTTTGATTAATCATTTTGATGCTTGCATATGTTTTTTCCTATGGTCTTCTTATTTTTTTATTTGAGTCGTTCACCGTTCGGTTTTACTCCATTTTATTTTTATTTTCTTAAAAATCTCACTCGATTTCTCCACATATTATATATATTTGTATTAAAACATAATTAAGTGTACGAATTAATTGTTAATGAGAAAGAATGTATGTCTGAATTTTGAAGTATAATGAATAAAAAAATTTAACAAATGGAGTGATAAAAATAGATGTGATGTATATATTAATTTTAAAATTAATGATAAAATTACTTAATATGACAATTAGGAGAAAATACATGAAAATTCAAGAGCAGATAATATATTAGAAAAAAAAAACTATCTTGAGATAAGAGATGTAAATAGATATTTTATTGGGAAAGTTGGTGAAAAATCTTCAATCAAAATATTTCTTTGGGTTCACTCCCTACCCACAAAATTGTGGTACTATGTCATACAAAATGTGGTACACTTCATGTGGAAATGTGGTAAACTTCATGTGGAAATGTGGTACTAAAAAAGTACCCAGAGACTAAACACAAAAAAAATCGACGGCTGGGGACTGAAGGCCAATTTTCCTTATTTTATTAGAGAAACAAAAGAAAATTCAAAATAATTCATAATCAGAAAAGTCCAAGCGTTTGTCGATTTACCAAATTTATAACTTGTGGTAACAATGCTTAAATGTTAACTCAAATATTTTAAAATCATACAGTAGCTCAAGCGTCACGTTTCGATTGCTATATCCAGCGGAGACAATTATTGTACCCAACAGTTGCACTCTTTGCAATGAATGAGAATTGAATTCGTGAGACTGACTATGATACCAATTGTAGGACCAGACATTTGTCGCTTTACCAAAACTATAGCTGGTGGTAATAGTGCAACTCAAATATTTTAAACGGTATTGTAGTCCAATTGTCATGGTTCGATCAATGTATCCAGCAAAGACAATTATTGCATTCTAACAATTTCACTCTCAATAATTACACTCTTTGTCATCTATGAGAATTGATCTCATGACTTTGTCCCTGATATATATCAATTGTATGATCATTCAATGTTAACTAAAATCTTTTAAAACCATAAAGCATCTCAAACATTACGTTTCAACGGTTCTACCTAAAATGAACAATTATCACAGCTAACAAATCCGATATGGATGTTATTTTACATTCAAGAAATTATTTCTCTAAATCAAATATATTCTCACTAATCAAATAATTTCATCGATAAAATCTTTAAATTAATAATAATAATAATAATTTAAACACAAATATTAATTGTTGGGGTGACAATCACATGCCCTCACCTATGTTCCATTAAGTTGCAATCATAATAATAATGCACAATGAATTGGTAAACATAATTTAGTTAACTCATTAAGGGAATAATATTAAATAATAATTTGTTACTTTGAAATGTGGAAAATAGTTTTATGTATATAAATTCATCATAATTTTTTCATGTATATAATTTCATCATATACAATAAGAAATTAATTAATAGGTTGAAAATAACAAACAAGAAAACAAAATTATTATATAAAATATTAAAATAACCCCTAATGACTCATAATATTTTACAAAAAAATATATATATATATAAAAAAATAATAAAAATAATTTAAATACATAAAAAATTCTTAAGTTCCTAAAATAATTATTTTATGATAATAATCTAATGTACTTGTAATAATCTTTTGGAAACATATAATAGATTTGAAGAGTTCACAAAATTTATCAGTTATATTTGAAATATTAAACATTTTATTAGAAATTTTAAACTTTTACTTTTTTTTAAACATCTATCTATATAAAAATACAAGAGTTTCACAAATTTATAGATATTAATTAATAAAAATAATTTAAATTGAATATATAAAAATTATAAAATTCATAAAAAATAATATAACGTATTTAAAATAGTATGAAAAAACTGAAAAATAGAGTTGAAGAACGCATAAATTTTATTAATTATATTTTAAAATGTAAAACAATCATTAAAAAAAATATTGTAGTTATTGTGAAATAAAATTGACGGACCATTAATGTGTATTATCAACTGACACATTATGATTAAAAATTTCTTTGCATATAATATTTCCAACAATGTTAAATAAAAACAATAAGCACAAAAACACCCGCAAACATTAGAAAATATATATAAGAAAAAATAGTGTCACAAAAACAAAATGACATATTTAAATTAAATAAAAAAAATATGATGCTTCTTAGTTCATATTTAAAAATTAACTTATTATAAAAGTGGTGTATTTATATGTTAAATAAAAGAAAAGATAAGATAGAAACATTAAATATTCATTAGTAACCATGAAAAAATCAACTCATTTTAGCAACCAATTTTAGTAGCAACAAAGAAAAATCATTAGTAAATTGATGAATTCAATATGCATTAATGTCCAAATTCATTTAAGATGGACAATGAATTACAAAAGAACTCATTAGAAAAACTATTGATTTAATTTGCTAACTTAAATGAATAAGGGTATGTTAGAAAATTCACAATTAGAAGTCATATATTTATAAGTAAGTTAGATTAGATATATGTAACTCCTAGACAAGAAAAAATCACATGATCCATATTTAAAGTGAAAATTAATATTTTTAACATAAAAAAAATATTTTTTCATGATTTAAGTTGGTTTGGAGATCTGTCTCATAAAATTAATCCAAGAGATTATCTTACATGATTTTTTTTCTTTTTGAATACTTGAACTTGAATAGATTTAAAGATTATGTTGGGTGTAATAATTGTCTGTGCTTGATAGAGCGATCGAATCGTGGTACTTGAGCTCCTGTGCGGTTTAAAAGATTTGAGTTGCACCATTACTACTAGCTATAACTTTTGGTAAAGCGGCAAGCATTCGGTCCTATCAGAGCCAAGGTCACGGGTTCGATTCTCATTGATTGCAAGGAGTGCAATTACTGGGAGGGAGATTGTTTGGTGCAATAATTGTCCTTGTTTGGTAGAGCGATCAAATCGTGGTGCTTGAGCTGCTGTGCGGTTTAAAAGATTTGAGTTGTATCATTACTACTAGCTATAGCTTTTGGTAAATCAACAAGCACTCGGTCCTACAGATTATTTATTGGAACTTTTCAATTAACTTGAAATTAAAGTTTCCCAAGTGACTAACGATATTTTATGTTTATAAATACATAAAAACTAATGTGAGACGTTTTCATCTGTCAATTTTGTGAGACGAATCTCCAACTCAGTCCGATTCATGAAAATTATTATTTTTATATTAGAAATATTTTTTCATATAAATATGAATCGAGTCGATATGTCACATGGAAATATAAAAAACCTACAAAAGAACAAGGAAAAAACTATTCAAGTTCACTGCAACGTTAATCTTTCTTTTTGGAGTGGGCTCAAAGCCTCAATCAATTTTCTTTGGCCACTAGTAATTCATGAAGTATTATTGCTTTCATTTTTATATTCATGCAAAACATTACTGTTTCAAATTTAAAGCTAACCCCATTTAATATTTTAACATGGGATCCTCGTCTAAAATTCATCAATCCACCTGCAACCTAATGAAATTTACTAACAAAATTATCCATCGTTAGCGATGAATATATGTCCGTTCGGTTAATGAGATGCTATTAGGGTAAATGTCTTAACTGCAGATTTAATATTGGCTCAATCTGGAAGGTAATGTCCTGATGAAAAGTTGAACTCAACCATGTAACTAATTGTTGATCCATGCAAATATATAGTATAATATTCACCCATCCAATTCTTACCATTATGTAAAGTATTTTTATTCAATTATTAATGATAAATATTGGGAAAATTTTACTGGATCCTAATTATAACAAAAATTAGTACTGAAATTTGAAACCATTATACTGAAAAACTGGACTTGGAATTTCTCGAAAATTATGTCACTAAAATCGTTCATATTAAGTATTAACACTAACACCGTCGCAATACATTTCATAAAATTTTCTTCCTGTTTTTTCCCCATTGATCATTAATGAGAAAGAATAGGAAGTCCCCATTGACAAGAGAAGATAATTCCAGGATAAGTTTCATCCATATTCATCAATCTTTTGACAAAATCACCACAAATCTTCCTCCCAATCTTTCTTGAAAAAACAAAAGTGAAGGAGAATGGCTTCCAATTCAACTTCCTATGCCTTGATAGCTTCACCCCTCTGATTCTTCCTTTCAATTTCTTCATCCAGCACGTTCTTGTACGCGCGGGCTTCTCATGATCGACAACACGGATCCTCTCGTATCTTCCTCTCCAACGTCGTACCTCGAACGTCTCTTGGAATTCCATCGATCGGGCGCGATACTCTAGTTCTTGAAGGGTCATTCTTGTATATAAAAACAAGGAGTTTATATATATGTGGTGTGTGATTGATCAGACTTCAGAAGTTTGATCAATGATTAATGGAAAAAGATGGAATTTGCCAGAGTTTGGATTCCTTTTCACATGGCCAACATCATCATCTCCTGTACCAAAATAAGTTGTATTCAGGGGGGTCATTGAAAAATAAACAAGTACTAAATTGGTTTTCTACTTCAAAATGCATATCATATTCTATCCTCTTATAATATATACCCGTTATCAAATATGAATTTTCAAATTTAGAATTTCGTTCTTCAGTTCTATAAACGTTCATNATATTACACAGCACTACTAGCGACTAACAAGAATATATGTAGAAAGTGTTCGAGTTGATAGAATAGTTGGGACTCTTGGTTAATAGTCAGAAGTTCGATTTCTCCTACCATCGTCTCTTTGATCGAGCTTGTCACCACAAGATTTGAAGATTTGTCCAACTCGCAATGTCTACTATTGTGAGGTCCGGATTTACGTGTAGGGAACCAGCTGGACGTTACATTAATTCTATCACTAATTATTTCATATTTAATCTAATTTCAAAATTTAACTCGAATCTTTTAGTGAGGCCGACTGCAGGATATCTTTGACATGTGCGATAATTAACATGAATCAGCTTGTTTGTATGCATAACATCTCATAGATTATTTTGGATCNATATATATATTGCAAATGCTTGGTATTTTTTTGGCAGATAAGGGAAAAATTACTTAAAAGTTTTACGAGGAGAATTTTTCTGTTCAAAGAACTGAGAATTGAGAATTATTCTCCTAAGTTATATGCTCTTTGGGTCAAGGAATATTTTATATTTCGTCTGAATATTACAAGGAAATATGACAATGATGTTTTTGGTTAGTACGTAGAAATACAATAATTATGTTTTTTGTTCTTATTTTCTTTTTTTGTTTTTGTTTAATTTCAGAACGCTCCCTCATAAACAAAATATAGTAAATAATTACTTTATTTTTAATCGAAAACAAGTGTTTGTTTTGAAAAAAAAAACCAAAAAAATCTTATTGAAATTACTGAAACGAGTACTATTACTTAATATTTTTGTTATGTATCTTGACTTTTAATTAAATAATTTTTTTACAATGTGTAATATAANTAATAAATGTTATTATTTTCTATTTTTGTTTTTTGTTTTACCATTACACCAATGGGCCATGATCAACAATTTATAGAAGTTTTTGTTTCAATTTTATTTTTACACACTATTTTATCGTTGACTTTTCAATTGAAAGTGGCAGCCAAATTGATCTGGTTGACTTCCATTGCTCTTCATCTGTTGCCATTTGTGTTGTGCCGCTTCAATGCAATAAATTGCTTCAATGCTATGAACTAAAGATGCTTCCTTTCTATGTGCTCCATCCTCCGACTCTATTACAGATTTGTATCGGAAAAGAAGAGCAAGACTGGTGGGACTCAATAGAATGCAGTCACCCGAGTGTGAAGGATATCTTTCGGCCTTATTTTAAACGTTTGGGTGTGGGATTGCAAACAAGCACGGCTAAGCCAAGCTTGAAGACAGTGTCTTTTGCTCTTTTGTTTATCAAGCGGCTTCAATACTTTGTACGGTGCTAACAAGATGGAGCAGCCGAGTTCGAAGTCATTCATGTTCAGTCACTCTATTCATATTGGTGCATGGATGTTTTGGAATATTCAAAAGATTAAAAAAAAAAAAGAAAAAAAAGAGGGCAAATCTTAGTGCATCTTCCAAGAAAGTGGACGCCATAATAAGCTTGTGTTACCGAGCTCTCGTGGCTGGAAATACATGCCTATAAATAATCGATTCTGATAAATCTCATTTTTCCATTTAGAACTGATGACTGCTGAGGTTTCAGATTCAAGATAACATGTTAAAGCCGAATTATGGAAAGTTGCATTATTTATCTGCATCATGTCTCTTTGATTTGTCATTCTACATGATGTATCTTGTTTGGTGCAACACTGTCATACAGCACAATGAACGCTCGTTTTCGTTCTATCTTTGTTTTGTTTTGTTTCGTTTCAATTTTCTTTCCTTCATGTTTTCGGGGTACAAATCGACTTCCGAGCGACTGGCTTTGTTACACGCCCGCGTATGTGTGGGTGGGGGTGTGTTGCTGTAATGTAGACTTGATAATGAATTGTCTTGAGTTTGATATTTTCATTTTTTATTGCAACCTTGATATTTTCATTTTTTATTGCAACCTTTTCATCTTTATTGGAAACGAGACTCTATAATGAATTCTTTTGATGATTATATTCCAAAATAAAATAAATTTTAGAGCTAAATTAAATTAAAAAAATAATCCGAATTTGACTCAAATTAAAGTTGCTGCAACTGGCTTCTGCCCATGTAGCCATGTCCACTTGAAGTCACTGTAATCCACCGCCCAGAAGAAGCTAAAAATGCAGGCACCTTTTGGCACACAAGGTTTTAAATTAAGGGACTGACACGGAGCACTATGATTCTATTCCTTTGTTTTTAAAAGCTCTTGTACACTAATTATATGTTTAATGAAATGAACTCAACCCTTGGTGTTAAAAAAAAAAACTCATTTCTGGATATGGAATAAGTGGAGATATTTCTAAAAATATAGACATAAAAAGAACAGAGATAGTCGTAAACGTAAAAATTATGTCAGCGGGATAACTAATTAATGCAAAATAGTACAAACGAATTGTGAAAATAGAACATTTAAAAACAGAGTGAATTTGGAGGTAAATAAGTGTCCATCAACGATAACTTCACTTGAGATACATCGAAATTAAAGAGCTGATACATCAAATACAGCCCTGCTTTTATATGTGACTTTCCATCTATTGAGATCTCAGCAAGTGCTCATCCAGCAAATAAATACATCCGGCCTCAAAGTTCGTTATAGTTCCTTTCTCAGGACATCTCTTGCTCAAAAAGAAAATAAATACAACTTAATGCACAAAATGAATATTACACAACCAGCCTTCAACCACAAAATCTTCAGGTAGACCAACCGAATAGATAATGGTTGAAAGTCTCACAGTGCAGCAGGAAAGACTACGGATACACTAAATTATAGAAGACCGAGCATCATCGGAGTCCACTTTCAGCTGTCAATTAACAAAACAACCATCATGTCAGTCAATAATAAGAGATCGCTGTAGAAAACCATTTTATACATCATCGTTCGGTAACAAGGTTGGATTTTTCCCTTCAAAAAAATCAAGTAGGTATATTATGGTATCAGCTGACACCACACCAATTTATGAGGACACCACACCAATTTATGAGGTGAATACTGGTACCATACTCATATAATGTACTGCTACAGACATTAAAAGTTTTAATTATTTTTAGACACCAAACACCTTAACAATTGACAATTTCACAAATTCACACGATCATAGCATATGACAAACAGCGAGCATCCCAACTCTAACACACAACATCCAGCTAACGTGTAAAAGGGTAGTATAATAAAGAACTTACAAGATTTAGATGGTTCAACAACACGCCATGCAATAACTTTTTCAGCTTTTCACACTGATCAATCCTGTGGCCCAATCTAACTGATTCCTCAAGCAAGCACCACAAACGTTCAATTGAAGTATATGGAAACCAAACTGCAAATGGCTTTTTACGATGGATAACATCAGCTGGTCGCTGCAGATATTCAAAATTTTAAGTTCTTAGCAAATTAAGCTTTTTACGAAGGAGTATATCCATCGTGATAATGCCAGCTTCATAAATACTTGTGCTTCCTCACATAAATGTAGAGAAACATGAACCTCCATCATTTGTCAGGTGTATAAGCAAACTAGAAATACACCAGCCAAAAAGAACTAAAATGAAATAATCATAACTTGGTTTCCATAATCCAGCAGTGTCTATGGCAATCACAGACTTGTTGATAAGAAGCTCTGCCAGGATGCTACTTTTTCAACCCACAATTGCCAAATTAAAATATGGTTGATTTAGTTCTCGTGTATATACGAGTCGTGGACATAAAACAAGAACCACAGATTGAGAGAGAATGTGCATGTCACACCCAAGACAGAATAAGGAGAGAGGCCTAATGGATGGAATCGAATTTGACAATCAAGGACCTACATCTCAAGCGAAAGAAAGGTCCATGATGTAGTGGAGATTCAAGAGATGCTTTACGGACTATTGCTGCGGAAATAATATCCTAATTTACACCCTTTCCACCAGATCACCCGATTATTAGACATAATTTTCACACTAAAAAATGCATGTCAATGTGAAATTTCAACCAATAAAATTGATGACATTTCATGTCATATTTTCCTGAAGTTACCTAAATTCTCGGATTCCAATATGATATAGGATAAGCCTATAAGGATTATTTGAAAAAGAACAAATGAAAAATGCATGTCTAAAAAGTATGGCTGTTTTAACCATTCAATTGAAATATGAAATAATTTGTCAGATAAAACTTTCGTAAAAAACCTTGAAGGGAACTAGCAAAAAACTTGGTCTGAATTATGAGGTTTTAAGTTGAGCAAGCTGCATTCAAGAGCTAATCCAAACAATGCTAATATCTCAAATTTGAATTATACTTGAAAGTCCATCCACATAACTTGTGATGGTTAACGGATTGGGTCGATCTAAAACCTATCCGGTACACTCTGGTTCGCACATCCTATATTCTTTTTCGATTGGATTGGCTTTTAGAAAATTGACAAGGAGACATCCAAATTGATCCGAATCCAACTCTGAACCAATCCAAACCAATTTGTATTATTAATTTATTATTGCAATACAATAATAAGAACATAGTTTATTGTAAGAATTTTATTTATTTTTTTAATGACTTATTGTTTCACTTGTAGTTCTTGATCGATAAAATATTTAAGTACATATTGATTGAAAATAAAAAAAATTAATTCAATCTGGTCTCCACCTTATGCTAATCCATTCCAACTTTGTCAGCAATTCGGTCAAATCCAGTTCAATTTGTTATGTTCTAACCCGATCTGGTAAATCTGGAACTACAATTCCGTATATTCCCAGATTGGTCGTGTTCCATTACTTTACACCCTGGAACCGGTTTAATCCAATCCAATTCAGTCACCGCTAAAATGTCTACACATAACCTAGGTTCTAGAGCACAGAAGTTGGCAAAGAATTTTTTTCAATACTCTCAAGGTCCAAGAGATGAATTTTTAAACAAAAGCTGAAAGTATATATTGGATACCAGACTGAACATAACAGCAAAATGTTGGGCAATAACCTCAAGATCCAACTGCTAAAAGGAAAAAATATGGGTAACTCACAACTGCCGCCAAGGCTTCAACGTACTCAATCAACAAATTAATCGCTTCCACGTAACGGCCGTAATCAACATACAGGCAAAACAATGATGCCGGGCTTGACTCTCTTCCGGTCATTCCAAAACTACTTTCAGTTCGAACACCCTGTCATGTGAAAAATTATGAAATAACAGCATGATTGCTTTATGGGTTTATTATTTCCCAATAAAGAAACAAACAAAAACACGATGCTGCTAAGCCTACCAAATAATGAGTTATTATCTGCCTATATAAATTATTCAACTTCACCCATTCTAGATCCAATAACTTGTGAAGAAGTCTGGCAATTTACTTTGTCATAATAAGAACTGGCATCCAGCTTTCGATTGTGGTACCATTGTTGTAATCGGCCACATCTCAAAAAGACACAAATTTATAAATCTAAATGTATATGTTGTTAAAGTTACACCCATTACATGCTTCAAACGTGTTCACTTAACAAATTTTGCACTTAATTATGTATCACGACAGTATATTACTTGATCCTTTAGCAGAATCCTATGCCAAAAGTTACCTTTAGAAGCCGAACCAACCAAAGAGGTAACTCAATTTGAGGATCAGCTGAAAGAAGTGCTCCGGCAACAATTAATGGTAATCTCGGATGAAAAGACATGTACTTGTCCTGTAGTCGATAACCCAAACAAATAGTGTTTAAGAAAAAAATAGGTTCAATATTGGATCCACACAGGCAAGTTACTACCAATTTCATATAGAACACCTCCCAGCCAAAACCACACTGACATGCAAGCCAAAGAAATCGTAAATCAGTTTGAGATAATAATTTTTTTTAAAAAAAAGATGCTAAAAATGAAAATAAATGGAGTAAAAGGTTCAAAAGGAATTTCAACGATGTCGAGTCATCGACGGTCCAAAATTTGAGAGATATCTTATATAAACATCAAAATCACAGAGGAATCAAATGACTGGCTGGAAACTGCATTATCCTAAGACAAGTGGAAACTTCTTGATCTAAATGAAAATATTGAAATCACAATCCACTTGCCAAAAATTTGGAAAAAGAAACTTTCTAGGAAGACTATGTCACTGCCAATAAGTATTTAATCGTCAAAACATTGTGTCCAGTGCTTGTGGCAAAAGATGCACAGCATAGGAGAAATTTTGCAACTTCTTATGTTGTTCAATCTCTTACAGTCAGCTAATCCAAGATAAAACATTCAAATGAAAACAAAACGACAGGAAAAAAGTACAGACAAGATAGAGTTCAAGTGTTAGCCAATGGCCACCGCTTATAGATTGTTGTCCTGGTGCAAACATCCCATTTGAATTCTGAACAGCCTCGTGGTGTGCTGAAGTCGACAAAAGGCCATGTGTTCTACGATCTTTACTGGGGAAGGCAGACATATTATCTATCAGTTGTCTGCATCAAAACTACGCATAAATATACAAGCTCGGAAAGGGAACAAAACTTTATTGATAAGTTTCAATCTAACCGATGAGACATTTTGACTTCATAAAATTGAATAGGTGTGAGCAGAAGGAAATATAATAGATGTTGCACTTATACAAAACGTCGAAAACAAAACAAGAATCAGTATTAACATATAAAATTATGTTTAATACCCTTGGCCAAGAAGTAAGGAGACTGGTTTGCTCGGGCAGCATTTGAATGCCATGGCCATAAAGACTCTTTCAAGTTCCCTAAACAATATCAAATACCTTAATTATTTTAGAACATCAAAGACATCAAGGGACTTTAACAGCTCATCATTAAAGAATGACATGATAGGACAGCTAGGAGTAATACCTTTTCAAAGCAGAACCCTTCCAGAACTTCAATATCACTGTAAAAGCCATATCATATAAATTTGTTTCAACCAACAGATCAATAAGCTCGGAAGACGGTTTCTCGTATCCTAAAAGATAAAGTGCAGGATTCAAACAAAGATTGACCTCTGGAAAGCTTTTACTTGGAAAGACTAAGAAAATTAATTCTTTGCAGTTTCCAAATAAGTGTCACCAGTTTAAACATACCAGTAGAGGTCCAGTTTATGTTTCCTAATGAGAGCAGATATTCTGCTGATGTTAAGACGAATTCACTTTCAAGTTTCTCAACATCCAAATAAGATTGTGACTTTTGAGGGAGAGAATCATCGACAGGAGCTGAAATATAAGAGTAAAGACAAGGAATTGTCATCGGTCAATAACACAAGTAGAAAGGCACAAGTAGGAAAGTTCTCGTTGAGACCAGCCTGGCAGCTTTTGCGAGACCATATCATGGTGCACAATAAGTCAAGCAACTAACTCGTTTGATAAAAAAAAAACCAACAACTTTATTTGATGCAATTGACAAAATATACCACACAGCTTAGCAAAAAATGAAGAATTCGTGTATGAAACCATTTTCAGCACAAATGTGGTATATTTGCTCAAATAGTTGATACTTGGAAGTTTATCGTATTGGATACTTTACATGGTTCCTGCACAATCAGCCTAGCCTTTTTATTTGGATAATTGTCTTTGTCATGCGAAGTTTCTTCAATAGGAGAATAAATCCAAGCATGCGCAGGATGAGCAAGCTGCAGAGCATTAACAGCAGCAGATAGAGCATTCAATCTCTCTTGCAAAGCCAAAGACCTATACTGACTATCTTTTGTCGCTGCTTCAGCTCTCAATCGCACGGAGTACATGTATATGAAACTAGCAGCACTACGCCAGTTATGTCTGTACATCTGAAAGGCGTAAAGTAACTGAAAAGGATTTGGCTTTGTTGAAAAATCTGAACGCTCAGCCTGCAGAGCAGATATGTTAATTACTTGATTACATTAGTTCGTCAAGTATGACCCTAAACAAAGTATTCCAGTTTTTTGAAAAATCATATCAAACCTTCCTAGCAAGCTCTTGCTCCACCTTCTCCACTAAACCAATTAATGGAAACTGGCCGTCACAAAGCATCTGTGGGCAATGAGAAAACAAAAATCCATCAAAATGAATCCTGATTCCTGAGGCATATTTGCATCATCGAAAACATCTCAGTCCAGTCAATGCACCATCATTTGAAATAGGTTTTTCCCATTAAAAAAATCGAAGGGAAAAAAGTTTCCAATATCTTAAATCTCATGAAGGGAGAACTTTGCAGTAAACTTTAACCTTCTCACTTGGAACATAGAACAAGCAATTAGATCAATATTAACAGGTGGATTAAAGACTGTTTAGAGATAACAAACATGCTACGAACACTCATGTGGATGAAGATTAAAACATGTACACAGTGAAAATAAAGGAAAACAACCTCTAAAACAATAAGCAAGCAACGGAAAAAGGGAATAGCTATTACTTGGTTCAGGAAGGTTAAATGGCTGAATTCAATATTCGTCTCCATTATGTACTCTCACGAGAATAATTGAAAAAATAATTATTTTCATTGATTCACTAAATGATAGTAAATGTATCACTACATTATAAACCAAATTAAGGAACCAAGACATCAATTGAAGGAAATTAAGGAACCAAGACATCAAATTAACAAAATTCCTGATTTCAAGATTCATAATCCTTGATTTCTGGTACATTGATGTTTCCAACACTTCTAAACATGAGGAACCTTTAAAAAATAAAGAGAAAATTGGTGACAAAGAAAAGTAGTCACAAGCCAAAAAAATGAAATGTAGATACAGAGGTGAGGAAATATCTACAACCTTCACAGCACCACGCTCATGAAGCACTATAATGAATCGTCTTAAACAAATACTCTTGCTTTCTTCATCTGGATTTGATATTATTGCACAATATGCATCGTGGTAGTTATTAAGATCCAACGTCAACTTAAAAACATTCGCCCAAAGTCGTCCCTTTACAGTAGACACTGATTCCATAGAATGCTCCTGTGAGCTACTATCTACAGGGCGAAGAGCCTCATCAACCAGCTCAAGTGCGGCCAGAGCAAATTGGTTGGCAGCGTCGTTCATATTGAACTGTTCAAATAGCTGCATCACCCATTGATAATACTGAAGCTTCCATGCTGCAGCTGAGGTAAAGCTACCTGCGAGAAAGAGATATGCATACTTAATAAAACAATTGCATGTATGTGAAAATCTTTCACGATAAAGAATCCACGAAAGAAATGATTAACTGCTTCACGTAACTGAAATCAACTAGCAACCATCCTGCCTCATGTGGCAAACTTCGCAAAGCTGCAAAAGCTCCTTTAACTGATGAAGCTCTGAAAACAAAAATTGAAGGATATATAACTAGTGCTCCCCTTTTTTCCCATCGACTAGGAGAAATTAAATTGATGTTCAAAACTTAGATCCTTGAGAAGGTTTGATGGAGAACACGCAAAATACAATTGACTGAAATTTACGCAAAAAAATCAAAAATAGATGTAGATATGCAACAATATATGGGAATTATAGCCAAAATAAATAAGAAATCAAATCAAAGATAACCAATAACACCTTGTAGGAAAACCCAGTGAAGGACTACTACAACAGAAAAAAAAAGCAAAATTAAACAAAGCTGGATGAGCACAACAGAAAAGCATAACGAACAAGTTGCAGACAGAGAGTCGTGTACAGGGGAGCAAGAAATTAAACAAACATTTACATCTAAAACACTTTTTTTCCGATTACATAAACCAGCAATCATGGTTTACAAAGAAGTCTACATGCCTGAAAAAGCAGCGTACAGCTTCACAGGCATTTCTGTCTTTAATTGGTACATGCATTTCATGTTGTGTCTGAGCAACAAGACAACATCCAAGAAGATGAAGAAGCGTAGGCATTTTCCTATCGATGTCCTGAAGACTTTCAAAGATTTTCTCCTTGCGCGAATAAACATCCACTAAACTGAGCAAATACTAGATGGAAAAAAAATATTTCAGAAATCTTAACCAAACCTGAGCACGTAGGTAAATGTAGTACAATCATAGAAGAAACCAAAGCAACAAACCTCAGTGGCATTGTACTGCCCATGTCTAAGTAAGATTAGCGCAAGATCAATCGAATTGCTGAAGAACACAGAAGATTCTTCTCCAGCTCTTCCCCATATCATCCAGCTTGTAAATTCCAGACTTAAACTGATCAAGTTACAGGGATTTGGAAGCCGAGTTAAATAAAGATGCTTCAGATCTCCCAAAAAATTTTGCATACTCAGTAATAGGATAAATGCTAGAGAAAATTCACATTTCCCAAGCCTCCCATTCCACAGCCTTCTATCGACATTGCTATCTGCTAAAAATACAAGTCAGGAATCAGGATGAAATCTAATGAGTCCGCAATTCAGTTGCATAATACCTCAATTACCATAATGCTAATCAGTAATGTTTAGCATCAATAAGACAGCATGTGAACCACAAATTCAAATAATACTAGTACTAATTATTTAAACAAGTAAATCTATCCCTGTGAGATTTTTCAACATTTTTTCAATAATCACATATTAGTATACTACCAAGCAGCTGCAATGTGAAAAATCAGAGGACATTTTGAAACCTTATACAGTCCTTACCAATTTGTAAGGATGAAAGCCGAGAGCTAAAATCTTCAACTGAGGGAGATTCAGATGGTGTAGTCCCAAAGAAATAAATAATATGCCACTCTGTAATAATTTCTTGAATCATTGGAACTAACTCAACCTTAACTCTTGAAACATGGGAATGAGACATATTTATCTGCAAAAGAAAATAAAGGAGGATTGTTTTTGACAATAAGTAAAACTCTAAATGCCATCTTGCGCAAATAATTATTTCCTTCTTCGCGGAAAATAGAGCCAGCAATGTGAATTTTGGGAAGTAAAGAATGGACTACTCGTGATGGTTCCTTTCATTTTGAGTTGTTGAAAACAAAAGGAAAGAGAATCTGATGTCAAAACTTGATTTATAATGACTGAAGACTCGGAGAGAGAAAGAAATGTTTCCAGTCAGGGAGATGTAATAAGAATTCCACATAGGCAGGATCTAGAGGGCAGAATAACTATCAGAAATATTAGTTATATCATGAAGCTTAATTAAATACAGAAAAATTCTAATATAATAAAGTATGGAGATACCCCTTACACAGCCTCAGTTTTATCCCCAGAGAAACTACCATAACGGGTTTAAACGTAAAAGCTACCTAATGATAAGAAAGTATTTAAACAAAAGGGTTTATTCTGTAATTTTTTTTTTTTTTTTGACATTGATACCTTCATAAAAGGAATGTGTTCTCAGAGGAACAAAAACAATACTACAAGGTAAATAAAAAGACAAGCTAGGCTTAAAATAAGTTAGGCTTTTTGTTTATTCGTGTGGGAGATATCTTGTACCTTTTTCATGGTCTGATACACAAGTACATAACGAATGTTAACATGCGTCATGATCAAAAATCTAAGATCATGGTTATAACTTCAACCTAATGTTAATGAATTCTATTCCTGATTCCTCCCATATCAACCCCATTTAAGGACGCCAAACCTAAAACAATCTTATGAGTTATGACAAATGAAATACATGTTCCTGAGCGCCTTTATTGACAGCACAAGAGTTAAATAATCTGCACTTTCCAAAATGCGACATTTCATATGCTGGAATGAATATTTGATGTGGTAGATACATTCCTTGGGTATGCCCGGTGTAATTGTAAATTTTAAGTATTTTAATAATATTTATGCTCATCGAAAAAAGAACCCATACCCTAGAAAAAGGCAATTTCTCATGAAAGAAACACATTTAAGGGACAATTTTAAGAATATCTATTTGCTTCTTCCATGCCTATTATTTTACTTTAAACCGATTGATTAGAAGATAAGTGGTATAAACACTGCTAGGAATCAGGTTTGCTCAAATCAGTTATAACGGCAGAAGCCTAAGTTTTGATGAATACATATCAAGTAAGCCGTAAGAAAGTAAATGTAATGACCAGGAAATAAAGAAATCTGCCTCAAATTAATTCAACTGGTCCTTGCTACCAAACTACATGAAAATATGTTGTTTCGAGGGATCAAAGTGTAATTATTTTGTTATGCTTTTCTAAGGTTTCACCAATTCAAAACCATCGCATTTCCAATGGCACATTACACATGTCATACAACTCCTTGGAAAGCATGACAGTAATTAAATCATTGCCCTCTAAAAAGGCCAATCATGGCGTGAAAAGCGTCAAAACCAAAAATTATACTTTTAAAGAAAAGGCGTAAAATGAAATAATGACAATTGAAAAAAGTGAGGTATGAGAATTGTAATTCTAGATCCCTAATGCAGTTAATGTGACTAACCTGCCCACTGATGCTAATCATATAGTTTAACAGCATAAGAACATCAAATGCGGATTCAAACATCACTTTGGCAATTTGGGAAGTAGCCTGCACCGTAGCAGAACAATTTATACTGAAGACTGATTCGAAATCTACATCAAGTACCATTTTTTGAGGCACCAAAAACTTTAAGTATCTCTCAGCAACATCCAAGATCTTGTCCCAAGAGTTAGCTTTGTAGCATAAAGCATGGAAAGACATAAACATTTCCGTGGAAAATTTCCTCAGGTTTCTCTGATTAGACAACTCTTTCTCTGATACAGCATCAGCTCCCAGTTCTGATATATGTAGAGCTGCAATTGAAGAACTATATCCAGTTTCTAGAATCTTTAGAAACGGAGGAATAACATCCTCAGATGATATATTAGGTCTGCATAGAAGTGACTCATAAAATATAGCTGATGAAGCTTTTCCCAACTGTTGGCTCACATCATGCACACATTTGAGAAAATCAAGTTGAATCTCCAAGTCAAATTCATCGCCACAATAGCTGAAATGCTTCAGCCCATCAAAGGAACCTGGTGGGCGGAGTAAAAGTTGAGAAAACGATGCAAAATGGATAAGTCCCTAAACTATATCTAATTTCCAAAAACAAATTAATTGCAGAGAATAGTTATCTAAAGAGAAGGGATAAATGCTCATGAAAAAATTGACAGATGATACCAAGTCTATTATACCGTAGATAATATGCTCTGCATCCACCAAACCACGGAAAATAGATATTGTCCTACTCCTGACTAAGCCAATTGCACCTGTGACTGGATCAATGAACATGCCGCATGCGGCATTATTTTTGTACCAATTATTCACAAACCGGGAGCAAAACCTATTCCAACAATGAAAAGTTGAAACAGGACTTTCATAGCCACCCTACAACAAAGTACAATGTTATTAGCTCCAAATTACTACCTGAATCTTCAACCATTTAGCAAAACAAAATACAGTGTACTTTTGGTATGAACCAGGATTAAAGGCTGGTGATTTCCACTAAAGACAGCCTTTCAGATTTTTCAGTTCAAACTACATGAGAATCAAACACAATACCTGATGCTCAATAAGTGACAATATTTCGTTTTTTAATCCATTGGTAGTGAACAAACCGAATTCAGAATCAGTGAAGTGCTTGTTATGATCTGCAAATGTTTGCTTGAGAACAGCATTGCAATGAACACCAGGAAAAAATAGCCCACGTAGAAAAACAGAAGAGACAATTGGGACGACTTCCTCCTGCACAGCACGTATATGATTTCAGCATGCCAACAAATCACGTAATATATATTCAGGCAAGCTACACATGTCAAGAGGAAACCCAGAACACCCATCCGTTCAGCTAACCCTGTTTATCCTGATTATAATATCCCATGTCAGAAAAGACTTGACTTTGTTTGGATTAATTTCACATAAGGATTCACCATCCCAGGAAATAACACCAAGAATTTGCCATCTTAATTTTTTTTTACAAGAAACGATATTATAATAGAATAATAAAGATAATAGTTACAAAAGGTGGACATTTCAAGATATCCGCAAGTACGTCAACAAATTTGTCATCTTCGTTTATTCTTTCATAAAATACTTTCACCTCATTTTTCACATTTCTCAACATAATAATCACTTTTGTTTCAATTTTCACCACTTCCTAAGTATAGCATATTATTATAATATATCAAAACACAATACACTGTCTTTTTATAATTATTTTTTTTGAAATTATAATTTTAAAATATCTCATACACGTTAAAATAACTAAAATCCTATTATGTTTCTAACCCAATAACTCTTCGCATGGTAGATCTAAAATATTAAAAAAGAAATAATATAAAATTTTTCTCCCCATAAAAAAAAAAGCAAATCTGCATTGTATTTTTCAATATCAATCTCCCAACAACACATTTCTCGAAACACCATAAATCAAACCAGACAAGCACGAATATCACAGCAATATAAATATTTTATTTGACCCATTCAAGAGTTAACTTTTAGTTCAAAAACTTTCATCAGCATGACCTGTCACAAACTCCTGAACAAACTTAACATGTGATATGGTACAATTACAAGATGCATAATGCTTTGATATGGAAAAACCAATACCAAGCTAAGAAACGCTCTATTTGATCAAAAATAAGTTAAATAAAAATCAGGCAAAAAAAAACAAGTTCATAATCCAATAACGGATCAAGCACTAGGAAATCATAAAACACCTAGCTTCCCCAGTCAGCAAAATAGGAAATTAACTATGATATCATGACATGAGAGATCCCAAGAAGAGAACTTTAAAGCAAATTTTAGCATCCCAGGTACAAATGCACATTGTGTCACATAGAGGTCAGAAAATTTTGTGATTTTACAATTCAAGGGTATGGGCATTAGAAAAAACAGTCTCCGCTCTTCCTATTGATCTGTAAAATTAATTTTCCCCGATAAACTGGACTCTTTACCATAATCTTACACAAGGAGGCAAAGCTTTCAGGAATGTTGGTTCATCAACTTTCATTTCAGTAAATTATCTTAGGGAAAATATTTGAAGACAATACAGTTAACATTACTTCTTTTATTATTAATATAACCTACTTGCTCAACAAAATCAACAAATGTTGGTATTTTTGTAATCTACTACCTCTTGCTTACCCTTTCTCTTCAGCCATCATTGTGCAACAAACTAAATTCATGGCAGAACAAAAGTTCATTGAAAGATAACTAGAATGTGAATATTGATGGGTACTTCAAAATTAACGACCGCAAATTACAGAAATAGATCAACAAATCAAATTACTTATACCACCTTGGAAGATGAAAATGCTGCACATGCAAGCGAAAAAAGATCTGCTGAAGAATGCTCAGAACTTTGAAACAGAAGGTCCGCAATGAATGTTTCTTGCAATTGATAGTAATATGATAACCCCCTGACACAAAATCTAGTATCAGTAAATTGAAGCTCAAACAATATAATATAATTATTCAAGAAAAGATGCCAAAAGAATACAAAGAAAGAAAACATCATCTGAATTCCATATAGATCCAATCAAGTGAAAAAAATTATTATATGAGCAAAACATGTGCTGGTTAATTTAGCCAGTGTATAAAAAAGAAACCAATACGCTCCAAGCACTTACTCATTGACGTCATCACAAAACAAGTTGTGCAGTACAAGTCCATCTTCCTTGAGTATCCACAATTTGTTTGAAGTAAGACAAATATCTATAGGTTCACCCTGAGAAAGTTCGAATAGAAAATGCATGAAGTAGTAGGTTGTTTATCAGAAGCAGTACAAACTAGAAGCTGACAAATTAATTACCTCCCGTAATGATATTTGTTTCAATGAAGGCTCCAGAAATAATGTTAACCTGTCTCCGGCATTACACCGAAGACCGTGTAGAAATATTGAATCCGTGCTATCTCCCTAACAAGTTGCCATTCAGAGAAAGTAACATATATGTAAAGAGCTAACCAGTTACATTTATAGACAAAAATCATTTTGAAAATCTAAAGAAGTTTAAATTAATATTTTACTATACGGTAACAGGTTAGTTGCTGTAAAGCATTAATCAAAACACTTTTACATGCAACACAATCAGTAATTTTATCCCAATGACATAAGGATTTCTGTGTGGATAAACATCAAACTCCCCAACTTTAAAAACAATTTTTTTTACCTCCTGGAAGTCCATAGATTTACAAAATATCTTAGTTATCTCCTTATCTGCGATTATTGAACTGTTTCTACATGATTGTGTTTGAACCCTTAGTGTGGTGAAGTATTCCATCTTCTTTATAGCAGTTTCTTCCATACTTCCCAATCAGTTCTTCTCTGCTTCAAATTCCCAACTACAATGATCAGAACTGCTCTCTACTTGAATTACTACAGATATCCCTATATTAAAAACTCACCCGAACAAATTTATCAAAAGACCATAGACAAAAAAGACAGATCTGGTCTTAAGTTACTGGTCAAGCATCCTATTAACACCTCAACAAATTTAAAATCATGATAACAGTAACCTCACATTAAGAAAAACTTAGTTATCGCAAACTTGGCTTTTAAAACCCTCAATATTTCCAAAACATTATGGTCTTAAATTACCTGGTAATTTGATTGCCCTGGAGAGGCAGATAGAGAAAGAATGCACAACAAAAATCAAGACTTTTCACTTAATAATACAAGGTAAAACATATAAAGTAACCAACATTCATTCAGAAAAACAGAGAGACAGTCAACATGCAAATCAGGTTGGATGGGAAAAGTAAAGGTCGGACAAGAATGATACAGGTTGGATATAGCAGGTAAGCTAACAATCCAAAAGCATGGTCTTGTCACCTTTTCTCCATCTACCAAATGCTGATTGTGTAGAATTGCCAAAGGAATTATGCCTGTATTATAATCAGCTTCCCCCACCCACAGCCTCACCAAAGCACCTGAAAGCATTAAACAGAAGTCATGTTGTAATCATATCGCAAGCTAAAAATAAAATCGTGATCATAAGAAAATAAGGCATAACAGGTCCACTTCAAATAATGTGAGAAGGTCTTTCTTTGTAATGTATTTCTTTGATCACTAATGGGACTGAAAACACCATTACACTAAATCTGCTAGACACTAACCAGAAGAAGTGCCAACAATCAGAAGAAATCAAATAACCCTATCTGAGAAATTACGAACGGTAGATGCCACTCATGCCAAACATCCTCAAAAAACATCCCTATATCCCTCTGGCGTGCAAACCCAGTACATTTCTCATAATCATCATGAAACGACACACATCAATACATAGTTTGGCAAAAAGCTCTATAAAATTTCTCAACAGCTTTCATAATGCATGTTTGTCTTCTACTGGTAATATTCTATTTCATCATCAAAAGGAAAATGCGAGAAGTGATGGGGACTGGTCCAAGTAGATGTGTTTAGCATATGTCGTGCTTCATTTAACATAGGTTAATAATGAATCAGAACATCAATAATGAAACTGTTATGGCTCAACTGCCCCAAGTGCAAGGCAGGCTCTTATGGGATTAGAAAGCCACTTTAGGGTAGGTCAGATTTAAACATCATTTAGGATTCTAGCTTGTGCTAGTGACAAGGGGTATTTCATCTCTTTTTAAGAGATGCTCCTCTGAGGCAAATCCTTATCTGCATAAGGGTTGTGTCATCTTAATTTTCTTATTCTCTAAGTCAAATCTTAGCCTAGCTTCTGGGATCTTGATTTGGTGTTGTGGTGAGCAAGCCAAATTGTAGACATCATACGGAGTGTTGCCTGCAGTATTGATACATGGTATTGCCAGTTTATTATTGAGGTTCTCATCAGCAGGTTTCCGAGAGTTTAAGCCAAAATATTTTGCAAAAAATTTACATCCCTCTTCTGGTTATTATAGATTTAGATTTCCTCAAACAAAGGGGAAGTTTTGATTAATACTCCTGATCAAATTTTCAAAAGCCACAGCAAAGTCAAAATTATCGATAATATTAACAATAAGACAAATGATATAAGAAAGAGAACGTACCTGGCAATGTTGGGTCTGTCATCATATTACTAAAAATTTTACCACGAGTTGAAAGGTCCCAAACTCGAAAACACCCATCAGAATGAAGCACAAAAAGTAGTTTTCTCTGGTGCACCTCTGATATTACTAAATCCTGTACACCAGCTAGCGTTGGACCCCTGAATGACAATTAAAACCATTCTGGTTGACAAAAGTAAGGGCTTTACTTGAGAAATAGAAGGCAGAACCACTTCTACAGTTAACCATGGAGTAGTGGTTTGGTTTGATTGCATATTCCACAAAATAAACTTTTAAGTACTTTTCAACTTGATGCAGATACCCACCAAAAAAATGATGGAATCAAAACAATTGATCCAAGCTATTTACTTTCATTTACGGAAATAATAAATGCAGTAAATTACAGAAGTCTAATCAAGTACCTAAATGCTTGACATGGTTTAGAGTAACTGAATCATCCCATTCAAGCGACATGATATCCTAGTCCTAGAATCTAAATATGTGAAGAAAATTCCACCACATAGCACCTGACAGATACCTTACAAACTATTGATTGATAGTAAAACAAGTATTCATTTTTCTATAAACAAAAATTAATGAAAATTACCTCACAATTTACCTTAAAGTCATCATCCTACATTTAAGGTGTGTTTAAAGGGCTCCTTGAGCTTTACAGTAAACCAAGGCTTGTACTCCACTACCAAAGCACATGCTCCATTGACAAGCTGTGCCTTGGCTTGCAACTAGGTGCAAGGGCTAAACCTAGCTGCACCTTGAACTTAGATTTGGTGGACATCCAATGATTATGTAAGTAACAAGTTCATTACTTGAGATTTCGCAATGAATTATTTCCTAAGTTCGCTTTTAACTAAACTTAAATACATCTCCTAATTTGAGCATTTCGAAACTCTTTTGTATGTATCCAAGTGATCCTCCTTTGTTGTATTGCAATTAATTGGTACAATGTAAACCAGCTAAATGCAAAGTTCAGGCTTATTGTCTTTTAGTTTGTCTAAAATTCCTATGAAAAATTCCCATTCACAGTTATATTTTTAACCCGAAAAATAATAATTTATGAGCTATTTTCATCAATTAGAAATATAAATGTTTGCGACAAAATTTCCCCAATTCACCTCTTCAGGGAAATGTAAACGCATGAGCTAGGGAAATTAAACAAGGTGGTAAAATTTAGTTCTTTACAAAATTAAGATGGAGACCTAATATTACAGCAATTTAAAGCCAAAACTTTTCAGAAAACACCTCTGTATTTATGAAAATTATTCCATAAACCTAAAGAAATGTAGAGAAGAATTATATCTAAAAGTAAAATCAGAAAACAAATAAGGTTTTGGTGCTCAAACTTTAAATAAATTAGAAACGAAGATAGGTCCAAGATTCTCTATCCAATGAGCCCCTTTCATATCATGTTCCACCCCCTAAATCAATCATGTATATCATATTTAAAAAAGTATTAATATTAACCGGCTCCCAATGTGATATAAGAAGTTTATGTCTGCTTCGCAAAGTAAACTTCTCCATCCCCCTTTTAATCATCCTCTTTTTGGTTTTTTATGCATCTCTTTAATAAATTTGTAAATTCTCACGCATTTATCACCTTTCTAGTCAGAAAAAAGTGAAAGCATAAATGTGCTATCTTTAAGATTCAACCATCATTCCTCTCTACTATTTCGATAATGGCCGATCTTGTATCTTGTTTTTAGATATTAAAAATAAACCATTATGGATTTATAAATTCTTAAACTTTTAATTGTTTTATTTTCGATGTTATCCCTTTACCATAAGTTTCTGTGAATAAATAAACAGTCCAATATCCAATCTCTTCAATTGAAATAAAATAATATGTGAAGAAAATCAATCGTCGAGTAGAAACCTGGAATTTGCTATGAAAATTCTAAAAAATGATAAAGTTAGTAAAAATGATAGGAAGGGCAAGGAACAGAGATGGAGAAGACAAAACCTAATCCAAGAAAAGTTTTTTTGTCATGAGAGAAAAATGAGAAACCTAAGCAACAGATCAACATTATTTCACAAGAGCAAATGAAGTTAATTTAGTGGATTGAACAGAAATGAAACATCCTCGTGGAACAGCAATCAAGAAGACATGAGAAAATGTACCTCGATAATATGCCCCACAACCGACCAAAGCCAGTATCATCTCGCAGTTCAGACACAAAGCCTAAACCCCGCATCAAGAAGAGTGTTAAGATTAATACCATAATTATAAGTTGAAAAAATGCAGAGTACATAAACAAATCAGTAGTCGAACAATTAGCAACTGCTCAGAATTATTTTGGATTTAATAACAGCACAAACACGTCATAGTTTATAATCAGAAAGACAATCTCGGATTATTATCATAGTGGATCCAAATAAAATAAGATGAAGTTTGACAGTTAATGGAGACGATATCTGTGATATAAGAATAAAAAGAAAGATAAGATCCTCCGGAAGACCTGGAGCACTTGGATCAACTGTGCCAAGTTGGAAATAACCAACAGATCCATCACTCCTTCCAATTACAAGACAACCTGCTGTTGCTGCAACGGCTTTTATTGCTCCATTGTACGGTTGAATTTGTGTGTTATACTCAAGTATCTCATCAGTTGGGACAAGAGAAGAAGTTCCATATTCAAAATTGTTCCTCAACCTAATAAGGAATGCAACCCCTGACATTGTCAGAGCATAAAGCAAAAAAAGATTTCCAGAAGTAAACTTTTCCTGCGTGTACAAGAAAGCATCAGTTAAAACCTGGCAATAAAAATGAACAATCAAAAGGAAACATCGACCAAGATAAATTCATTAAAGATAGAAGAAAGACCTCATTTTTGCAGATAAAAGCAAATGGAAAAAGAGTGTCAGGGAAAATGAGTCGAAGTCCAATCCTTGGTATCTCACTGTTATTGGACAACTCCATAAGCTCCAGAATATTTGAATGGCTCTTGCTAGTTTTCCTGTGGAATAGAAGGTGGTGTTGATCATCTCTACTTGGTGCAGAAGCCAAAAGGAGAACAAGATCATAAAACATAATGAGATTTTGAAGCCATAAACAGATGGTGCAAAAATTTCCAGGAGAAGAACACTGTGATAACCCAGATGCCAATTCCAAAATGTGCAACCAACTACACAGATGCCAATGTCAAGAAAAATACAAATTGTCATTGGAAGTAAAGAATCCACGAGGTAACAAGAGGGTAACACAAAGTAGTATCTCAATTTAACATCTTGATTCTTAATTAACCGTATTTCCCTAGAACCATTAATATGGGAACTTTGGGATTGCAAGGTTGACTTCGTAGTCCACCTGAACCACCAACCACAACCATGGTTTGCAGGAAAGACCTTGTCACAACAAGGATGTATCAGAATGAGAACAAAATAATCGGGATCGCATGAAGCACAAGGTGAATAACAGGAAATGGTTAATGTAACAGCATGGAAAAACATATGCTAGCTTGGAGCAAAAGCTGCCGATATTACCATGAGAGTCTCAGACTAGCATATGGTATGAGGTATGACATTAGTGTATTTCTAAAGTTCTATTGAAAAACATAATAATGTTTTATTTAACGAAAAATGTATGGAATAATTGTGATCTTTTCGTAACATTGTGATAAAGCTGAAAGAGAGACATCACACGGATACCATTCCTTCCAAACCATGGTTGCAATAAGAACGAGCGCTGGAATGTAGGTGAATATGGCACCCAAAATACATTATTTTTGCACCGTCAGAGTCGTCGTGTCCAAGTCGAAATTCATGTCATTTATGTGTCGTTCTCTCATAGGAGTAGTTAGTGTAATTCAGTTGGGTAGACAGCAGTTTTCATTTAACAATAGAAATGTCTATGCAAGCCCATTAAATCAAACTTTGACAGCATAATATAGCAGTTCCAAAAATCAACTGGAAAAAAGATCCAAGACAGAATTTTTAGCATTCTAGAGCTTGTAAGAATGAATAAATGACATAAGCACGAAATATAAGCATTATCTAGTAGCATTTTCCTAGCTTGTAAACAAACACAGGTACGAACTACACATACACAAGAGAGTGGAGAAGGGGTTAAATTACCATATAAAATAAGAGGGGGGATCTCCGATGGGGCAGCAAGAGGCGAAGTCTTTGGCAACTGGGTTTTGAGAAGTAGTGGGATTCAAATTAGAAGAAGATGGGATGGAGACTTGAACCCACTCGATGGAGTCGGTGCTGAGTAGAGGCACCTCCATCCCCGCCATACGCCACCCGCCGGTGTTTTCCATTGACGTCGTCGGATACAGCTGCTGCTGCTATTGATTTGGTAGCTATAGCGAATGGAGAAAAGGTTGGGAAGAGTGAATGTCCCGTCCCTTGTTCGTAGCGTCGAGAGGGGTTACAACTGACGAGAAGTGTGGACTTGGGTTTTATGTGGGGAGCCGAGAATTTTAGCGCACTGGAAGGTTTCCTCGTCGTGAATATACATAGTTTTGATATTCATGATTTGTGGCAAAATATATATATATATACACACATATTATTAAAAGATGCACATGTTTTTATGTATTTTTTTGATCAAATAATATTAAACAAGTAACACAAAATTATTTTCAATTTAGAAGAGTTGTTCAATTTAAAAGAGAATTTTTGTTTCGATTTTTTTTCTATGTAAAATATTGAGTGACTTGAGGAGGTTTTAGTAGGATTATAAAAGTAATTATGGAATTAAATATTTTGGTGTCTCTGAGTTGTTAGTCTAAGGGTCTCATACTTAATAATACATTATAAAAGTATAGATATATATATACACACACACGAGAATCAATGAAATAATATCTATTTATTGGACGAGATTAAACATGAAAAAATTACAAATCCAATAAATCATTTTATCGANATAAATATAATTATTTTTATTTTTTAAAAAAAAACTAATAATAGTGATAAATCATATGAAATAAGCTAATCAGAGTAATAGTAATAATGTTAAAAAAAATTAAAAGAAACAAAGTTAATAAAATTAATGATAATAATGATAAATAAAATATTACCAAAATTAGGGATGAATAAATCTTTGCTTAAACAAAAATAGGTTTGTTCGACCCTACCCACATAGATAGTGCCTCAAACCATTGAGAAGTTGATACTTGTCAACTCCATACAATGAAGAGATGGCATGTGTCACAATTTGATTATTTTGGTTTGTATCTCAATTAACCAAAGTTTTGGAACAAAAAATTTTAAAAATAAGATTTTAGTTTTAAAAACTAATAAAACTTACAATTAAAAAAACGAAGTTTACAACAAAATTGGTTTACTTGGTTTAGCCTCTTTTTTTATATCAAAATAACTAAAATTAAATCGAATGAACCGATTTGACCATATTTTAAAAAAAATAGAATTCAGATTTTTGAATTTCAACAAATCAAATTTTAGAATTTAAACAAATCGAATTTTTGAAGTTAACCGGCTTGGTATGTTTATTTCAGTTTTACCAAGTTATTGTTAAAATTACTATTTATTTATTATTATTGTAAATTTTATTGATTTTGTATTTTTTTAAATATTTTTGTTAATTTTAAATGTTTAGATATTATTACTACTACTACTATTATTAATTTATTTCATATAATTCATAGTTATTATTTTTATCAATAATATTTAAGCGTCTTTATTTGGAACGGCTATATTTTACAAAATTCTCAAGCAAGAATAAAACTTAATCAAATATATTCAGAGTATAAATATCATAACCAACGGAAATAACATGAATCATACAATCGTGCGATACAAGCGATAAACTAGATAAAATGTTATACAACGACCATATCAAATACTTGTGCATAAATCTTGAATAAAACAACAGATAAACCTCATTTGGAAGCACCGATCTCTTCTAGCTATTGTCATGTTCGCGCTGGCCTGTCCAACTTGAGACATGCTTACTGGAATAAAGTGTCCAAGATAAAAGCAAGAACATGAGCGATCTAATAACTAAGCACATAATATATGAGTATACAAACTTATACGTCAATGCATGAATTATGAATTACTGACCAAAGTTCAAGCTGGAGACTCAAGCACCAAGGTTCAAATTGGAAACTCAAGATCAGTCGAGGGATACCTTGAGTATGCAGCATGTTGCTCCCACTTTCCAGTCAAATGTATTATTTTATAAATTTCTCCCAAAAAAATTACTTATCTTTTTAACTCATAAAAAATAATTTTAACTCGGAAAAAATAATAATTTGTTCCAAGCAATTAATTAACAAAACCCTTTGTTTTTTAATTTGATTAAAGATGAGCTCCTACGCAAGCTTGCATTTGAGTAGGATGCAAATGTACTTTAATTTTAAACGAAATTATCAGAGAATTATTTAAGAATGGTTCATAATTAGAAATTATTACAATCTCTTCGTGTAAATCGTTGGAATCCATTACACTCTTGACTGAGTAGAGAAAATCTCGATATTTCAAATTCAAACGCATCAAATATCCAAAGGTGTAATGATGCTGGATCTCACATTAGTAGGTATTATGTGAGACGATATCGTTGATTAATTTTATCCGTTAGATGGATTAATCAATACTCATATTTACAATAATAAGTAATATTTTTGACATAAAAAGTAATATTTGTTTTCATGAATGACCCAAATAAAATATATGTCTCACAAAATTGACTCACCAGATCATCCATAAAAGTTTTTGTGATCCCACTAATCAAATGGATAAAAATAACATAATGGTCATAAATAAAAGCTGAAAATAGATGGGAACAACTATGGCACATAATCATACATATCAATAGATGGGAACTACAGGATCCAACTTCATAAAAAAAAATTAAAATTAAAAGTTATAAAAAATTCAACTAGAAATCGAATAAAAAATTCCCAAAAAAATGTATTAATTGCATCTAACACCCCTGTAAAAAAATAAAAAATAAAAAAAAACATATATAGAATTAATAGTATTTTAGACCCCGTGTTTTAAAAAAATCAAGCATGAAACCCCTACTTTGAGGGGTAAATGAGCCTTAATTTTTATAACTTATGGGTAAAATGTGATTGGTTTTTTAAAAACTAATGATGTATTAGCCTATTAATATTCTTAAGTGGGTTTTATGCCTTATTTTCACAAAGGGTTGGTGCAACTAGCGCAATTAAAAAAAAAAAGGTTATGATAATAAAAAAAAATGGAATTATTAATAGATTTACCTGGACAATATAAGTGACCATATAAGAATCATTTCAAGCTTCTCAACGACCCATCCAGACTGCAGCAAAAGCCATCTTAGAGCATCTTCAATGCTGCACTTTTGGTGCAGCCCATTTTGTTTCAACGGAGGCTGCGCTATTTCACTAAATTAGCATAGCCTCCTTCCTCTGCGCCAATTTTGGCCCAGAGGTTGAAGGCCTCTGAGCCAATTTGGCGCAGATGTTTTCATTTTTTTTAATTATAAATTATAAATTTGATTTTTATTATTAAATTTTTTTTTTGTTTTTTTATTATAAATTTAGTAATAATATAATATTGATTATATAATATAAAAATTATTCATAATTAAAAATATATTAAATAAAATATAATAATTAATATATATAAAATAAAAAGAATATTTCGAGAATATTCTTTTTGGTGTAAGATTTGAGTTAAAAAGGTTGGAGATGGATGTTGTATTTAGTGCAGAAATCGTACTATTTTAGTATAAAATTAACATCAAAATATATTTTGTGGTTGGAGATGGCCTTACTGAATTGTTTGCTATGGATGTAATCCAGCTGCTATTTCTTTTGGCACTGAAGCCACTGCTACAACCTGCATTTTTTAATTCATCGCTATTATTATTATTATTATTTTCTTGTCTTGTTTCTTGATTTGTTTTTTTTTTTTTATTGATACTTTTAAGCCACGAAAAACACGTATTTTATGTTAAAATAATTAATGAAAATTTTGTTTTTAACATAATGTTTGAGCAACTTAAAAGGGGCACGCGAAAAAGATCAATAAAAGGCTTTCTTAATATTTAATTCAAAAGGGTGTGGTAGTGTTTAAGCAGTTATTATGATCACAGAGTCATATTTCATAATTATATATATAATCTCTAAGTGGGAAGAGAAATTGTAAGACTTTATATTAATAAATTTAATAAAAAAATTGATGTATTTTATAATTTTTTAAATCCTCGAAATACTTAATTCCACACTTATAAGTGGACGGTGATATCTATACTATTTTATTAAAGTTGAGACACTTAGAATAACTAACTTTGGTGTCATGATCTGTTTTAATAATTATATATATTAACAAAATATTAAAATTTTAATGCAAATTATATGTAGTTCAGCGGATAGAGTCATTGTTTCGTAGAGTTTAGGTTATAGGTTCAATTCTTACTGAAATCATTTTTTTATTCTTTTAATTTTTAATTTATATATCAAATTACAGTGTAGTCCCTCACTATTTCTTATAATTATATTTTGATCGTCATTTAAATATAAATTAAATGAATTATAAAAAATATTATATAATGAGTCGGTGCATTAGTATAGGAGAAAGAAAGAGATATGAGTATAAATAAAACATTAATTCCACAATCCACGTGTCCTCGAGAAGTTATATTGTTGCGGCATATTTGCATTAATCCCTTTATAAAGAGACTTAAATATATAATTTTTTTAAAAATATATTAATAAGCTAATACATATTTATTTTTAAAAAATAAAACACATGTCACTCTTATGTTATCAAAATTCAGACACAATTACCCTTCTCGTAAGAGGTTTTATGCTTGGATATTTTAAAAATACGAGGTCTAAAATGCTATTAAATTTACGTATGACGTTTTTTTCGTTTTTTTCTTTTTTACTGGAGGTGTTAATGCAATTACCCCGCACAAAATTTAGTTGAGTTTTTTTTAGAAATATTTTGTAGGATCGATTACTTGTCGTTTTATCAAAACTATAACTTATGGTAACAATACAATTCTAATATTTCAAATCGTACAACTGGTCAAACACCTCGTTTTGATTACTACCAAACATAGACAATTATTGCACATCAATAATTCAGCTCCCAATAATTACACTCCTTACCATCAATGAGAATCGAATCGAACTCGTGACTTTGGCTCTGATACCGATTATATGACCAAGCGCTTGTCGATTTACCAAAATTTATAACTAGTGATAAATATACAACTCTAATATTTTAAATTGTTCAACTCATCTATACTATCTATAATTAATATATATATATATATATATATAAAT